>NC_139971.1:36112053-36531489 GCF_963993115.1 Abramis brama
ATATTTTCAGTTTTTATGTGCTTTTTTTCATTTTTATATAGCTTCTTTTTGTGAGTTTTAGTAACCTTATTACTTCACCTTAAATTATTTATTTCAGTTAGTTGCCAAGTTCATTTTTTCAAGTTTTTCATATTATATTTATATTTTAGGTTACACTTTATTAAGGCGACGTGGTTACATTGTACTTACTCAAATAAGTACTGAGCAATATTAATTAACTACATACTTACTTACAATAGAGTTATGGTTAGGGTTTGGTTTAGAGATAGTTACTTGTAAATGCACAATTTCCTGTTATTACTATAGTAAGTACATGTAGTAACTTGTAACTATGTCACCTTAAAATAAAGTGTTACCATATTTTATTTCAGTTACCGAAAAATATTTTTTAGTTAAAATTGTGAAGACACTGTGCCACTGACCCTTTCCCAACATGTGTCCAGACCCATCTCCAAGCATATGAATTCTGCAAGCGTGTATAGATGCATACATGCATCCTTTAATACATAAATTCATAAGTTCGAGTTCTACACATGCTCAGCTTCATACATATTGATGTGTATTAATGTTTGGCTGTTAACGTCATTTGCCTCGGCTTTAGATCTTTATCCCATCCCCTGGACGGCTCCCAGAGTGCGCACACTACGACTGCAATCCCGTGCTTATTCCCCCCTGCCGTCCCTCAGAGTTCTGCCGCGAGAGGTTAAATGCGACGCCAGCAGGGAACGAGCTTGCTAGATCACTCTCAGACGCCTGACATTTGGTGCTTGTCATAGATGATACTCCACATACATATTAATAATATTGGCTTAGGTGAGCTGTCGCATTTCAATCACCCAATAAAGACCTTTTGCTATTTGTATGTGTTGCCCTGGCAACTAGAGGCCACCAGCCTTCCACATATGAGTTTCGTTGGCAGCGCAACTCATAGTAAACAGCGTATAATGCTACACATGCCATGCAAGGACAAGCACGACTCCAAAGGCGAACTGCGACAAGCGCTTGTGAATACATCTATGAATTCCTCTGAAATCACACTATTCGTGCTTGTCTTTGCATAGTAAGTGTCTCATCTCATAGACATTCTTGCCTACACACAGTCACACATCAGCGGCCCCTGTTTTGCCACTCCCGGCAGGCATCTTTATCCGTTTTCAGTGATTAAGGACAGACATTTTTTCTCAAGTACACACACACACTCTTATACCGGACGCATATTAATCCAGAAGCCAGCTGACACGCTCATTAGTTTATTGATGTCAGTGCAAGAGAAAAATATGAATGCTAGAAGCAGCTGCAGGTGAACACATGATGAATATGAATGTAAATATTAACGTTTATGTCACCTCAGGAGTCTTTTGACAAACAGCTTTTCATATTCATCTGATTTAAATACCATACTCATCAGTATGCAGTATATGTGTAGAGTGTGAATATTCCCCATTCTCGTTTATGTCTTGGTACGTTGCACACATTTTTGTATAAGAATACAAATGAAGGGAAAATTACATTATACATGATTTGTTTATTTATGCTGTGTATGTTTTCAGCAGTATGTTGTCTGTAGTATGGACAGTTGGATGTAAAACATAAAAATTGAATTACGGTGCGCGGCCACCGCTCACATTCTTCAGCTGATCTTTATCGATGACCATCCATCCATCCATCCATCCATCCATCCATCCATCCATCCATCCATCCAGTCAGTCTATTCTTTACTCTTAAAAGTAAAGGTTCTTTATCGGCATCTATGGTTCCATGAAGAACCTTTAGCATCCACGGCACCTTTCCATTCCACAAAAGGTGCTTTAGTGGGACATTTTTAAAATGGTTCTTTTAAGAACTGTTAACCGAAAGGTTTTTTATGGGAACGGCATCGCTGAAAAATACTTTAATAACCTTTATTTTTAAGAGTGTTTCTGTCTATTTCATGTTCATTCTATTTATCTATTGTTCGTTGTATGTTTCTATTGTTCTTTCTATCGTTCTATCTATTGTTCTATCATTCTTTCTGTCTGTAAGGCCTGTAAACCATTGTTTTTCTAATTACAAATTACAGGAATGTATACTTAATTTAAAATATTTTAATTTATTTTCATTCTACTTCCTTACATTTAAATTCGAATTGCAATATAATTATTGCTTATATATATATATATATATATATATTCATATCACAGAGTAAAGAGTGTCTCTTTCTGATTGCAGGATAATAATGCAGCGTGTGGAATTTGTGGTTTCAGTGATAATGTGCAAGTCTGCAAACTAGCTAACAAACAGATCTCTCCAAAAATATACTCTCCGACTAGTTTGTCTGAATAGCTCTTCATCCTCACCAAATGCTTTTCATCCTTTTTTTTCTTCATCTGTTTCTCTTAGTCCTTCATCTTTTGTCACTCTAAAGGTTTATATGGCTTCTTTTTGTATTTCATTTTAGTTTCCTTTCTTTTAACAGTGTGTGCGTGTGTATGCTTGCTTGCTTTTGTGTTGCAGAGCTCTTTTGCTGTTATATTTACTGCAGCGGGGGACATACTCAGTGTGAAATCCAAGTAGGCCCCTTATGATTTCAAAAGACGGTGTCGTTTTACTCACCCCGGCGTTGACTGTCCCGTAGACGACTGCTCTCAGCTGGATGGGAGGACACATCCCGGTCCTCACGGGACCTAAAAGAGTCACAGTAAACATGTCTCCTCTAAACAAGTCACAACTTCCCCCTCTTGACCCCAGGGGTGTTTAAAGTGTAACATCTTGTTTTCAGTGCATCAGATGGACAGAACCCTCTCTAGAGTTCTGTTTATGCTGCTGTTTAAGTCTTGTGTGTGTGTCTACGTGGCTTGGCTGCGCTGAGTTGCTAATGAAACACAGGGCTTTTTCACCATATGATGATTTGAACTCGGTGTAACCCGCTCTTTTGTTCCACTGCCCTGTAAATCTCTTCCGTCAGCATTAGAAGGGGGAGGAGGGGAGAATATGTGTGTGTGTGTGCGTCTGTGAATGGAGATTATGTTGGGTGTGTATGTGTAAAATTTGCATGCCTGGTGTTCATGTTTTGTGTTGAGTGTGTTTGTAGACAAAGAGAGAGATGGTGTTGTGCGTATTTGTTTTGCAGCTTGATGGACGCTGGATCCTGGTGTGGATCCTCATTATAGTGCAGCTGTGAAAGTGAAAGGGGGATAGAAAGAGCGAACGAGCGTAGTTGTGTGCATGCATCTGTGTTTTTGCCACTGCCTGTGCCAAATCGTCCCGTCGCCACCGTCGTAAATCTGCTGGCTGATGTGCGAGGTGGTCATATTAATGGAGCATCATCAATCACACCGGGCTGTCTGAGATTAGTCTGTATGTGCTTGATAGGATGGGGGAGGGAACTCTAGCTACAAGTGAACCTGACAGAAACATCTGCTTAGACTAGTCCAGTCCAGCAGTCCAGTCGAGCTAAATCCAGTCCAGTTTATCTAAGCTAAATCCAACTCAGTCCAGTTTAGCTAAACCCAGTCAATTCAACTCAGATAAGCCCAGACCAGTCCAGTTTAGTATGTCCATCTTGTTTGGTCCCAGTGTAGCTAAGAAAAGTCCAGTTGTACTCAGTTAAGTACAGCCCAGTCCAGTCCAGATTAGCTAAGGCCAGTCCACTTGTACACAGTAGGCACATCCTAGCCCAGTCCAGTTTAGCTATAACCAGTTCAGTTGTACTCAGCTAAGCCCAGCCCAGTTAAGTCCAGTTTTAGTTATGACCAGTCCATTTGCAGATTGACCAGCCTCTGAAATGCAGTGTGTAGCTCTGCAGTGATGAATGATTATGTGAAAGGGTCTGGTGGAGAGCAGGAGCCAGGGAAAGGGGGAAGGAATGAGAAGGAGACACAGATGAGACCAAAACTGGAAGAGTCAAGTGTCTGTCTCTAGAGAGCCAGACAATTCTATGAAAGTTATAAGTAGAAACATAAAATAGCTACAAAAGAGAAGCAGGGTGCAATAAAGGACACACAGAGATGAAGAAGACACAAGGAAGGAAAAACACCACAAGAGGCCTGTGAAAAGATAATGGTAAATGCAGAGGGAGAGAAATTGAAATTTTGAGGTAGAACAGGAAGAATATAGAAGATGCTTATGTTGACTACAGGCAGAAGACCATCCATTTGTATCTTCTGAGACCACCATCCCATCAATGTTTGACAAGCTTGACTAAACCTATTTCCCAACTGTGTGTTTCTCTGTTGAATAGAATTTGGCAGTTGTTATTTGACATGTCCAATGATATTTTTTTTGCGTTATTATTTATATACCATAACAGTATTTATTATTAATAGTTTTTGTTTAGTTAACAATAACAACACTGGTCCTGTCCTGAACCTCTCCAAAGGACATGAGTATGACATCATCAGCATCCGCCTGATTTTTAATGAACCTCTCTATCTGAAACCTCATTAAGGGCTTGTGAGTGTAGAGCACCTCAATCACGTACTCTCAGCCAAGTGTGTGTGTATGTGAAATATCATATTGTAGATGCACATGGGAACTCTCAATGCTAATGAGCGTGCTTGAGTGAGTGTGTGGCGTTGACATGCGAGTGTTTGCCTCTTATTTGATGTGCCTAAGCCACACTGCAGCAGCATGAAGAGGCTGTAATCTTTAGTTGAAGTCCCGCTAATCCATGTGAAGGTTACTGCCGCACTGTATGTTGCATTCCCTAAATTAGAGCAACAGTGCACAGGATGTATGCTTTGGAATGCAGCAACTCAATTTCATAATTGATGGATCAGGAAGATTAATCAACTTAACAACGTATTAACTACATTCCAGGTTTCTATATCCGACCTCTGGGATAATTCGGGGTCATTTAGTGGCATGCAACGTATAGTGTATGCTAACACTCTTGAAGCTATTATAATCAGGGTCCCTTGGATAAACAGCTAGCGTAATGCATAATTAATGTAATTTATTTCACTCTGGCGCTGGAATAGATTAGGGGTGCCCTCTTTGATTCGGCTTGACCTCCACCATCACCTTTGCATGGTCTTCCTTGAGGAAGCGTCTCATTGTAAGTCGTCACGGATGTGTTCTTGCTCCTGTTGACCTTTTCGATGATGGGAACTTGTGAGGTGTGATTGGGGATTTGGGGAGCTGGAGCACGAGACCGAAAGGTGAGAGAGAGGAGGTGATGGGAGAGAGCGAGGCAAAACGAGAGACAGTTTTGAAGTGTGTGACTCTATTTCACACAGCTGCTATAATGTGACCTTTCTGCAGACCATTGTCCCTCTCTTTCATCAATGCAGTGCGGCGGATTTAAGTTGCATCAGCAGCAGCATGGTGCTAACCTAATGTTGCATCTCCCATTTTTCCGCTAGATGGGCGACCTTTAAGCTGCTTGTTGCCTTTTTAATGCCGATGACAGTGAGCCATGGTTGCAGAAGGATAACAAAGGGAAGCTGCACGTTATTACTGCAGCTTTACGTTAAAAAAAAAGTAATTTGTGGGCAACAAAGAAGCTTGATGTGAAAGAAAATTGATTTTGAAGATTGGCTTTTGATCTCTCGTAGGAATTTGCAGATCTTGGTTTCGTAGCATGGCTGGTGACAGCTGGGATCTTGCTTTTGTGCCACTGTTTGGAGATTATCATTTGTTCCTTAATCACAGTCCCATTATAGCTCACATACTGTGCCAAACACATAACATTTATAATATTCACTTCCTCTTTGACTTGAAAGACAATGTATGTTTCCACCTTTATGATCAACAATCTGGCATTTATGGAAACCCATTTCTGCTTCAGAGTAAAGAAATAGTATCTGCAACCTTATACAGTTTCACCTTCATTGCATCTTTATATCTCTCAGTTGTCAGTAGAGCTGCACGTTTAATAGTTAAAAGATCGGAATCTCGATTCAAACACTTACGCGATCTAATTCCTAAATGACAGCAATTCGGCTGTCTATTAAACTTTTGACAAGTATGATTACAGCAAACAAATCAAATCTGCGTTGGCGCTGCTTTATTGACCCAAAGAGAGCAGTTGTCAAGTCTTTTCAACCATAAGACACATTATCATTAATTCTGTTGTTACAATGATTCAAATTATCACAAAAGTACTGGGATAAAAGTTTATAGTTCATATATAAAGGCTAAAGTCTATGGTAGCGATCACCTTTTGAAAATAACTCTTCAAATAAAGATTGTATCAGTGATATCGTTTAACCAGTAGGTGGCGACAAGTAACTGTTAAAGAACTTAAGTTGTCATTGAATCATTCATTCAAAAGATTCATCCAGTTCAAATATGCTGATTCATCCAGTAATGAAACAAGTAAAGTCTTTATGAGTGAGTCATTGAATCATTCATTCATTATTTTTTAAATAGACTGCTGCAATTAACATTTTGTTAGAACCTCTAGTAAATGTGACTTTACATGTTATTTTGTTTAGTTGTCTATTCAGAAACGTGGGAGTATCTGTATTTTAAACAAAATTTTGCGATTCTCAATTTATGTAGAATCGTGCAGCTCTAATTTGTCAGATTAGATCTCGCAATGTTTTTTTTTTCTCTCGTAATTGTGACTTTATATCTCCAAATGTGACTTTATTATGTGTGACTTCATTCCTTGTAGTTGCTATTTGTATCTCAGATTAGGGCTTAATCTGCAGTTATCTGCTTTCTTGTTACTCTTAAGATGGAAAGTGGCTTCTATAGGTATCCATTTCTTGATTTTTTTTTTTTTTTTTACATACAATCAGTTTGTATGTGCTGATGTTTTTCTTTCTTTATAAGGTCCTTGTGTGTGTGTGTGTTATTGTGTTAGTCTCAGGAGGGAGTAGCTATTACACAGTTTATGTGCTATAGGAATGCTGTACTTCCTGTACTCAGAGTGCTGTATAAGAATCCCAGCATGATCTCCGGAACGCTTCCAGACAACCACTGCAAACTCATCAGTTAACATTAATGAAATGCAGCCGGCTCTTATAGATATACCTGCTGGACATTCATATTCTCACAGTCTAGTTCTTCTCTCAAAGTTTCTTACAAACTTCTAATGCAGAACATCTAATGCATCTAATGCAGTTGCTTATGTGTGCTGATGTGAGACTGGTTTGGATCCAAAAGGTAGACTACAGTTCTAAGATACAGTAAGGGGCAGATTTACTAAACAGGGCAAATTAACGTGAGAGCGCAATTCCAAAACAGCGCTGTTTGGGATTGGAAAGTTCTGCGCGTGATCTACTGACGACGCGCAAATTAAAGAACACAGACGCAGTCAGATCATTTCCATAATGTCCAACGCAATCCACTAGTTAGCATCTGGTTTAAGGCATTCTTTTTTTGGGCGGTAAATAAGGGCGCAAACACCAGTACATTGACGAGCGCAAACCTTAGTAAATCACCTTGCGTGATTCAATTAAATACTCTCCGTCCATAAATTTGGCACCTGAAAGGAAACTCCTACAAATGCATATGCAATAAGGTCAGCTGCAAAAATAACTGTCCATGCCTTTTCATCACTAATTTTTCACTGCTTGTCTTTAGTAAATTCTGACAGTCATAAAAAAATGGTTTGCGCTGGCGCAAGCTGTTAGTAAATCTGGCCCCAAGTATCTTAGAGGGAGGTGTTTGGTGTAGTGGACATTTTTCAAATTATGGTCTCTTAGGTCTGCAATTGTATTGCACTGAGCCAACTGAATTAGTCTCTGAGGTGATAAGTAGCATGTTCATGCTCTGTTGACTAGATGTGCGTCAGTACAGGTAGCCAGTAGATCTTGCTATCCACTGAAGCAGGAAAATGATGTGTTTCAGGTAGAGGCAGCGTTAATCAAGGTCTATCATTTACGTAGCAGGTGGAGGCCCCTTGTTCTTCCCTGTGGCTCATGGATCATTGCTACACTTGGCAACAAATGAAGTTAACCAATGTGGCTGTGGCTGATTGCAGAACACTAAAAAAAAGTGTTCCTCATGACATGAAAGGTTTGCCATCTGGCCCCCCTGCCTGCATTTATCCTGGTGTCTGAATTTAGCTAGATGGCTGAGGGACTCCTAGTGTTCCTGGAGGTCTGCTCTGGATCGGACCTGAAAGTCTGGAAAATGTATTGTCTGTTGGTTACAACATTTTTTTGAACTTGGGTTGGTCAGACTGATATGCATTAAGAAGACTGTTGATGGACAGATGAACCAATCTACAGTGTTCAGAGTCCGAGGAAAAGCTTATGCTCTTGTCCTGTGCCTCTTTGCCCTGTTGGCTGGGCAGGTAATCTGTTCAACTGCCATGTGAATTAGGTTTGAACTGGGAGGGCAAGCAATTTACTCCTCATTCACAGACCGTTCCCCAGCTTATGAGAAAAAAAGAGGGCGATGGGTTTGGGGAAGATGAAGAGGAAAAGAATGGATTACATAGAAATGGAGAGTAAAAGATAGAGGATGAGATGAGAAACATTAATAGAGAACGGGTAGGAGAAATATGAAGCGAAACGGAGGGATTATGGAGAAGAAGAGTCGCAATATGCGAGATCTGTTTGTATGAGCGAGAAAGAGATTCAAAGCTTTGTTGATATGATGATTGTACCAGGTGTAAGATGGGTGTTCCAAGATTCCCAACGTTTTTCCAGTATTCCTTTTCATACTCTTTTGAGTGGATAAACAACCTTTGATAAATCAGTTGTTGTTTATTATTGTGCATAATTTCTTTGACATTTCCTCTGAAACATACTGCAAAACAGTATCTATTGAACGTTTATGAAATGTTAGCGTAATGTTGTGTGTAGGTTCTGGGCCTGAATTTTGTTGGAAAGCTATTTTGCAGACTTTTGGACCACCACACTGGAATGCAGGCTTCCTTTCCTCTCTTTCTCACTTTCGCTCTCTCCTCCAATTCTTTTCTTTTCCAGACTGTGTCCAGGAGCTCTGTGCCTGGAAACTCCCAGAAGCCAAAGTGAGTCTGGGCTAGACTGCTGTCATGTCAACAGCCGCTGTGCTGCTAATATACACAGGCACCTCGGCACTCGATCATTTCATCGTCCAGAAGAGCCCCTAATGCCACAGGCTTCACCCCAGCGCTCAGGATAGCTGTTGTGTCACAGAACAGTCTCACGTGTCACATATCGGCTTCCCAAGGCACAAACCCAGTTTTGGTCTACTGTTTTTTTTTTTTTTTTTCTCTTCTTTTTTAAAATTATTTTTAGTGTTTGATTGGTACAAAGCATCTTATTACTTACTGTGATAGTATCTTTCCAGAGATAACATGAATTGCGCTGCTGTCATAGGAAAGGATAATGTGAGATTCGCAGCATTAGTACTAGCAGACAACACGTCGAAAGAGGATAATCTGGAAAATATTTACTCCGAGAAAGATGTTTACAGTAATTGGGCTGCGGGCATTTTTTGAAAGCCTTGTCAGAGTGTAGAAAAAAAGAGGCTTGCTTTGGTAGATGTCCAGAGATAAACAGATAGACAGAAAGAATAGAAGAGTTAGAGGCTGAACACACAGCTTGCATTCTTGCATTCAAAAACAGCTCGAAAAGTAAATGCAGGGATCTTGAAATGGTTGAACTATTTTTAACTTGACATTCTTGACATGCTAAAAATTTTATTGCAAAGAAAGAGTTACCTGAGTCCAGCTTTCATGAAGTTAGTTATGAAAGGCCTTTTTCTTAGATGGCTACAGTATAAATATGTACCTCCTGGCTTATTCTACTACCATAAAGCTTCAAAACACAAGACCATCCCACTTCAGCATTTGGTTTCAGTGATGCTGGATAAGGACACAGGCTATTCTGATATTATTTGTAACTATATGATCACACTGCAGAAGATATTGCTCTGAAATTGGTTAGATACAGCAGCCCACTACGTTCACACGTGATGCCCCGTAGAGCAGTGTTTTTTCCACGCGGTGGGATGTCTTAAAGGCTCATCCTCAGAAAGAGGCATTGAGTGAAAATATAATGAGCATTCCTCATTCTTTCACAGCGTATATCCTCCCTCTGCCTCTTTTTATGATGGCTTTAACTTGTGGCTTCACACTAAATATAATTAGCCAACAAATTAACCATTAATTACCTTCACCTTGACTCACTAATGAGTTAGATTTCATTAAATACACCAGAGCCAGGGTTTTTCATACACCTGTCATTTTTGATTAATTTATTGTGCCCTTTCTAAATAAAGGTATATACTTATACCAAACTTTTGAATGGTATGTATCATGGCTTCCACAAAAATCTGAAGCATAATAATAAGAAAGTTTTCTTGAATACCAAATCAGCATATTATAATAATTTCTGAAGGATCGTGTGACACTGAAGACTGGAGTAATGATGCTGAAAATTCAGATTTGCCACCACAGGAATGAATTAAATTCTTAAATATATTACAATATAAAACAGATCCTTTAAATTGTAATAGTATTTCACAATATTGCATTCTTTATCAAATAAATGCAGCTCACAATATGTGCATACAGCTTACATGAAAAAAATGTGTGTATCTGTATATTATAGGCTAAATATTATGGGACTGATTGGAAAGTCTCCATAAGATAGTACTATTTAAAATGTACTTAATTTAGCTACTCTTTCACTACCTTTATCACTGATTTTATGAGTAGGACAGTTCTTGATCAGAGGTTTTGTGCATCTGACCAGTCTTTTTCTCCTCTGTTTATCAAGCAGTCCCTCTCACCAGCTGAATATGGCCTTTGAAATGTGTTTGCTGACTGACCGGTGTGTGTTCTAATGTCTGTTTGATGGCAGATTGATGGTGTGTGTTAGGATGTGCTTTACGTCTGACTGATGTGTTTGTCAGTGAAGGTGCAATGGCTGTCACACACACACACACACATACATACATCCGTTTGTCGTTGACACACTGATGGATCTGGTGGTGGCACCAGCTGGGAAGAGGTATTGTTCTGGTCTCCTCCGTGTTTCCTCTTCCAGCTCGCTGAGCTGGCCATTTTACACTCTGTCATGTGTGTGTATGTGATGAAATAAATGGGTTGTAAATATTTATTGCCAATGGATGCGGCGAGAGCTCTAAAACGCTGTCTGTGTGCTACAAAACTGTCATCACTCTTGATAGTCTCTCGATTGTACCGAGATCCCAAGTGGATCTTTGAAAAAACGCATTGTGATTGAACTAGAAAGAATCTTGGGACTCGGCTAGGCTAAATATAATATTTTACTATAAAATAATACATAATTTTTTATACATGTATACTATTTTGTATATATACATTAAAATGGTTGTATTGTTTTATATTGTAAATATATGCAAATTCAGAGACAAGATATCGATGCAGTTGAAATCAGAGCATGTGAGCGGAGTGGAGCGGTGAGAATCTCTGCTCATCGCTCATGGAACTGTTCACCCCTCCGCTCCCCCCGCTCAAAGCTACATCAGGCCGCTCCGCTCATTATCGCTCAGCGCTCAACGAGGTTTGCTTCGCGCTCCACTCAAATCCCCCCCCCCCCCCCCCCCCCCCCGCTCGCTCCCAAAAAAGGAAAAAAATCTACATGTATATCACTTTTAGCTTAGGCCTTAGCCTTACCTCCTAAAGAACTAACGAGTAACAACAACATTTTTCAAATAGAAATGTTTTATTTCAAATTACAGGCCTATGTAAGAAGGGATATAGCCTACACAAAAAGTCCTGTAAAATTAAACGAATAAATGGGCCTAATAATATAAATAAAAATTATATAAACAAAAATATGATACATTTTTTAAAAGTAAATGAACTATAAGGCCAGAATTTTGATAAGTGAACTTTTGCGCAACGCGAACGATTAAAATTTAAATTGGCTTCCATACACACAGCTGTAAAATTAAACGAATAAATGGGCCTAATAATATAAATATTATTACGGACGACACAAATTCGGCTAAATAAAACGAACCATTAGGTCTACTTGAATGAAAAAACTAATTTGTTTGAATATTACGCTATATTTAATTTACACTTTGTTACAAGTTACCGTATTCAATTTGCTAACCTTTTGTTTTCTTCCCAGCGTGTTCGCGTAGCTCACGTTCATGTTTTCGAGAGATGTGTCTTTTGAGATTCCAAAATGAATCTTTGCTGACTGAAACGATGTCTCCACATTTTTTTTCTTGTACCACATTATCATTGTTAGTTAGTTATATTAATAGTACACCTGACCTGTATGACTTCTCATTTTCCTTTTTGAAGTAGCCTACTTTTTGAACTCCATTATTGAGCCGAGTTTTGACTGAAAATAGTCTACTGTCGATGACTGTGCAAGACAGATGGATCCTGGTTTAGGTTTGACTGAGCATGCTTCAGACTCGTGGTGTGAGCGGAGCGAAATTGGAGCGGGAAATAAGGCGACGCTCCGTCCTTTTAAAAATGCCGCTCTGCGCTCTGTCCAAGATCCGCCCGCTCCCGCTCCCCGCTCGCTCCCGCTCCACTCCGCTCACATGCTCTGGTTGAAATAGCTATTTTGTGATAAATTCAATTACCGTGATATAAAATTATGCAATTTATGATTTTGATCATACAGCCCACCCTTGTGTGCATATAGTATGTGTCTTGCTCAGATCTGCTGTTTGATATGATATCATTATTGATCACATTTTCTCATTTATCCACTTCAATCATGAGCTGAGCTTCACTTTGGATCTGAGCATTGTGGTTGGCTCACAGAACTTCCTCCCATCTTATGGCTCCCTATCAGGATTTTATCTCCTGTTCTCAAGAAGGGAATCAGGCAGACCTTAGACAGTCTTGCAGAACTTCGATTATCTAGGACGGAGCCCACAGGGAAATCTTCCTCCGCTGGATTACTGCTCAGAGGTCATTCATTGCTCATCTGTGGACAAAGCAGAAAACAGCAGTGCAGAACAAACACAAACACTGGGAAGATGGCCTACCTTGAGATATAATAATACAGAATAGATTTTGGGAAATGACACTCGGCATATCACTTGAATCTACTGTGAATATACTTAAGATAGCAATGTGATTGAGTTTGAGATCTTTGATTGAGTGTGACGGAGGGATTCCTGCCGCTGTTTTGACTCCTTTACACATTTGATAAACTCTTCATGAATTCTCAGCTGATCAAAATACCGTCATATGCAGGCTACGCACAAACAACGAGCGCATTTAGCCCAGCACACAGCATTGTTTTAAATGTTCGGTAAGTTCAGTCGCAAAATATACGTCATAAAAGCCGACCAATCAGGTTGTGAATATATCCCTATGCCTTTAGGTTCGGTGTTAAACCGGTGTTCGTGTTTTTTGTTTTTTTTTGGCCCGGACTAAATGAACCAAGCGAACCGAACTACAAGTGTGAACATCCTTAATGACCCCAAACTTTTGAACATATATATAGTACTGTGTAAACGTATTTTGTTTTATGATGGTTAGCCTATTTGTATGTTTTGGTTTAGTGTGCCACTGAAGTATACATTATGGCTGTCCAAACACTCCTTTTGCAAATATTATTATAATAGAGTGAGGTTTTTATATGAAAAAGGAGTCCTAAAACAGATGGTACGGTCCACACAGAGATCTAATTTCACCATTATCGAGTCAGTCATTATATGAAGGGTCAAAAGCAATTGAGACGGCCTAAATTCATGGAAGAACTGTGGAAACCTTTCCAAAGATTTTCCACCATCGGTTCCGGTTATATTTTCACTTGAGCTTGGTTCGGCACAGCATGATTACAGAGTGTTCTTGGCCCGGATTTACTCTTGTACTGGTCAGACTAGAGGAGGATCATTGGTTGTGTGAGCTGCGTGCAGCAGTCTTAAGAACAAGACATGATGATGTGAGTTTTCTGACCATCATCATCATCTCACCATCTCTTGGCGGTCCTACACTTAACTCTGTGTAATGGGTTCGGAAATGGACCATTCCTTTGTCCTAACTGGCTGCCGAACTTGTGTGTCTATCTGAGATACAGTTTATGTGCATGTATGTGGTGTTTAGTTATGCGTGTGTGTGTGTGTGCTCCGATGAGGGCTCGTTAAGGGAGTTTTGCTGGAATGCTAATCACATGCTCACTAATGGACACAGGGAGAAGAGTAGGCAATGTTGACTGCAGAACAGCTAGATAAACAAATGCAGAGAGTGAAAAAGAGGCTGCCTAATGTGGTACCTAATTCAAAGTCTGAAAATACCTGATAAGAATACAACCATAATGTATTAAAGGGATTTTCAGGTACTATATGTGTAAATAATGTGTGTGGATATGTGTATCATAATTGTAATGTGTATATATATGTGTGTATGTGTATTTAGGTGTACATATACATATATGTGTATATATATGTATGTGTATAGTTATTATGTGTTATGTGTGTAATATATATATATATATGTGTATGTATATTGTATATTGTGTTAGTATATATATATATATATATATACTTTTTTTGCTCAAAATAAACTTCAATCAATCAAAAATAAATCACTTACTAACCTGGAATCCAACTAGAATGATTTACTTACCTTGTCAATTTTATACAATCATTAAACTTATGTCAGTGTAAAGCCTGTAAACCTGGATAGTTTTGCATATTAGATCATGTGCCATAACTGTCCGCAAAGTACTGTTTACAGAAACTAGGAAGATTATTAGAGTACTTTTTATAAGAAAATACTAGTTTAGTCTTTCTACTTTCTTGTCAAGTATAATGTGTTACTGATCAACCTAATGACTGTTAAGCACTGATTAAACATCACCACTGTTTTGCCATTTCGGACGAATGTTTTCGTTTGCTGAAGTTTTGGTGCATCACTGATGCAGAACCAGAACTGGGTTTATGTGCTTAGAAAAGTATTTCCAGCTTAAAACCACCTTAAAACAATTTAATTTAAGTTTAAAATATTATAAAATACTTGGCCCATATACATCCCTTGTCATTGTCAAAATTATTTTCTCTGGTGATCATGGGAAGATGCTTTAATCCTGTATATTTTCTTGTTACTCAGTTACTCCCAACACCATTATATCTGATATTTAACTGCTTTATGTGATGCATGATTCCTGTTTTAGCAATCAGACTCTTGTCAATATTTTTGGTTTGCAAGTATGCATATTCACTTAGCATGAAATGATTCAGTGCTCTGTGCTCACAAATCAGAGCTGTTTTTTTTATTTTCATAGATATGATGAACTGATCTTTCTGAGTTGTTGGTTCACTCCATTCTCCATCTCCTTTCAGTCTTGAATACCCATCATTCTCAGACGTTGGATGCTGTGCTGTTGCCCCCAGTAGCAATCCACTAGATCCTGCCAAATGGAGAAAGTTCAGGAGTAGATTCCTATAGATGGGGAAGTTGTGTGCTTGTGTTTGTGCGTGCACAACTCACAATGTCCTCACTTAACCATCTAAATCCATTATCCAAATGTAGGTCATTTTGGTTTGACGTTGTCTCATGTGCCGTGACATTTTTTCCATGCTCCGCCCACTTTCAAGACTCAAAAATTGTCTGCATTAATATATTCTGATGCATCAAATGGAAGAAACCATTTGAACGGTGACATTTCCATGTGGCCAGATATAGTTTGAACAGTTCTTTCTTCCATCCTGCCTTGACGACAATAAGACGGAGAAAGCTGCATGTGTGAAAGAGCTTTGATTGGGTTTCATCTGATGGTGGTCAGACCATCCAGACATTATTTCTCCATGAGTGGACTTGGGGGGGAAGGGGGGTGGAGGGGGTCTCTCCTGCACTTTGCTGTCAGTGGAGCATGTCTGCATATAGATTTGAGATTAAATTTGGAAAAATACCTGATCTCTATGTGTGTGCTCACATACACAATGGCCTCAAAAATTATTTTTATGCCACACTTAAATTGTATGAATGTCTTTAGACATTAGAATACGATTTATTTTAAAGATGATTAGCATAATTTGTTTGCATCATTTGTAACAGTGACATTCAGATTTTTGTCTAAATACATTTTGGGGTTACATGAGTCTTATTATAGTATTATTTATACTATTTTAGTATGTATTGTATTTTTAATGAGCTTTATATATTTATATATATTTAGTTTTTATTTTAATTTGAGTTTGTTTTAGTTATTTTTGCATTGCTCGTTTGTCATTTTTATTAGTTTATGTTTTGTTTAAATATTTCTATTTAGCTTTCTTTTTTCAGTTTACTAATTTTAGTACTTCAGCTTAAACTTATTTTACTTCAGTTAGTTGCCAAGGCAAAATTTAAGTTTTTAAAATGTTACATTTGTAATAAAATATTTCTATTTTATTTCGTCAGCTGTATTTCATTTAACAGAAAACATTTTTTATTAATTATAGTTTTAGATTAGTATTATTATTTTAATTTTAACTAATTGTTGCACTGTATATGTGTACTGTAGATGTCAAACCGGCCTCTCCTGTTTTTCTCTTGTCCACTTGTGTGTCCTCATCTGTCCATCACTCCAGCAAAATCAAATTGTTTTTCAGTGGATGAGTGGCCTGCTGTGGGGTGTACCACTCACTCTTGTGAGCATGTGTGAGCAAAAAACACATGTACATTTGTTCTCTACAGAAACGTTCACAGCTTCATTGGTTTACATTTATTTATGGTCTGTTTACAGTTTACAGATGAAATTAGCATGCACCAAAAAATTTTAATACTGACTGATATCGATAACCAGTATGGAACCAATAGATCATGCATCTCTAATATTTCTCTGCTGTGACACTTAAAAGAAGGCCGTTTATGCTCTGCATGAAATCAGGTTTGCGTAGATACAGTAAAAGCATTTGTGCTCATGTGTTTGAGTTTGTTTTAGGCATTAAGCACTATAAAACTAGAACAGCCCTGGCTAAAAATGCCTTGATACACAATGAGCGTGTGCTGAACAGTGAGGACTGACACTCGCAGCGAGCCAACAGGTCAGGACAAGCAGACTATCAAAGAAAATGTTGCCGTAGGCGGTGAATTCCTGAGTTAACGCTTGGTTCTTGTCTTGTTAATCATGCTGTGTGTTGTCCAGGCTCTAGTTTGTGTTCTTCTCTAGTTTGACTGTCAGTATAGGGGGTTGGACAGTATGAATGGGACCGTGTTTATGTATATGTGGAATGAAACAGGAACATGAAGCCTGTCAAGGGAGCACAGAACAGGAAATTATGATGTACTTACAGACATATTTCATTTCCACCTTGTGTAAATAAGCTTGTGCACATTTTAGGGATGTCCAAAACATATTCTATTTGTCGAATTGCCTAAACAACTAATCAACTTAAGTCTTAAAGAGTTCTGTCATTATTTAATTACCCTCATGTCGCTCCAAACCTGTTTGAGTTATTTTCCAAAAGTCCAAAAATTCATGGACATACGATTAAAAACATCACTGATTGCCATTTTTACAAATTCAACATAACTTAATCTATGCAAGCCAACTAGATGACATTATCCTGGTGACAAATCAAAATAATTTGCAACAACAATGTTGAATACATCACAGAAAACCAAATGCTGAAAATCAGGTTTTTAATGTTGGTTATATGTCAGAGTTTTTAATACGCTTTAAGACAAACCATGTGAAAATTCATAAGTCAACACCATTGCTGAGTATTTTCTCCTTAAAACTGCCTGAAAAAAAGACGGCAACGTGTTGTTAAATTGCCAGAGTTTCTGACGTCACAAACTAACTTGTAGCCAATCATGTCAACGTGCGGGCGGGCGGGCTTTAGCATATCATCATTACTATGCTCTGAAGCAGGGGAGTCTCAAGAGAAGCCAGGTTATCCCGGTATATTTTTCTGCTGATATGAAAAATCGGGTACATTTAGCAATATAGCGGGTGAATTATATATATGATGTAGGCCTACATGATGATGCTATGATGAACTATATGCATATCTCCACTGACGTTCTAAGTTGTAGGTTTGTAAGGATGCTGATTTTTAAAAGGCGAACAGGAACATCTTTTGTGTATTATTATCAACACATTATTTGCTGTTTGATAACGTAGTCAAGCAAAAGGCTAATCATATTAATTACCGTTTTGTGTCCGATGTTGTAGAGAGTGATACATAAAATGCATTACCTTTCTGATATATCGACTATTAGATGACCCTGTATGAGTGAGTGGAGAGGCTCATTTGCATATTCATGGATCTGTGTACTAAATAAAGCAAGGTTGTGGAGTTACATTCAAGATATTTTAAGGCATGAATTAAAAAAAAAAAATCACAGGAAAAATCTTTTAAATATGCCATTTTGGTGATTAAAGATGAGTTTGAAGGTATACAATAATTGACTACAGGGCAGGGGGACTTTAGGTTTGCAAGACCTGAACAAGATCAATGAATGTAAGATTTTCAGTGGCAACCAGCACAAGCCCTGAAGGGCATTTGGCAGTGGACAGTAGGTGTTTGTGTATGTTGTGTGTTAACCTCCATCTGTAAGTTTATGTCAAATAGAAGCAGAGAAGTGTGGACAAATGAAAATACACGAAAAAATTCTGTCCTACTAAGTCTAGATTAGGCGATATGTCATTGTGTGTAATTGATGCTTTTATTCGCTCTCGGGGAGTGTAGAGTTCAGCCTCGGAGCGTGACATGATTGGCCGATAGGAGTCTGGATGGGGTACTTTCATCGGTGAGTGGAATCCTAATGAAATCGTTTCCCTTGAGTCTCAGTTTGTGTTTCCAGTTGCTGACACGGAAGTTGTGCAACCACAGATTTGACATATTACAGGTATTACATCGGGATAGTGTTTGGCGGAATGAGAAAAGGATTTGCACGCAATAAGCCGCTGCGAGCATGTGGAGCCTTGTCCGACTATTTACTTTGCGACCAACAGCTGATTGAAACAAGGATACAAGCAGTTGGTGGCATAATACTAGGCACAAAGAAAATGAACTGCTTGTCGAGGTTTGTGTTTGGGATCATGGGAAGGATTTGAATCCCTCTGTTTGAGTGCATACCTCTCTTTCTCGTCCATCGGTGAAGTGTCCACAGCCATTTGAAGTGATGGATGGAGAGTTGGTCTCTCTTTAAGCTGACTGAAGGTGACCTTCAAATTGCCGTTGGTCTCACACCCTCAGGAATAACCCGCTCCCCCTTCCCTCGCTCTCTCTCTCTCTCTCTCTCTCTCTCTCTCTCTCTCTCTCTCTCTCTCTCTCTCTCTCTCTCTCTCTCTCTCTCTCTCTCTCTCTCTCAGTTCAGTTTGGCGTGACAAATTGTACATTGTTTTGCCAAAGCATTTGTCTGCATATGTGTGTGTGCATGTGTGCTGAACAAAAAATAATAATTATTTTGAAGAATATGAGTAACCAAACAGTTGATGGGGCCCCACTGACTTCCAGAAAAAAAAAGTCAATGGGGTCCATCAACTGTCTGATTAGGTTACCAACATTCTGTGTTCAGCAGAAGAAAGAAATTCATACAGGTATGGAACAACTTGAGAGTGAGTAAATTATGACAAGATTTACATTTTTGGGTGAATTATAACTTTAATGTGCTCTAAACAAGCACCATAAGTCTGGTTGCTTCGAAAAAATAATTGCACACCTCTCCATGTCTCTATCAAAAATGGTGTGGGATGAGTTATGCCCTGAAGTTTAATTCTGAGGGTTAGCATGAGCATGAATAATGGCGATGCTTTTCTTAGCAAACACTGTTTATCTCAAATGCAGACTCTGTATATTATACTGTGTTGGGGTGTCTGAAGGGTTAGGATGTGGATCTCACACATTCTTGCTTGTTCTCTGAGTGAGGTACTGGTAGTATGGCTGTTATTAATATGATTTAAGTAGGCCTGCTTTTCTAATTAGCCTACTCCACTTCCGAGAGGGTATAAAAAGCTTGTCTTCTCTCAGAGGAAACACTGTTCCTTCTCTCCTCGTTTTTTCAATGCTCCCAGCATGCACAGTGATGCTTATTCCATCTGATGTGTGTGTGTGTGTGTGGTGTGTGTGTGCATGCATCACAGACAAACATGTGTGAATGTCTGTTTGTGTCTGGGTGCACTGTGCTGGAAATGACCTATGATTTTAGAATACAATTACAGATTATTTTGTCTTGCTAAGGCTAATTTCACTGCCTGCACTTTATTCATTCTCAGTACACACAATTAAATAATATTTTTGGCCAAAAAAGAAATAAAACATTTATATATGCATCCTGAATTTTATTTTATTTTTTGTCACACATTACAAGTCTCATTTTACATCAAACATGTTCTCTGAATTATATATTAATGGCATTTGAAAAGTAGCAATTGAAGGTAAATAATAATAATTTAATTGTAATCAACCCATCAGTGTAACCATAATTGAAGACACGTGTATGTGAGAGTACTATTGGTATGTATGTATGTCTGTGTATTTTTACATTGGTTATTTCCTCTATCTACATGTGTTTTTGTGAGTTTGTTTGGATCCTTATAGTCGAATGTGTTGTTATTTGAGCCGCTTTTGCCCGCTGGGAGAGCTTGACTGTGAGTTAGTGGAACAAATAGCTGGACAGTGTCTGAGCTGTCAGTCTCCATGTTCTGGAGAGGAGATACACTCTCTCCCTCTCTTTCTCTCTATCTGTCTATCTCTCTCAATCTGTGTGTGTGTGTGAGTGTGAGAGTGTGTATTTGTGTGAAGGCAACACATCTGACACCACACAGACACACTGGCTCATGGCGCTATTCTCTATTCCCCAGATCCACTCAGAAGAACTCAACGCTTCACAGTCACAGGCTGACAGGAAGTGCAATGATCAGACTAGAGCACACATATTTCTGACCTCTGTTTTATTGATAAGACATCAGCGTATGGAAGCCACTGCTTTGAATCCAAAAAATCAAATTTTATTGATTTAAATATTTTTGTATTTGCCCTGAAATGGAATTATTATTTTTTTAATCAGGTTTTTTAATTTTGGTGTAAATTTTTTGTTGTTGAAAGAAATCAATATTTGTATTCATCAGGGATACATTAAATTGGTCAAAAGTGACAGTAAAGACATTTATAATGTTACAAAAGAGTTCAATATCAAATATATGTTTTATTGAACTTTCTTGATCAAATAATCCCAAAAAATTATCTTGGTTTCCTCCATAAGAATATTAAGCGGCACAACTGTTTTCAGCATTGATAATAATAAGAAATGTTACTTGAGCATCAAATCTGCATATTAGAATGATTTCTGAAAGATCATGAGATACTGAAGACTTAAAATTCAGCTTTGCTATCCCAGGAATAATAGAAAACAGTTATTTAAATTGTAAAAACATGTAACCCTATCTCTCAGTTCGCCCTCTTATGAATCATTAGTGGTCTTTATCTATGTCTGCTATC
Organism: Abramis brama; assembly: GCF_963993115.1. Lineage (NCBI taxonomy): Eukaryota > Metazoa > Chordata > Actinopteri > Cypriniformes > Leuciscidae > Abramis > Abramis brama. Next base: position 36,133,315 of record NC_139971.1, read on the forward strand.
CCTCATCCTCTTCATCCGTCTTCTCAACCCCCCCCCACACACATGTTGAGTAGACATGTGTACCTACCTGTTTTTGGCAGCATGATCAGCCATTTATTCCCCACAAAGAACAGTGCTCCTCTCTGGGCCTCTTCCATCAGTTCAGCAGCCTGATAAAGTAGTTTAAAGCATTATCCTCTGAAAATGAAAAATTTTGGTATGAGGCATCAGGGTGAATGTGTTTCAGGAGAGCCGTGTGTGGCACAGATAAACGTTGTGTTAGCGTGAGTGATGAGCGGGGTCAGAGGTGAGGACACATGCAGGATCAGTGTTGTGTGACCTGAGCTGATGGATGGCGGTAGGAGAATGTGGAACTCGCTGCTCCGAGTCTCTTATCAGGAGAACTGGAGTCTCCACTCCCTTCACTGCTACTCTCCTCTCCTCTTGTGCTGTCCTTTGGGGCTGGTAACCACGGAAACACAGTCTGACCCTTAGGCCAGTGTCAGGGTTCTGTGTGCAGGAATTTTGCAGATTGAATAGTGAATAGTTTGAATAGAGTGAGTAGTTAGTTATAGTATTGCTATGTTTCATTCAAATTTTAGATGTGGGAAATTGACGTTGAAGCATTCCATGGTCAAAGACTCGACAGATGATGTATAAAGAAACGGAATGGCAATTAGTACATTTTGTAGGTGTAAAATTTAGGGATGTACAAAACTATGTTTTCAAAATCATCTAGCCATTGGATTATCCGAACGACTAGTCAAGCTGATAGGGGATTTAGACTAGATTTACATGACATACTTGATGTCTTTTTAGGTGTGTACGGGCACAACTGTATATTTACATTATGTGTGTTTGCTACAATTGAATGTAGTTTTCATATGTAACATACATTATCGTTGGGGTCGGTAAGATTTTTTATGTTTTTGAAAGACGTATCTTTATTATGTCAAATATTATTACAATTTATATTAAGTCACTTTTGATCAGTTTAATGCATCTTTGCTGAATAAAAATAATAATTTCTTTTAAAAAAAATCTTACTGACCCCAAACTTTAGAACAGTAGTGTTGCATATACAGATAATAGAAAATAAATCAATTTCCTAACGTTTTATTTAATTTTATATTGTTCGTTATTTATATTAAAACATAAAAATGTATAATATCCATACCAAACTACATAATTCAAATGCCTTATACATAATAGTCATCCTAAATTGTATTTGTACATCAGGGGCGAATGAAATTGCAAAATGTCTTACTAAAAATTCAAAGAAAAATTACTATAATTTGCTATTAAATAATTTGATTGTAAATTTCCAGCCCTGATTTTTATGTTACAAGTCTAACATTCAAGTGGCATTCTGTTACACTTGTCCAAGTAAATGACTAGTTGACTGGAGTTTCGTATATGTTGCTTTTAATATCGGTGTATTTCAGCCTTCAGTCAAAGACAGTCCTATGTGATCTTACTTGCATTCATCAGAAATTGGACACAGTAGTTCTGCAGCTATTTAGATTATACATATCGTACGACAGATTGTAAAACATCACTCTAATTTTTCCTCAAGCCGTAATCTGTCTATTGTGTCCCAACCTTTTTATCCTTTCCTCTGTCCTGTGTTGTCATTTCCCTCCCATGGTCTCTGGTGACGTGCGCGCTCTCGTTGTTGTATGGAGCCTGACATGCGCTGATGATGCGTAAGCTTGGCCTAAGGCTGATGACATCATCAGCTGTACAGGCTCAGCGTGGTGTTTGTGTGATAGATGTGTGTGTTTGATGTTGGACATGTTGGACTCTTGAGCTTGTAGGCCTCTGGCAGTGAAGGGGGAAGGAGCTGTAAAATGTTGTGGATGCAGTAAGTGCACCAGTCCTTTCATATAGTGGCCATCATCAGACTTTTATGCTCTTAACCCTCAGGATAAAGCTCAAAATGGCAGCTGTTTGTGTTAGTCTTGTGTACTTTTAAAATGGAGTCTTTTTTATAAATTAATTTTATAAGTTTTAAAACATATTTTTATCATATGTAACAAGGTTAGTTGTTATGGGAAGAAGGAGGCTGGAACCGGCGAACATTCAACTCTTTAATAATCATAAAATAAACCAACGACAAAGCGGAAGTAAAGGCGGCAGCGACAGCCCCTCCTGGACGACCGCCACCACATATAAACAAAACCTCGGCTTCGTCCTGCTCGCCACATCATACTTTACAGTAATATTTTAACTTTTACTGAAATAGCCGTCATTTGTAATAACTATATTTAATTTTATTATTACATTTTTTCCATTTTTTATTATTATATACGTGTTTTATATATATATATTTACATTATTCAATATATGTTTTTTATATATTTCAATACATTTGTTATATTATTTTACATAATATTTTAAGTTAGGCCCTGTTTACACCTGGTATTAAGATGCATTTGGGACTAAAAGTGGACTACACTAAATACAGGTGTAAACAGGGTCTAAAACGTTTTGAGCTTGTCCACTTTCGTGGACTTTGTCGCTGTATGTCGCTAGTCTCTGTACTGTGATGTTGCTTGTGGGTGTTCCCAGTTCTGTCGCTCTAATGTTATTGGTAGACTGCACGTCTGGCCATATCTATAGAAAATACAATCACAAGTGATATATTAAAAGAATTAAAAGTAACATTATGCTGTTGGAGAGTGTTGTTATATTAACCACAGCAGTGCCCAGTGCATTAAATCTTTAACTAGATTAAAGATCGATCTATCAACAAATTAAACTCATACTGTCAAAAATTAGGCTACTAAAACATCATTTGAATTTGACAATTAATACATTTCCTTGTCCCTAATAATCAACATGCAGGGGAAACTGTAATAGGTACTGCAGCAGTGCTAAACTGGTCACTGCATCATATAATTAAACTCACTAAGACTGCCGTCAGTTTCTTTTCCACACATCATTTTATTATTATTCATATATGTGGTTACAGCCAAATCATATAAAACATTGAAATCAAATCACTCCGGAACTCTTCCCCCCCCCCCCAATACATTTACACACCCATAGAACCTCCCCTCAAAGAAAACAGGACAGAAGTGGTTGAAAGTGGATAAAAGAGATGGATTAAAACACCAGGTGTAAACGGGAAATGTGTCTCCCTCATCTACTTGAGATCCAGTTGACCAAAAATACCAGGTGTAAACAGGACCTTAGTTTTGGCATTAACAGCATTGATATCTTGTCAATGTTTTAGCCTGTTTTCTCTATTTCACTGAAAAAAAACAAAAAAAATCACAACGTATCTAGACAATTTTTGGCAGCCGAAATTTCAGTGTGCCTGTCCTCCTAATGTTGTCATTTGGCAAACTTTTAAAATGAACACGATCTGTGTGATTACATTGTTTCGAGTTATCGAGGAAAGAGTGAGAGAAGGAATGTGCAGCTGTGTAAACAACAGGTTGATTCATCAAAGCCACATCGCGTGTTTTACCTGTGCGGACAGGAGCCACATTGGACCATTGCCCTGTTTCCATGGCGACCCCAATCAGAGACGAGTACTCAGTGCAGGCATGAAAACATGGAAAGCACAGGAACCACCCTGAGCAGCACTTACAGTACATCTATGACTACTACCCTATTGCTATAGGGTGTATGTTTCTTGCAAACTTGTATTTCCCAAGAACGATAACATCAGCAGAGAAAAAAAGTGGAATGTGGAGTGTTTTGTCATAGAAACACATACTGTAGTAATTATTAGATTGAGCAAAGCGTGTCTCCAGTGGGCCAGAACAGGATTCAACAGGTCAGGAATGAGCCACGGCGGCAGGGAAGCCTCTGAGCGCACGCTTGCACGCGTACGTGGACACGCGCCGAATATATTTGCATATGAATGCCGTTTTACGAGAGCATCCTTATTATTACTCCACAGCAGATTGAGTCAGATTTACAGCATCACATGCCACACATATGTTCTCCTAGTTTAGTAGTATTAGGGTTATGCGTAAGGTTTAGTAGAACCTAGCCATGCATAACCACAATTCTGTAAACTTTCAGTCCTGGATGCAGTGTTTCAGTTGCACGAGAGTACACAATATAGTTTCCAATAGCTGGCATCTGATGTTTGTGTAACTTCAGTTCCTGCAGTCAATGCAGCATTGATGTATCCTTCGCTGTCTGTGATAACCCACAATCCTGTGCAAAGATTTTGACAGTTGATAGAAAGGATAAAAATGCAAATAAAAAGAAAGGTTTGTTTAGAAATGTAAATGTCAATAGTCGCAATGAAGTGGGAGTTGCAAAAAATAGATGTACAGCCATGTACATCCGAGTATAACAGATTATTGGGAAAGGAAAAATATAGAGCGGGGACTTGGTTCTATCCATCGGTTGTTGATTGGGTTTTGAGATGTAGATGCTGCTCTCAAAAATTGAGGCAGATCTGAATGCAAACTTGAGGTCAAATGTGGAGAGGCGGACTAAATGATTGAGTCCGACAAATGTCACCAGAGAGAAGTCAGTCATTTTACTGGAAGATCAAGTTATGAGGTCAATAAAAAAAAAAAGGATGACACATTTAAACGAGATTCGAAATGATCAGGTTTTTCCATGTGCACAAGCCATTTTTTGTATGATTCATTAACTGTATAAAAGTACTATGGCACTTGAGGCCGTACTACATTGTAAATAAAATGTGAGCGCATTATAGCATAGCCTCTCATACCTTAATAATTTGTACGTGTGAGATGCACCTCCAAACTACATGGTTATCTTGAGCCTGTGATGAAGTCTGTTGTTCTGTGTTGCTTGCTGTCATATTAAGGTTGATGTGTTGTTTGTCTGAGCGGACGTCTCATCTCCTCCCCTCCCCTTCCAGGTGTTCTGTAAAATGTTTGACTGTCTGCAGGGGGCTTCAGCCGAGGTAGGTGCAGCATGGAGTTTGGGATAGTGAGAGAGATGGATCTAACAGCTGCTGGTTGCACCTGGCTGCTTTTGTTTGCAGTGAAGTCTCTCAGAGAGTGGTGCATGACGGTGCTGTTTTTAGATTGATGAATACAGATACTTTTCAATTAACCACCAGTGACATCTTCTGATCCTTCTCCTCTTTCTGAACAGTCTTCTTTCCAGCTGATTTCTCTTAATTTCCCATCCCTTTCTCTCTCTGGTTTTCATTCTCTCTGTGTTTACGGGCCGTTACCCCTCTAATCGAGGCCCTGGCTGAAAGAAAACTCCCTCTCTAAATGAAACGGGAATTAGAAGCCCATCAGCAGGGCATTCTTCACTGCTTAAACAGATCTTCATTCTCCATGAGAGTAGCCGGCAGCTAGTAGTGTATACTATATGAATGCATGCATTTGCATTTGTGTGTGCATTAAGGATGGGCATGAGTACCCACAAGTGACAGAAATAATCAATCATAAAACATAACTATGTGACTTGATTATAATGTAAATATACTGTATATGAAAACCTTTAACACTGATCAAACGTCGTAAAGATTTGTGGTAACAGCGTCATTTTTTTGCGTGGGTACCTTATGATTTAGTTCATCAGAGAACATGATCTGAGAATAGAGTGTGAATATTAGTCGATCTTCCTATACTCCCTTAAACTTATATAATTGTATGCTGCCATTCAAAAGTTTGGGGTCAGTAAGAATTTGCATTAAATTGATCAAAATATATTTATAAAGTTTTGAAAGATTTCTTTTGTAAATTAATGCTGTTCTTTTGAACTCTTTTGAATTCTGGAAAACGTGCATCATCAAAGTTGCCACAAAAATATTAAGGAGCACAACATTGATATTAAAAGGAATGTTTCCAAATCTGCGTATTAGAATGATTTCTGAAGGATCATGTGACATTGAAGACTGGAGTAATGGCTAATATTAGCTTTGCCATCATAGGAATCAATTAAAATTTTAAAATATATTAAAACAGAAAACAACTATTTTAAATAGTAGTAATATTTCACAATATTACTGTCTTAACCAAACTTTTGAACTGTAGTATATATATAATGTTTTTTAATCAGTAATTTTGTGTATTTTTGCACTTGAATATTATAAACGACTAGAAATCAATAATTTAATATTTTTATGCTACATAGGCCAATTCACATGCTTCATAGGGCTGTAGTTCATACCCTCATAAGACATTACGTATGTACGTTTTTATTTCCAGATTTGCAGATCTTTTTGTTGTTGCTTTAAACAAGGTTTGGAATGAGATGCATGAATATGAAGAATTATTAATTTGCGTGTCTGTGTGTGTGTGTGTGTGTGTGTGTATCTGCAAATGACTGTGTGTACAAAAAAAAGAAGCAAATCTCCATGTCAAAGTAAGTTCACTAGCCCATTATAGTGTCGTTGTTCCTCCAGATCAGTGCGATCATTTATCTCTGTTTCACTGCTCTTTGATAGATAGGATCTAGAACGCTGAAGCCCTCATCTGCAGGATCTGGAACTCATCTAGAGCATCACCTACTTCCTGCAGAGCCGCTGGTAAGGAGTGAAACTCAAGGCAGCAGTGGCGCCTCCTGCTGACCGGTGAATGCACAGTATTGGCACGTCGCACATAACTCTCATGAACAACACAATCAGCAATCGTGCCTGCATGATCGCTGCTGTTCACAGCCTGATCTCATGTCTAAACAGGGTGTGAAAGCTGTATGAAATATGTTTATTTGGCCTCTTCTATTTTTAGACCGAAGCCCAGGCGCTCTCAAGGTCAAACGGAGGCATAACTGTACTAAATTAGAGAGCAGAGTGTGTGTTTATGTGTATGCATGCTTTGGCACAAAGCTGAATGACATGTTTGTTTCCCCTCTCCATTTATCTAACCACTAGCTCAGTGGGTCTGTAATGAGTTATTAGCCGCTGGTCAGGCCTTTATTTCCAGCGCTACAGGCAGTATTAGAATAGGAGCCAAATCAGGAAGTGATGGGTCTCTGAAATGATCTCTATAAGAGGTGTCAATGGCACACAGAGCTTTGCAGAGCAACACAGACACTGATCTGCTCATTAAAGGCCATTATATCCACACTTCGACATACCCACACACATTTTGGAGTGATTTACAACCAGAGGTCTGTGTACCCTGGGAGTACTTTGAAAGCTTTTTATTTTGTGAACATAAAACAGAAATTACAACTTTTTACTGATGGGTCTGTTGGAGTAAATGCTGCTTTAGAATGCATGTGCCTAATACGCCGACACTGAGCCAGCTCAAACACACAAGAGCGCGTTGTGACCTCTGACCCCTCTGCATGATGTCGTCATGAGAGAACAACAGCGCACCCTGTTATCCAACAGTTCTCTTTCTCTCATGCAAAATTGCTTGCACTGTTGTAAAATGCCTAGTATTTGGGTGATATTTGGCTTTGCCCCGTCACCCACTGTCCCCTCTAATTTCTCTGTCACATTCCAGACCCCTTGATAAATGGGTGTTGTATTTCACCAGTGTGCACAGGGGTCAGCGACCCCACACTGCACTGTACTTCAGCTGGGGTAATGGATGTGCCCCCTGGCACTGCCCTAACCCACCGACAATACCGCAACCCTTGAGACCCAGACATCACGGTGTCTCAAAAAATCTGTCCGTCTCCGTGAACGTTTGCCCTCTCCTCCTGTGGGTTAAATGAGGTGTGTTAGATTATATGCTGTGGTGGAGACCGAGAACCTTGCTCTCCAGTCTCTCACACAGATCAATGTGATGTTTATCTGTGGGTCAGTGGAGTTAATAATTTCATCTGACCCACCTGCACTCTATAAGCACCACTGCACTGCAGCGGGTCTGACACGACTGTCCATGTATTACATGATGCTGCTGTCTAATGGTGTTTGAAGCATGAAACACTTTCATAATCTCTGTTTTAAAGACACTGACACACTGATTCATGTTCTGAGAATTGAGATCCAGGCGTGATCTTTAAATGCGCTCATGCATGGCTCTGTTCTCGCTGGAGCCTCATCAGTGTCTACTTTGTGTAAGTTATTGGGTGGTGTACCGGTTAAAGCTCGGGGTTGATAACAAGGAGGTTGGAGGACCAAACTCTGCAATAGGGATGTTCCGTGAGCTACCATTGTTCCCTTGAAGTTCAAAGCACTTAATCACAGGATGTTCCAGGGGAATTGCCCATTTCGGTGAGTAGCTTTGTCCTGTCAGATAAATGACCATTTATAGGTTTTAAATAGATATGATACCAATAATTAGAGAGCTGATGGTCGATATCATGCCTATGTATATTATATAGGCTTATACAATTTAATTATAGCAAATGAGATGCACACATAACTTCTAAAATAAAAAATAAAAAAGCAAGATGAGCTAAACATTTTATTGGGTTAATCATTTGACTGATATCTTTCACTATAAAAACAGTAGTGGCCAAAAGTGAAGTCCAGAGGTGATTGATTAGGATTGATTTGTTTTTAATGAGCCTAAATTCAATTAAACCATCAAAATATGGGGAAAATACTAATATTTTCAATATGTGGAAGAACAAAACACTTCTACAGCTACAGCTACAGGTTAACTACAGCTACAGGTTTTATTTTACCATGCAAAAACAATTAGAATAATACAAATCAGTACAATTACAATAGGGTTTCAGCACTTCGTGCTTGAACCCCTAAAAATAAATCTCACAGGAAAGAGCACATATTGACTAAAACATAATCATCAGTTATTAATATTTTGTTGGTTCTCTTTTGTTTACAGCTTGGCAAAAAAAAAAAAAAAAAAGTCCGCACAATTGCATTTCATAGCTGTATCGCAAATAAAACTATTGACTCAAAGCACAACTGTGCAATATTCTTTAACAAACTTTTAATAATTTTAATAAAGTGTTAACATTCCTAGGCTGGACATCATTTTTGGTACTTACTAGTGTACTAAGTACACTACTGTACTTACTAGTAATGTAACTTTTCTCAGTGTGTCACTCAAAAGCTATAATGTAGATTGTAAAAAGGCTGTGGATCTGAGATTTGAGTGAATGTGGCAGCGAATGGAATGGAAGGGACTTCAGGACTCGGAGTTGAGAGAAACCAGAGACTGCGTTTCAGACCTCATAACTGAACTCTGACCTCTCCCCCTTCATCTCAAGCTATTTTCATTATTAGTTATTTGCTGCTGTGGTTTCGCTCAGCCATCAGTTGTTTCAGCATGTCAAGCAATCTTTTCCCTCAGAATACTAAACAAAGTTACACGAATACAAGTGAATACAAACTAGAAAATATAAGGATACATTTGAACAAGAGTCATGCCATAAAAAAGTCCATTTTTTGTCTTTGATCTTTGATTTTTTTAAAAATGATTTTTAATAATTGTAAACTTATACACTACATATTACAACTTATTACTACATAATTTATTTAGAAATATTTATACACATTACTGTTCAAAAGTTTAGGACCAGTAAGATTTGTTTTTAAATAAATTAATATTTTATTTAGCAAGTGTACATTAAATTCATCCAAAGTGACAGTGGACATTTATAATTTTACGAAAGGTTTCTATTTTAAATAAACACTGTTCTTTTGAACTTTCTATTAATCAAAGAATACTGAAAAAAAATGTATGTTAAGCAGCACAACCATTTTCAATATTGAAAATAATAAGAAATATTTCTTGCGCACCAAATAAGCATATTAGAATGATTTCTGAAGGATCATGTGACACTGAAGACTGGAGTAATGATGCTAAAAATTCAGCTCTGCCGTCACAAGAATAAATCAAATTTAAAATATATTAAAATAGAAAACTTCTTTTAAATTGTAATTATATTTCACATTATTGCTGTTTTTACTGTGTTTTTGATCAGAGAACTGCAGACTTGGTGAGCAGAGAAAGAGACTTCTTGCAAAAAATCTTAATCTCCATCACAAATATCTCAACGTATGAATTTAGCTTGATTTATTAAAACTGAAAGACATTCTTTGTGTGATAGAGTATTTATAATCTTAATTAAAAATGTTCGGCCACCCTTTTCATACCATGACTTTTTCACCCTAGTACACCTCAATGTATCATTGAAAATCTATATTTGACAGTAAAGAGTGGCATGAAGACTAATCAGATGAAATAAGACAGGAGTCGGATGGCAGAGAGACTGGTAATGATATTACATTAGATGGCAGTTACTGATGGCCTGTCAGCTCTGGATGTGGTGGTCTTATCTCAACATTTCCTCGAGACCTCCGCTTATTGCCTTATCCAGACACCTGGGACCCAGAGACTCTGTTTCTCACACTGACTCGTTCATTTTCAAGGGCAGAGAGCAAAGCTTGGATACACTGGGCTATGCATACACACACTCACACACTCACACACATGCAGTGAAATGCAGTAGACTAGAAATAAACGAATGATGCAGTGTATCAGGCAATTGAGTTTATATCAAACGTTTCTCATTCCCCACAGATAGCTTCAAACAGCTGCCGCGTTCTGATTACAACTGTGCTTTTTATTGTTGGAAGCGCATTTCTGAAAGTGGGAAATCGCAGTGATTCATAATTAACCTTTCCAGACAGTGAAGCTATTTGTAAGAGAGCGTAATAACACTGTTAATGTCTGGGAAGGGTATTACCTCACAATCCTCCAGACAGATAGTTTAACGGGAGGAACATAATTAAAGCTGTTGTTGTGGAGACCCTTATTCACTTCGGTTGTATGGTTGAGGTGAGGTTCAAGCAGAATGGGCTACTTGGAGAAAGCCAGCCCATGGGAAAACGGTCTCCTTCCTGGAAGTGATGGTCGGAGAGAGTGGCGTTCTGCTAGGGTTAGCACTACATTCCTGCATTCCACTGAGAGGGGGAGGGGAGGCCGGCTAATACTGCGTCTGTGTCCGTCTGAAGGAGACTCGTAGGATTGTTTGGAGTTCTTTGGTGTCTCGCTTTGGTGTTTGCATGTCTGTGTCCATGCATATCAGATGGATCTCACTTTTCATAGTTGTGTTATAGTTTAGTCACTCTGTAGCGGCTGAGAATGCTGCAGTTCTCACCAGATTTATGGATTAGTGTGTGTGAGTTGACTAAGTTTGCTAAGTCTCACATAGACTCCCTTAAAGCAGCCCTCAAAGGCAAAAATGATTCACAAAAGACATAATGTTCTTAAAATTATTTTTTGGAGTATTGTAAAGGTTCAGATTAGGGTTAGTCTGTTAGCTTTATGTAAAACCAGTAGAAGCCGATGGTATGTCCTCATTTAGATCGTTGGGTAAATGTAGACACAAAACAGTGCTAAACATCCCGAATACCAAAGGATGAAAGATTCCGAAACAAAAGTACATTTTCTCCTAAAATGGGAAAAATTATCAAAATGTCAGAGAGCAGTCACATTTCCAAAAAAAAAAAAAAAACTGTTTCTAGAGAAATGCATAATAAAAACAAGTTATTCAGAGGAAAGGGAGATACAGTTAGCTATGTTTCAGCTTGTCAATAGACACGTGTGATGAACATTATTATTTTATTGGGTGATTTATTACTATATATATATATTTATATATATATATATAAGAAAAAAAAACATGAATACATAAATAATATATATATATATTATTTTTTTTCATGTATTTTTTTTTCTTTATTTTCTTTTTTCTTATATTTTGTTTCGTCTTATTTTTTACCTTTTCCCCTTCATTTCTTTATTTGTAGCCTATTTATTTACTACATAATATTTTTTTCTGTGCTGTCTGTTTTGTTACTGTACATAATGTATACGGCAATATTGTTTTTCAAAAATGTTTTCCTTTTTTATTTTATTTTATTTTCTTTACTTTTTTTTTTTTTTTTTTTACCTTGCCCCCTTTTCCCCTTTATTTCCTTTATCTCTTTGTTTACTGCACCATATTTATTTTCTGTGCTGTCTATTTTGTTACTGTACGTACTTATACGCTTCGGTAATATTGCAAATGTTACCAATCATGCCAATAAAGCTCTGTTTAGAGAGGGCTTTGGGAGAGAGCGCAGTTTTCAATGGGATCCAGAAACCAGAGAGCATCCAAAAAAACAAAAAACAAAAACAGATTAAAATGAAAAATCAAATCAGCACTATCTAATTAACCAGCGGGGTGCCCAGGTTCATTTATTGCTCTTCTCCATCTCTTTCCTCCTTTTATATGTGTGTGTGTGTGTGTGTGTGTGTGTGTTGGGAGAATAAAGGAGGAGGTGATGATTGGAAGGCTCTCTGGATTTTTGAGACTGTGTGAAGCAAACACACAAGTACACACACACAGATTGTAAGTAATATCCCCAGCACTCCTTGATTATGCTCAACTCTACATAATGCAATTTACTTCCTGCCACATTAATGCTAATCTTTCAATTGCTGTGAGGCTGAGAAAAGTGAGCTAGTCGTCTATTGCTGATGTTGTTCTCTGTGTGTGTGTGTGTGTGTGTGTGTGTGTGCTTATTTTGCTTGCTTTGCACACGCCATAAGTCTCATCCTTGCAACTTTAGATTAAAAGAGAGGAAGACTGATTCACTTTGTGGTTTTTAATCATCTTAAAGTATTACCATGACTGATAAGAGGACAAATAATAATGAGAACCCAAATCTGAAAATAAACAAATATACATTTATCTATGGAAATTAAATTTCGGTAGTGGTCTGATCAACCCTTTTACTCCTGCTGTGTGTAAAATCAGGCCGTGATTTAGATTGTGATTAATTTTCAGAGGGGGTAGGTCTTGTTTTTTCCTGTTTTGTACAAATATAGACGCTCATCCTCCGTTTGTGGATAAGGGAAGACCAAAAACACTCCAGAGGGGGTTGGAAAGCTGCCTGTCTGCCGGTTACTGAATCTGCTGCAGTGTCCTGTAGGACAAATCATTGTCATTTTTGTGTAGTACATGTTAGTGTGTTTATTTAGACGTGCTTTTAAGCAAGTGTGTGTGTGTGTGTGTGTGTTTTCATGTGAAAACACAGTGTGTGGCTGAGGATTTTCTCTCTCCTTCGTCATAAGTAGTTAAAAGACCTCGGTGACAGACTGCACATCGGGCCTGACAGTCCCAACAAAGAAAGGAACTCTTTATTCCTTTGTCCTTCAAAGCTGCATGAATATTGCTGTTGGCTAGGGGGCCGGATGTCTCAATACAAGGATGTGCATTGTTTTTTTCTCAGAGCAGAGACTAGAGCAGTGCATCATGGGCTGGATGCTGATGTCGCTGCTGTTGTTTTCAGGAGCTGCATTAGTAATTCTTGATGATGTGGCACCAAAGAATTACTCTCCCAATACAGCCTTCATTCAGACTCAGGAAATGCTTTGAATGTTTCTCTTGACTTTGACAGTGATCTTGGGGATTATTTTAGCCAGACTTTTCAAAGCATTCATCATAACAAGCCATAAAGATGTCAAATGTCACTGCCATATTGTGGTCATGTCACGATATCAATGGGTTCAGATTATTGGAGAATGGAAGCAACACTTGTTGATTGGAGAGTTTATTCTATAAATGAGGAATGCACAATTTTTCAGTATCATATTGGTTATAGGACAATATACATTTTTTATGTTTATTTCTTTTTCCAGAATTTATATACTTTTATATACTCTTTTACAAATTAGAATAACCCTTGCCATAATCGAACACTCACTTATTCTTTAAAAACTCAAAATTAATATTTATTTTTCAGACTGTACATTATAATGTTGTGATGTCTAAATTCACTTAGCATTTAAAATCATTGTTTTTTTTGTGTTTTTTTGGGGGGGGTTTTAATTTTTTGATTCATTTAGAAAATGATTGTATACAATTTATTGAACATTTATCAGTTATCGTTCGTAACTTATATTTATTGGCGGTAACACTTTATTTTACAGTGTCCTTGTTACATATGTTACATGTACTTACTTAAGTAATAACAGTAAATTATGCATAATTACATGCAACTAACCCTCAACCAAATCCTAATCCTACCCTAACCCTATAGTAAGTACATGTAGTTGATTAATATTACTCAGTACTTAAATATATAATTACACTGTAACAATGGCACCTTAAAATAAAGTGTAACCTTATTGGCTTATCGTATTGGCCAGTGTCGGTGCATCTCTAATTTAAAAACAAAATTAAAACCATGTTCATTTAAAATCAACCAGTTGGTTAATTCAAATAGATTAACAATTAAAAACGGTAAAGGTAAAATTCCAACCAATGTCTGAAAATTTGTGAGGAACATTGAATAAAAAACCAAAAAGTTAAACGTTATACATTTGTATGTTATATAATTTTATATTTATAATAATAGTAAAAAAAGTAAGGAATAATTGACGACGAGCCATTGAATTATTAGAAAAATAATGCACATCCGAGGTGGTAATGGCCGTTACACCTCAGGTGTACATTATTTTTCTAATAATAGTCAATTATTTCGCTTATACAACGGTTACCACACCTCAAAACATTGTTCAGATGATGTATTTCAAGACGTTTGTCAGGTCTTGTCCTTAAAACGCTTTTGTGTGTGGGATTAATTTCTTACGCATCTCATCCCAAGCCTCCGTTGCTAACAACATGGAAATAATTTGTTGTTTTTATCCTATTGTTTCCCATATTTATTTGCTCAGTAAGTGTAATTGTGCGTTTTGGTTCTGTAAAGACCTTTGAAATAACTGAAATCATTTGGCAAGGTGAAATGGAACTGTAATGTGGTCAAGACCTGCCTGGAACTACTTAAGCCGTGCGTTTCCCTGAAAATAATGGCACGCCATAGAACGTTCACCAACCAATCAGAATCAAGCATTCAACAGCCGCGTAGTATAACCTAAGATAATATACTGTGCTATTCCTACAGACCTAGTGTTTGAAATTCTACTCGTTCTTGAAGCTTGGCTTTATTAAATAAATCATCCTGTTATTTTGAGATATATCCTAGTTCACATTCCCACCAGAATTTTCCAGCAGATTCATCTGGAATTTAGAGCACTGATGTAGAGAAAACCTAACAGAGATGTTAGGAATGGTTCAGTGTTGGAGAGAAAAATAAAATAAAAATAGAAACATTACCATGCTGGTTCAGAGGGAAATGGGATTTCCATATTCACATTATCTGACCCTCATCTGTATCTCTAAATGCTTGGTCTGTTCTGGGGTGATCCTTGGGCTGAGCCTTTCTTGCCAGATTGCCCTGAATCTCATGACACGCGCGGCATGTGGGGGGTTACAGAGGCCACGGGGCAGCGGTCACAGTTCCAGAGCCGAAACACTGCCAGCTGAACAACATTGTGCGTAGGTGTGACAGCCTGACCAAACCGAGACCGGGCCACTCGGACACAATGGACCTACTGTTCCACACTCACTGAGCTGTATTACTATCCAACAGAGGCTAAGGTGTGGAAGATGTCATGCATTTTCTAGTCATTGAATATTTAATACAGAACGATTTCAATCTTTTAACGAAAGGGTGCAGCGGGCTGTTACAAACAGCGAAGATTGTCTCATTTTCACCACTCTAGTGCTTTGTGACAGGCAGTTAGACCTCTCACCTCCAGACGAGCATCGCCCAACACCCACCTCTTTCTAATATATAACAGGATTGTGATTAGTGGGCGCTGACGGAGGGGGCTTATTAGCTGAAGAGCGAGAGGGGTTGGGGCGCTAATTGAAATGATGTCTGATGTGATAGCCTAATCTCTATGATGACAAAATCCATGCACACTTGCTAATTTCAATGACAGCTCTGATGTCACTCAGGCTTAGCTGACGGAAATAAATAACAAACATCCCAGAGAACGTTAAAAGGAGCGAATGTCGTCTCAACCATCGAAATCCATCTTGCGTAACAGACACGCCGCAGTGCGAGATGAAGTGCTGCTCAATTGTCATGGAGACCAGACACGGCACCTTGTGGCCTGAGAAGACAGCCACTGCGTGAAGATAAGGGCTTCAAATTCATACGGCACTTTCAATTAGGGAGAATCTTGCTGGTTTGACACCAGTTGTGCAGTGTAATTCATGGCCTCAGATTCATGGGCTTCAGGGGATTTTAGTCGTTTAGGTATGGGGTGGGGGGTGGGGGGAACTGTGTCTCAATTTCCACTCTGCCTCTCTAAAATGTGAATCGGTGTGAACATGAATTTGGGTACTAAAAGGGCTTTGATACGCTAAACATTGGGACACTGATGACTCAATTACCTGTGACACGATAACAAGGTCAGGCATTAAAAGCTCTGGTGTTAGATATCATCGCTGTGTAACATTATGAAATATGTGCTTGTCTTGCATTGTTTTATTTTTAAGCAAGATAATATACATACACTACCATTCAAAACTTTGAGGTCAGTAAGATAAAAAAGAAGAAAATAAATGAATGCTTTTATTCAGCAAGGATGCATTCGATTGATCAAAATGACTGTAAAGACAAAAGTTTGTCTTTACAATTACAAAACAAAATATTCTGTTATAAAAGATTAGCTGAATTTCAATAAATGCTGTCCTTTTAAACTTTCTATTCATCAAAGAATCCTGGAAAGATTTATCATGTTTTCCCACAAAAATACTTAGCAGCACAACTGTTTTCAACATTGATAATAATAAAAAATGTTTCTTGAGCACCAAATCAGCATATTAGAATAATTTCTGAAGGATCACGTGACATTGAAGACTGGAGTAATGATGCTAAAAAATTCAGTTTTATCATCACAGGAATAAACTGCATTTTAAAATATATTAAAATAGAAACATGTTTCATTACATTTTTATCATTATTTTAAATTGTAATAATATTTCACAATATTACAGTTTTTTCTGTATTTTTGAAGAGACTTCTTTCAGAAACATTTAAAAATCTTACTGACCCCAAACTTTTCAACAGTAGTGTACATCAACATTAAAGAAAACTGAATAATGTATGACAAAAAAAAAAAAAAAAAAAACCCTGAATAATATATCAGTATTTTTCCCCATATATTAATAATGAAAGTAAATTATGGCTTTGGACCAAATTTTATTGTTTGGGCAAAAAAAGCTTTTCCCAAATATTTTCTTTTGTGTTTCATTGAAGGAAGAAAGTCATACAGGTTTGGAACAACATGGAACAACATTTACAAAAGAAAATGATTACTGAATGTAAATCCTTTAAAGACAGAAAAAAACAACAACTGTCTTATGTATATTAACATTATTATTTCCAGTAAATCGAAATTGTGAGCATAGACCTTGTTCACAGCATGTTTGATTTTTCCAGTGGGTTGTACTGTTATTTAATGTGTTTTTTGATTGTTTTGCTGATGAAACACTGCAAAAATATATTTCCAAGAAATGTCAGTAGACAAAAAACTACATCAGCTGTTGAAAATTCTAAGTGATAGGAGCTTTTTATATGCCATTGAAAACACAGTTAAGTCTGTCCCTCACAGCCTTGCTTTCATTACTGTCATGGCGCTGCTCTGAATAAGGTCTTTTTTACTGATTTTATGACTTTTATAGTGCATTCTAGTGAACATTTTAAGTGGACTGGAATGATTTTGACAGTGGGATAACTGCAGAAATGTCTCATTGCCTAGCCCTTAAGAGATAGTTCATCAAAAAGTAATCATCATTTACTCCTATCCTCACCGTATAACTGTTTTTTTTTAATCCTCCAAACAGAAAAAAGACACACCGTAGGATTTTTAAGCATATATCCCAAATTGAAATGGTAGCCTCTATCAACAAGTGATACTACAAAACTGTCTTCAGGTCAAAATGAGAGAATATTCTCTGGCAGGACAGATCAGGTTTTGGAGGTTTCCAGTGAGGCGGGATTCACCTACCTCCTCACTGACCTCTCTCCTGACCTCAGCACCAGCCGACGATGTCATGGCAGTTTCAGGACAGTGCGGCTCTCTTTCCAGCTTTTAGGAAGGAATGGTGTATTACTTTGTGCCTTGCTTTCATCTGAGGACTGGAATTTCTATCTGTTATTTGTAAATGGCAGAAGACAGTCCATTAGGACATGCAGCTTTTGCCTATTTACCACATTGATTTAAATGTGGATCCCAATTTGACCCCCTGACCTGGTCAGTCCCTCACGGGAGAATTGGAGAATGATGTCATGCTTTGAAATTCCTAG
Source organism: Abramis brama (assembly GCF_963993115.1). Classification (NCBI taxonomy): domain Eukaryota; kingdom Metazoa; phylum Chordata; class Actinopteri; order Cypriniformes; family Leuciscidae; genus Abramis; species Abramis brama. The sequence continues at coordinate 36,151,331 of NC_139971.1, forward strand.
TGAATTGTGAACACAAAAGCAGACAGGAGTGGATTAGCGTAGTTTATTTAATTAACTATCATGAGTCATTTCATTTTTAAATAAATATATTTGCAATCAGGATTATTTTTGAATTTATTATTATTATTATTATTATAGTTTTACATTTTTATTTTATTTTGTCTTTTTTTAATGTGAAAAATAGTCAAGTCCCCCCCCCCCCGATAATTTGTACAAATGACTAGATTAATTTAATTTGAAATGAAGATAGAAAATAAATAGAGAACAGAGTTTTGCTTCAGTAATACGTTAAGTAAAAAACAATATTTCCCCTCAGTCAGGATCCATCTACCCAGTCCTTCCTTTTTTTAATCGATGGTTCTTTAATAATTCAGGTCAGATAAATACTGAAAATAAGAGGTTAAACATTTTAAAACACTTCAAATGTCAGTGGAGTTTATCTTTTTGTCTCCTGAGGAAGTAGAGAAGAGTTGTGTGAGGTGATTTACTTCTAGAACAAAAGGATGAGCAACAAAATCAGCAGCAAAGGGAAAACAGAACGTTTGAGGCTGAAGGAAAAGGTCTAGACAAAGCTGTGTGTTTGTGTGTGAGGGGTACAGCGGATGGCCAAAAAAACAAATCTCTGTGTCTTTCTCAGGTCTACAGAGAGGTTCACTAAACATTCCTCACAGGCAGGGGGAGGAAGAGGGTAAGGCTCATTAACATAAGAACAGAGTCCTCAGCCAATCAGTAGCAGGGAGAGGGAATGTCAGGTCTGAGAAGGAACTGGGAGGGTGTCAGGTTACCCTATGCATTCTTCCCTCCTCCTTTTGCCAGAGAGGGAGGGAGAGAAAGAGCACAGGACGGACACCGAGAGAACGAGCGAGTTCAAGACAGAGAAGTATATGGGACAGTCTCATTCTTGCCCTCTGACATCACGGAATTGGAGTATGTGTTAGGAGCTGCCCGGATTTTCTGCCCGTCGGAGACGCAGAGAGATTTGACAAAGAGCTGGACAGTCCGAGGGAGTTTTCATCGGGGGTCAAATCTCAGGCAGTTTAGTGCTGTCTGGAGTCCCAGAGACTCACACAGCGGGGCTGACAATGAATTATCTGGTGAGTGTGTTTGCTGTTCTCGTTGTTGTGTGAACGCTTTAAGTTGGTTATGCTAAATGCCCTCGGGTAATGTATCTGGAGTGAATGGGAAAGTGTAGTCATGGTGGACAGAAGAAACACAAGAGACACTTTTAACTTTTTTTTTTTTCTTACTTTTTACTTCAATCTAATACTTTTTGTCTTATTTAACTTTTTATCATTTTTAAGTAGCAACAGATCAGAACAAGTAGGCTATCAGCTTAAAAAGCTCTAAAAAGAGGCAATAATAATTGCCGTAACAATTCACAAAGAGGCCATCAGAATATATCGGCTCCATCTGAGGTTTTTAAAAATGGCTTTTCTTGAGGAGCAGTGAGTTTTGAAAGCTTAGGAGAGAATGTGAGAAAGCAGGCATAACGGGAGAAAGAAGGGAAGGAAAAGGAGCCCTGCCGCTGTGAGCTTCTCTGCTGACTCAGGAGAAAGCTGAAAGATTAAGGTTTTATGGAAAGGAGCAGGGGAAAGAAGGAGGGAGAGAGAGAAAAAAGAGAGGGAGAGAAGAACAGCGTGAAGCGACTGGCCGAAGCATCCGTTCCTTGCCATTGTTTGAAAGCATTGGCGCTCGTTCAGCTTGTAAGGGTTGGGAATGACACAGTGCTTTGGTATTTGAACGTGAGAGTTGGGCTGTACTGTATTTCCGTCTGTGAGGAATCTGGACACTGGGATTCACCCCCTGCACAGGCTGGGATTTTCCCCGGCCATAGAAATGGACCTTGAAATGGTTATGGTCAGTTATCAGTGCACTGAATATCAGAATGTGAATTGAAAACAGATGATAACTGTGTTTTTAAGAAGAATGAGGAGTATGAATTTTATTATATTGCATTTTTTAATCGGTTGAAACCAGAGTCAGTATATATTGGTTCCTCCTGAGGTGGTCCGTGATGAAGGTGGGGAGTTACGTACTCTTGTGAGTGGGCTGTTGGCTTATTGAGATCACTCTTTAATTTAGTAACCAGGCTGAATCAGTTGCTAAGTTAAGAATGTTGAGTCATGTTGTGTTAGGGATCTTCAAATAAAAGAAAGACCCCTTCTTCAGAAGATAGCTGAGTAACCTGAGTCCATCTCCCCCCTGTATTGCCTCTCTGACTCAACCCTGACTCACCCTCCGGCTCTTGGGTTTGAGAGAGGAATTCCCCACCGCTGGCCTGAACCCCACACCCTCTCCTGCGGGTCTGACGGACAGGACCTGCTCCTCATCCTCATTATCCTCATAATCATACACACATGAATGTCAGCATCAGGCTGTGTAGAAGTAACACTGATCTGACCAAATTTAACCCCTTTGGTAACATCACGCATGTGATGCAGAAGTATTGTGGTCCAAAGTAATTCAAGCACTACAGGAAAACATTTACAGACATTTAACCAAGGTGGGATCAGAACAAAACAGGTTTCCTGGTTTGACCTTTAATCAATACCAGAACGAAGAAGTGCTTTGATTCCTAAATTTTGAGGCATGACATTTGGCTATATTCATTTGAATATAGCCTGTGTTACCAACCGAATATTAGCATAGTAGTTGCTCTTAGGTTAGTTAATGGTTTCCAGCTGCACTTCATTTAACTATCTGGGCCAGTTTGTTTGACACAGATTAAACCATCTTAAAAATAGAATGACAGCATTTTAGATCAAATATGATGAAATTTATGCCTAAAACAGAATCTCTTCAAAGGAACATCTGATTCATTTAATGTCTCAGATGTTTCTCCTAAATGTCTTTTGAAATAACTGAGACAGCTGCTGTCGTACAGTATACAGCTATAAAATTTGCATAACAAAGCTTAATAATTTGGTCAAAGAAGAGTTTGATGAGAAATATTCAGTATATATTACAGCAGGCGTTCTCAACCCTGGTTCCTGGAGGGCCACTGTCCTGCAGAGTTTAGCTCCAACCCTAATCAAACACACCTGAACCCACCAGCTAATTAAGCTCTTTAGGATTACTAGAAAGCTACAGGCAGGTGAGTTTGGATTGTGGAAATTGGCCCTCGAGGACCAGGGTTGAGAACCCCTGTATTAGAGTATGTTGAAATCTCAGACTTTTCATAAATCTGAGCACAGTTTTGATCATTTCTGGGTTCTTTTAGAACTTCAATAATGTGATCTTCCTTCTGAAAATGATCCACTTAAACCAGCTGCTTTGCTTGTCTTAGATGGTTTAAGCTAGTATTAGCTGGTTTAAGCTGGTCTTCCAGTCTGGCCAAGCTGGTGTTTAGCTGGGAAAGTTCCTAAAACCAGGCAACAGACCATCACAATCTAAAACCAGCAAACCAGCTCAGGCTGGTTTATAATGTATATATTTTTTTTCTCCAGCTGGGTTTAACCTAACTGTTTCCTACCTAGAGAAACAGTCGAGACATTTAAGATAACTTATTTGTGATTTTTCTTTCATGTGGGTCTTGCTATACCCTTGACCGTCATCTCTTTGAACATGGGCAGCAGATGTTGTTTAGCTGCCAGAGTTTAAAGTGAATATGATTCTGTGTTTCTCCCCTGAGCATGAGAAATAACAATAGCTTATTTCAAAGACTGAGAACTCTTCAAAGAGACAACAAAGAGACAAGAAATTCCAATACAATTGTGAGATGATCATCATTTTTCCAATAGCTTCACACTGTGTGTAGTCGTACACATTCCATGTCAGAGCTCCTCTTCCTGTCTTTGTATCTCAGGCCTCCAAGAGTTTATGGCCTTGTCACTGTTATTGAACTTATGGAATGACTGTTTGAGGTCGCAGTGACGCTCTTTGCTGGAAAGAAATAATCGTGTTCTATTGAAGCCTGTCATTTTTGGATTTATTGTTTGGCGTAGGCAGGATTCTGGACATGTTTGTACAGTGATGAAGGTCCTTTCGCTCAGGGTGAAGATGAAAGTGTTTATAGCACATGCTGTAGTCCTTATGAAAATTCCCTTTGTCCTTGTTACACTCACGTTTATCTTTTTTTGACCGTCCCAGGTCTGTAAATCACGGCGTAAAGATCAGCACATCGGCATTGTGTTGCCGTGGAAAAACATTGGCAGTAAACCAACACTCAGTCTTAGCCTGTAGCTACAAGAAGCTGTTTTTTAAAGAGGGTGTTGCAACCTCACCCTGCCAGGAAAGGAGGGGCAAAGGAGCTGTCTTTTTTTCAGTCAACATGAGTGAAATGGATGGTGAATGTTAAGTTCATGTAGGTGCGTAGTTGTGTTTCTGGGATGAGCTGTGTGTTTTTGGTTTTTGTCTGGCTGTGAATCAGAGTATGTCTGTAGTGGGTGATGCACCATTCAACAGTGGTGTCTGCATGTGTGTCTGACTGAGTGTTAACTGTACTGAGGACATGAAATGAAAAAGGTAGACAATATGGAAGTGTGACTGTGTGTTGTGAGGTGGGCAGAAGGAATGTAATGTGGGCTAATATCTGTGTTAAGTTGAAGCTGTGGAATGTTTCAGGAATGAAAGGATGGGTCTAGTCTTGCATTGAGAATGTTAGAAACACTGACAGAGCTAAGGGTGTGTTCACACTTCGGTTCGCTTGGCCCGGACCAAAAAAAAAAAAAAAAAAAAAACCATTTAGTCCTGGTCCGCTTAGTGTTCGCATTTGCATTATCACCAAACCTAAATATACCGAACCTAAAGGCATATGTATATGTTCACAACCTGATTGGTCGGCTTTTATTACGTATATTTCGTGACAGAACTTACCGAACATCTAAAACAATGCTGTGTGCTGGGATAAATGCACTCATGTATGTGCGTAGCTTGCATATGATGGTATTTTGACCAGCTGAGAACTCGTGAAGAGCTTATCAAATGTGTAAAGGAGTCAAAATAGTGTCAGGAATCCCTGTCCTTTCTAGGCTTGCATCTGGTGACATCATGTCCGATTTTTGGTTCGTTTACATGTCTTTGGTCCGTGTTGTGTTCATATATCATTCGAACCGCACCAGAGTTTATTTGGAAGTGGAACGTGGCAGCGTTCACACTTATTCAAATGAACCGCACTAACAGAGCAATCAAAATTTTAATCAAACCAAACATGCCAAGTGTGATCACACCCTTAATGTGACATACCATAGATTTATTTTATAGTATGGTATGGCAATTTTTTTTGTAAAGAAAAACAAACAATTACATTATAAAAGATTTCTATTTCAAATAAATGCTGTTCTTTTTAACTTTTTTTTAACATTCATAATAATAAGAAATGTTTTGTGAGCACCAAATCAACATATTAGAATGATTTCTGAAAGATCATGTGACACTGAAGACTAGAGTAATGAGCAATGATGCTGTAAATTTGCCATCACGGGAATAAATGGCATTTTAAAATATATTAAAATTGTATATTTTAAATTGTAAACACATTTCACAATATTACTGTTTTTACTGTATTTTTAATAAAATAAATGTAGCCTTGGTGAGCATAAGAGACATAACAAAACATCAAAAATAAAAAATCTTGCCGAACACAATTGAAAAGACACACTTTATATATATATAATAAAGTATTCCAAAAATGCTTGGACAAATAAATCCATATTTCTCCAAATTTATGTAGTAAACTGCAACTGTATCATCTGTTATTGTCCTTTTTTTTTGCTTAGGTTTGTACATCTCAAACTAAGGATTAATTACGTGCCTCCAAGCCTTTGCTCTTTTCCTCGGCAGGCCTGTTGTTAATACTCAAGTCTGGTCTTGTCTGTTGTAAACTCACCTATATAGTGAAAATAGAGCAGGCCACTGGCCCACTGTTTGTCTCTGCCATCAACCTTCTGTTATTGTCTTCTCTTTTGTTGAGATTTTATGTCCCTTCCTGCGAATAGAGCGGGATTGTGCCCCACTTACATTGTATACTTCCAGCATGATTTAATCTTTTAGAAGAGACATTCATCCAGTTCATATACATCAGAGAAATCTGTTTAAGAGAACCAGACACCTTTTTATGATCTTAAAGGGATAGTTCATCTAAAAATGAAAATTCTGAGGTCATTTACTCACCAGTTTCTGTACACAGAAATTGAGATGTTTATACCTAAATCATACATTTTTGTAACAGCATAAGGGTTAATAAATGATGACAAAATTTCTAGTTGGTCTATTTCTTTGTGACTTTCTTTCCATGTGTGTATCTGTGTGTCATACATGACTGACACAGCTGATAGCGGCAAACGTCCAAACACGCGTCTGGCTGTCTGAGTCACATCTCTGAATCTCAGCTCTGATGACTATCGCTACTGTCTGATACAGCGTCTGCTCCTTGTGTGTATGTCTGAAAATGTGTCTACAACAGCTTACCGTTCTTAACTTCACCTGCCTTATAATTACTTCATCCAACCTGCTATTTATGCAACCAGTAAGCCCCTCAAAATAACAACCAGACCGCAAAATATCACCCAAGACTGAGACACTATATAGATGGGAAAATGTAGAGACCTCTTACTGAGTTGTGTATATGTTCTGGCTACTCAGTTCAGATAAAATGTCTAGCTTTTGTTCTTGTTCGGTCAGGCTCAGGTGTCTTATGCGAACAAAGTGACAGAGACGGCCTTGTTTTGTCTGCAGTGCCCATCTGTTTTTAAACCAATGAAAACTTTTGATGAGGTAGGGAACGTTCCCTCCCAGAGCTCAGGAGGTGGATGTGTGATGAGAATAGACCCGAGACAGATGAGACTCTATCTTCAATTTGGTGCCAACGAAAACCATGCCATGAGGGACAGAAGTACAGCCTGTTCAATATGTCAGACTGTACCCGAATGTCGATCAGTAAAACGTGGGAAGATTTTTAGTGTTTCAGTTGAACAATCAACACTCAGGTGCACAGCTTACCTTTCGTTCATGATCGGGCCGTCTGCACTGATATTAAAATTCTGGCTGTTCATTTTTGTTTATAGTTAAGGTGATATTTATGTATTTTTTATATATATTTAATTGTTGTCATATTATGGCTGATAACTTATATAAAAATTCGATACTACTTTGTAATAAAAAAAATTAAAAATGTAAAAAATTAATCATTTTAAATGCTACAAGTGAAATTAAGCACCACAAAATTATGATGTTCAGTATAAAAAAAATTATATTAATTTTGAGATTTGCTAAAGATTACATTTAAAAGTGTTATTATATTAAAAGATTTAATTGCATTAACATTAAATATGAACTTTATGTGAGCGTGGACATGCACAATAAAAGATCCAATATCGATATGTTATATACATTTAAAAAAATCTCTAATAACAGCTGACAATCCAGCGTTATTCTAGTATTATGTAAATACTATTGTAGTATATTTTGAATTAGCTTTTATTTTCATATGTTTAGTTTTCATGTTAATTTTTGTTTAAGTTTGACTAATTTTGTACTTTTGTCATTTTTTTTAAATATACCTGTATTTTTTAATATAATTCTAAATAACTTGCTTAAAAGAAATCTGTTTTAGTATTAGTTGTACTTGAACTTCAGCGTATTCATTCCAGTGGCAGTTAGTAGCCAAATAACCAATTTTTTTTATTTTATGTTTAAGTTTTTCATCTAATATGTATATTTTATTTTATTTCAACTTTATTTCAATGACCAAAAATTATTTTGAATAGTTTTACTAGTTTTAGTTTTAGTTAACAATAACAACACTGTGACAACCGTTATGGATATATTGTACATTTCCTAGTTTACAACTCATGTTCATGAGATGATCTATAGCTGTGTTGTAGAGGTGTTCGTAGACTGCCTCTGTGTCCTTGAAGCTAATGAGCTCACACACACTCACAATAACAAACAAGAAACACTACCTGCCCCCACCTTGCTAACTTTACTAGTGTTTGTCCCATGGGGTCATGCAGAGGCACCAGACAAAAGCACCCCCTCAACACACACAACAATACAAACACACACACACACACTCATTGACCTGTCTGTACAGAGCGCGCTCCAGCAGCTGCCACATTACCTCTTGTTCAGTGGCTCTTTCTGAATGAAGCGCTCAGCCCCTTCCTTCCTTCCCTCTCTCACAGGTCCACATCCCTCTTTCCTCTCCCCGCCATCCTGTGGAATTCTCTTTCATTCAAAAGATTTCTTCCCCATTCTATCCCCATTGTTAAAGGAATAGTTCTCCCAGAAATTTAATTTCTGTTATCATTTACTCACCTTCATGTCAGTCTAAGTATTGCAAAAGCCACGTGGACCATTTTTATGATACTTTTATTGTGCTTTTTAGTAATTTGACACCCCCAGTCCTCATTCACTTTCATTATATTGAAAAGAGCGACTAGGAAATTCTTCAAAAATTCACGTTTGAAAGAGTGAGCAATCACTTTAACATGTGGCATGCAAAACGCTCTCGCACTCATGACCCTTTTAAATGCAAATGGATGAACGTTTCGTCCTTTGGATGACGAGTTTCCTTTTATTCTCCATTCTCTTCCTCTATCTCTTTCATCCATTCTCTCTGTCTTTCTCCAGAGATAATAAAGTTTAGCATCAGTCTCTGTCTGCTCTAGCCACAGGGAAAGTGTTTGACCTGGACATTTCCATGGTGATGATTGCCAGTGAGAAATGAAGCAAATCTCTCGTCTTACACTCATCTTATATAAGTATCTTTTCCTGAAACAATACTTAAATGTTGGCCAGTAACTAGCCTACAGTAGTGTGACAGTAACTCAGCTATTGTCAAAACAATAAAGCTTATCCAGTAAAAAAAAGCTGCATTGCAGTGTTCTGAAATGTTATATTTTCTTTAATGTTATGTTTATATTTTCAATTTACACACAGATTTATAGTTAACAGCACAAACTGCTCTCTCCTAAAATATATCTTTCTTAGGAACCACTGGGAAGTTTAATCGTTTTAGTACGAGTCATAAACTCGTACTAAAGTATACTCATACTAAGGTATGTTCATAAATGATTCATTTGAGTCATTTCATGTCATATTTTATGTGGCAAAATTGCTAAATGCTATATTTCGTCACCAGTGTTGGGGGTAATGTATTGCAAGTAACGTGAGTTACATAATCAGATTACTTTTTTCAAGTAACTAGTAAAGTTACGCATTACTTTTAAATGTATAACTAAATATACTTATCTTCAAATAAGTAACGCAAGTTACAGTACTTTGTTTTCCCATTCATTGACTGAACTTTCTTTTTCTGCATCCTATTCTTTTGTGATCCAGAATGTTTGTTTGAGCTGCGCCCTCTACTGTACAGGCGTGAATTTGCATTTCCTTCATCCTGAGGCTTATTCATTTCACTTTTGGTATGAAAGGTCCTTTACATTTGTCAAAAATATTTTTTTTTTTTGTTATTAAAAAACAAACAAGCATGCCCAGTCCAGGTGAGAAAAAGTAACACAAAAGTAGCGTAATGCATTATTTTTATAAAAAGTAACTTAACTTTTTTTATGAATTATTGTAATGCATTACTTTCAAAAAGTAATTTGTAACACTGTTCGTCACTATGTTTTTGACTTGGTTATATAAATTAGTGTTTCTAGTCTTAACAGATTTATTTAAAATTTTCTGTCTCCATGATTAAATTAAATTATAAAACGAAATTATATCTAATTATATATATTTACATAATATACTGTAGGTATTTATAGATATTTAAGAAGCCATCACTCCTTAAGTTACAACAGTGCTAATTGCTAATACAAAGACAACATTGGACAACATAGAGAGTTCAATTCAGCAATCATTGACTCTTATGAGCCGGTTCTTTGAATGAATCAGTCAGAAAGACTCATGAAGTTTGGGCCCTTTTTTCTTCAAAAGTTTAGTTTGACTGTAGCTTAACTGCGTTTAGCGATGAATAGCTCCAAGTATTTTCAAAGCGGCTTCCAATTACAGCTTGATAAATGACGATGTACACCAGAAAACACCCTTGAGGAACCAACTAATTTTCTGTTGTTGTTTCATGCACAGTATACTTTAACGTTTTACTTTATAATTGATGGAGATGGAAGGTGTGATTTATCCTGGGCTGTGAAGGCGCTAATAGATCCATTGATCAATAGTCAAATATCCCCATCTCTGTTATTTTCCTTCATTTATTCTCCTGCTGTTGCTTTAATGCTCATGTGCTTTTGTTCTCCTGTGTGCATTTTCAACAAATGAGAAAACATTCACTGTCACAGAGTCATCGACTCGCCCTTACATATAAACCCCTGTGAATCACTCACTAAACATCCAGTGTCCTGATCGACAGACAGAGAGAGAGAGAGAGAGAGAGACAGGGAATTTTGGAGAAGTGGGAGAAGAACAGAAAGAGACAGACAGAGAGGCTTGGCATACTTTCTATAATGGAGGCAAAGTTCAACAGCTCATGATGTCATCAGTCCTCCAGAGTCTTTTTGCTTGGCAGGAAAATATTCTTGTGAAAAAAGAGAGGCGAATAGCCCAGAAAGCGTACAGCACTCCTTTTCTACTGCAATTTGCTTCTGCTTTTTAAAGGCAGAGCAGGCAAGTGAGATAAGACGGGAGAAGAAAGACAGAGACATCAAGTCACAGAAATTCTTTTCTGAAGGTTTTTTATCCAGTTGCTGCAACGGCAAAGTCAATCACCTAATTAATTTATTCTTTATTGTCAGCCCAATCAGGAAAGACGTAACTCTATCCCATTTGTGAAGGAGAAACTGCATCAAGCTTCAGCATTTTTGTTAGTACATATTCACTTTATTTTTTATCTATGTGCCACTATTTTTGGATAATTTAGTTAGAATTTCCTGATTTTCTTCGGACTTTATGGATGCAAGCCAAATTACAAGATTATTCATACCTACTTGATATATTTGTGACTAAATGATTTTAATATTAATGTGGTAAATTGTGACATTGCTTGTCAACCTGTAAACAACTAAACTCTGCTTTGCATTGTGCCTAGCAACACCCTGCATTGTTCTTTGCTGAATTGACATATTTCCTGTTAAAACAGGAAGCTTGGACATTTTAGGCTTTAGTTAGCTGGTATTATGGGGATTGTCATACTTGTTTTAGAGTGTATTTGACTGTACAAAAATCTGCACAGTGCAGCATAAGCCATCCATATATTACAATATATTTTATTAACATACTGTAATGTATTTTTGCTGTTGTATTAGAAGAGAAAACATTCTCAGACTGCTCAGCCCTGGTCAGAATGTCTCATTCCTTTGCAAAGACTCCCAGAGAATGGCTTAAACTGCCTGAATGGGAAAAATGGAATTAAAGAGCTCTCTCAGCTGGTCTGAGTGCTTCTCATTATTTTGGTATTGTGTGTATGAATGGATAGAGGAGGCTGTGGAGGTATGCATGCCGGCATTTGTGCATGTACGTTCACGCATTCCTCATCTATGCGTGCATCAGTGCTCTGTGTGTGTATGCGTGTGCCAGCACTACATGGTGACATCTCAACCAGCTGCTCGCAGGCAGTAAAGCCTCTCGGGCGCTATTGTGTCCAGCCTCGGTGTCCTCCGGCTTTAAGGGAGACACTACAGGGACTGTCCCTCACCCGGGCAGCACAGGCAGGGCATTCATCTGTCAGATATGTCCTCCGTGAGCCTCTCCTCTCTCTCCTCCAGCTCCGAGCACAGGGACACCATTCATCAGAGCACTGCCACTCTCCACACAGACCTTTAAAACACACAGGGAGGGATTCACGCGGAATGAATTGTGCTCACTGATAGCGTCGTTTCTTTGCTGTCTGCGTTGTTTTGGCACAGAACGACGCAAACGAGACCAAACATTTTGCACTAAGCGCAATTTGTTTGGCACATTTCTAGATATTGCGGGCAGTGAGGAGTTTTCTGTGTGTGTACAGAGGTGCAGAATTAGCGTTGTACCACAGGGATCCGAAAGGAAGATGTAACTGCAGTTTCTGGCTGCATCCCGTTTCACATCACCTACTATCCTAGATATTATGTTCAAAACAAAGTGCTCAAAATTTGTGAATCAGGTTTTCTGATGTGCCGATGGCATACTCTCTGACTACATTCTTAAAAATACACTTTTACATTAACAGGGAAGTACATGAAAGTTTGAGGTGGTAAGGTTTTTTTAGGTTTTTGCTGAATAAAAGTATTATTTATAGTATTTTTTTATTTTTATTATTACTGACCCCAAACTATTGAACAGTAGTTTATGTACTTTAGTCTGCAACATGAGAATGCAAATTGAGAATCAGGCTGTGTGAATTGTCTAGTAAGTAATGGAGAGAAGGAAAGAAAGATGCTTACCTTCTAGTAAGTTCCTACTCATGAGTCTGAAAGTCATAATGATGATGTGAAGTGATTTTTCCCGAAAAAACTTCCAGCATTTTCTTATTTCTTTCTCTCTTTAAAACTTCCATGACAAAGACAGGAAGCTTTTAAGCACTAGTACAAGAGGATGAAGACCACACATTGTGCACTACACCAAAAATGATACTTCACTTGTGAATTTGATCTTTTTCATGCCGCCACAGAGAATTATGCTATACAAACCACCTCATAAACCAGCTAATTGAGTTGAATTTTCGAACAAGCTTTATTGATATTGCATCAATATACCTGTACCTGCAAGGTCAACATAACTTCACAATGACAACTGCGCAACAAATACTAAATTGCTTCCTCCATGATCCATGAATTGATGCCCCCGGTCCGAAGTGAGTTTCCCACTGATAATCACAACTTTGTGATGGCGTTCATGCGGAGCTCATCTCGTAAATACGATCATTCCTACATGACTCGAAGGCAGCATGTGTCCTGACAGGGGAGGTCTGTTAGTAATCAAGCACCTGCTGGCTATCTGCTGCACTGCATCAATCACCTGTTAGCTTGAGCGCAAAACAGTGAACTCACGGTTGGAGAGCTGTAGATGGGGGTATGTGGGGGACATGGAGCGCACTGTGTTGGAAATTAGCCATTCCTTCCTGTTCTACTGCACAATGGCCCTCTGCTGAATCACTCAATAAGAGAGGGGAGGGTTACAGCAGAATAGTGGAGTGTCTTGATTGAAGCTAAACTCCTCTCTTTCTTTTTTTCGTTGAACAGTTCTAGAGGGTTTCTGCAGTAACAATGACTGATCACAATCAGCCAATCAAGCACTGTGAATTTGTTGAGAGGACAGTTATAGAGTGCTGTTGGTTGACTGTGGCTTTATTACGATGGGTGATACACGTGTCTATTGGCACAGTGCCAGGCTTAAGTGGGTTTTTGCCAGAGAAAGGGTGGGTGGGTGGGACTGGTCCAGGGGGCCGAACTGCAAATATTTGTTTAACTGTCAAAGACCAGCCGCACTTGTGGGTGGCTTTGTAAACGAGAGGACAGATGGAGTCCATGTTGTGTAAATGTGCCGGGAAGGGGTTTGAAGCAAAGAGACAAAATGTAAAAAGCAATGTAGCATTACACTATAGTCACAAGCCTTGTTTACACCTGGTAAGATCTCGGGTGATCTGATCACAAGTGGTGACTACAAGCATCACTTATGTTAGTGTTTTACTGCATGTTAAAGCAGAATGTTAAAATTAATCAGCATGAATTTAGTGCTGTCCACTTGTGATCACATTGCCAAGAATGGATCCAGGTGTAATGTGTGATCATTTGTGAATATAAACTCAACCCTTTTCTCTTTCCTCTCTTGCAGAATGTGTTGGCAAAGGCCCTGTACGACAATGTGGCGGAGTCTCCGGACGAGTTGTCCTTTCGGAAGGGCGACATCATGACCGTCCTGGAGCGGGACACGCAAGGCCTGGACGGCTGGTGGCTCTGCTCGCTGCACGGCCGTCAAGGCATTGTTCCTGGCAACCGGTTGAAGATTCTTGTGGGCATGTATGATAAACAGCAACAGCAGCAGTTACAGCAATTGTCGAGCCAACCCAGCCCAACCCAGAGCCTTCTCAACCTGCCTCAGAGTGCCTACAACAAGCTTCCCCCCTCATCCCAGTACACAGCCATGCACCCCGCCTTCACCTCCTCCAGCTCCGCCAACTCGACCAACCCAGATGGAGTCTACATGCTCCCCCCCAGCCACGGCCTGCCCGCCTCCTCCAACCTCTACCAGGTGCCCACCGGCCCCCAACCTCCACAGCCCCAACCTAAAGCCCCCGCTGTGGCACAAAAGCAAAGCCAGGCACAGTACCCTCCCACCCAGCAGGATGTCTACCAGGTGCCCCCCTCCATTAATGTTCCAGGCCAGGACATCTACCAGGTGCCACCCACTGCAGGAGGGCCGTGTCCCGGGCAGGACGTGTACCAGGTGCCACCCTCTATGAACCAGACACAGGACATTTACCAGATTCCGCCATCAATAGAGAGGAGCTGGGACTCTCCCAAACCCATGGGAAAGGTAGGAAAAGATTGTCTTGTATTCACATATATGTAACACATTTTCAGACATTTACTTTCATAACAAACAGAAAACTTGAAAGAAGAAGAATTTTAATTGAATTGAATTTTATTTATTCAAAAAGATTGGTTTTGTAAAAACATGATTTTACCCCATAAACTATTCATAATAACTAAAATGTTTCCCTATTTACTTTTTAAAAACGTATTCCATATCCAATTATGAACGATTCATTGGGTCATATTATAAAAAAACATATAATACATAACTTTCTCCTCTACTGTTTCACTCTATAATACATATTTAGTAAGTAAAATAGGAACAGCATTTAATGTTGACCATATTTATACACAAGGACATGTGATGAGAGATAGCCTGGAAAGCATACAGAAAGACTACCTAGAGAAATATAGAGGGGTGTTTGAGGGAGGAGAGTGTCATAAATAATGCAGAGTTTTTAACGCTGGTGACTGTGGGCAGTACAGAGTGAGTAAGCACTTTTTTTTCGAGTGGTAACTACAGGTTGAAGCTGTGGGCAGTGACTGTCCCTTGAGAGAGTGTTGCAGGCCACTCTTAGGGCATTGAGCCATATGCCACAGCTGCCGCAGTGGCAGGGGAAATGAAGTGTAAAGATGGAAGGTTGAAGTGAGGAGAGGTTCAGCTGCAGACCTGCTCGCTGTTAGCCACCTGTCAAATCTGCTCTACCTAAAGCCATAAAGATAGAGAAATGACTCAGTGTCACTGGTAAATGTTTTGGATTACACTATTTGGCTCTTTGTGAGTGCAATATCTACAAAGTGATTTTAAAAATCCTTATATAGTCATACATTTCAGGAACAGTCTTGGAAAAATCATGGAAATGTACCATGCACCATGGTATTTACATGGTATCTCAAAGAATACCATTCTTACCATTCCAAATTTTTGGAAATTTTTGGCATGTTTTAGTTTTTGTAAAATAGTTGGCATGGTTTTTGTTGTCGTTGGTAAAATGGTTCTGTCAGCCGGGAATTTGAATTAATATGACACTGGTGGAAAAGTAAATGAAAAACCATCCTGCCCTTGAAACTGAAAATAATAAAAGTTTAATACCTCAACAAGATGTGAATTCTTAGAAGATTTCTGATTCTTCACATTTTGTAAGTGGTTTAAGCTTTAGCTCAGCTTTGATTCGATAATTTTAGTATCATGCTTTTGTCTATCCTGAGCCATGGTTATTAAAGCTACCAGTTCCTTTACCACATTCTCTTTTCACAGCGTCAGAAAGTAGAAGTAGTAGTCCCAGCTACTTTACAACATACTTTCCTACCTCTCATGTCATATGAGTAGTTGACAGTCAGTTGAATGTTGGTAGAGTCTGTGCTGCAAACCCAACAGCTAAAGGATCGATACTGATGGCAGTGACCCAGGAACTTACTAAACACCCTGAATACTGCAGTGAGGGGGAAGAGATGGTGTGGATCAGAAGTCAAAGCCAGAGTGGATTCCAGTGAGGAGCGCAGTGCTTACGTTCTTCAGGATTTGGTGCTGCATTGAAGCCAAATATATTGCAGTATCACTGCTTCCAGAATATTCTGTCATTGCAGTTTTCCATCTTTGCTAGAGCAGTTGATAGCACTAAAACGCTGTCACTTCAACGCGATCTCACAAAGTTCCATTATAAGCAATAAAGCTGCCAACAATGCACGCTTACTTGCATTGTGTCTAAACTTTGTTTGTTAATGAGGAGTTTTGCGAGCCTACATAACTCAGCACTGAATAAAAACTGGTGTTTTGAGCGTTGACTGGATTCTGACTAACTTAAATACCACTGATTGCCATTGTGTTCACGAGATCAACAACTATGTTTGTGATTGGCTACATTGCTCACCGCTGCAAAAACACATTGTAAATAGATATATTTGACGTTCTCTTTGGCGCTCCAGTGCCAAATCCGTTTCGCCAATATATTATTACAGTATCAACAGTATCTAGCCCCCCTGCAGAACCGGGCCTAAAAAGAGAACAAGGAAACTAGACCTCTATTATCATGTCCTTCCGTGATCATTCTCAGAAGCATTAGTTTCTGTTTGCAATGCTTGTCTTGAGGTTTTCCTTTCGTGAGTTTTATGAGGGGAGATTTTGATGTGTTTTCTTAACGTCCTCTGTTATGATTACTTGTCCTTGTGCCCACAGTCCCTCCATCACTGGCAGCTTTTCATTATGTGATAAGAGTGAGAGAGAAGAGGATGGATACACACACACACACACACACACACACACACACACACACACACACACACACACACACACACAGCAGAGCGCTAAAAAAAACCTTTATACTTTTGCTCTGCTTAATAAAGGAATGTATTTCAAGGCAGAAATACTCCAGTCGGTTAATTCTCTCAAGGCTCATGCATAACCACATAACTGGCAGCAGTGTGTGTGTGTGTGTGTTATGCTGGGGTAAAATAGAGTGCAACAGAGGCTTTTAATTTTTTAGCGTGATTAAACTGTTATATTACTATTTTATTTTTGATTGGGACCATAGGTAGTGTAGTTTTTAGAAATGTTGTTATAAATCCTAATTTCAATAAGTTGTGGTTATGCTTAACTATGGACAGACTCGCTCATACTGTGTATACTGTGGATATGTGGATACTGTGGCAGCAGTAAGGAGTTATATGATCATTGTGGAAGGGGTCAGGGTTAGGAGTGAGGGATTGTGATAAAGCAGCTGGAACAACAGCGCTGTGTGTCACATCAAAGACATGCGCAGGCAGGGTGTGTCAGCACGCGACCCACAAAGCCCTCGCACGCTTCTCCAACGGGCAGGAGTTTAATTCCTCCCTTACTTTCCCTTGTCTGAATAAATCATCATGGACTCTTATTTATGGAAGTCATTTCACATTGTGCGTTAGATTGCAAGTAATGACAAATAATAGCCATAATTGAGAGAAATAAAGTCTCGTAAAGTAGCAATTATGAGAAACACAGTCACAATTACCATATGTTTTGTTTACTACCAGGTGGAATCGAGCTTCCATAACCATTTGCATTTGCTAAAAAGCTAAACTCAGTGACTCACATCAATACAATTTTTGATAAGAATTAACACTAAACATTATGGCATGCTTCAATCAAAAAATTCTTACGAAATATGACCGTAATACCGGATGTGACCTTCAGTTGCAAAAATAAGATTTGTACATGTTTGTGACTCACCGCTGCTAAGACTCGCCCTGGTGTCCTGCTTACACATTAACCAAAGTGAGCTTACACTATCAACTCAAGTTGCACATTGACCATTAGAGTAAATAAAACTGACGGATGAAGAAAGATTTGAGCATAAGCTTGTTCGTCCGGTTTAGGGCCATGTGAGCGTGTCACAAAGAGGGTTTGTGGGTGAGGTATTTAGTTCTATTATGGATGCAGTTGAATGGACAGTGAAGAGGGGCAGCAGAGGTGGAGAAAGAGTCTGGTCTTATCTCTTTAATAGCCCCTGCTATAGCCCTTCGTTATGCTGCAGAGATAGCTGGGGTTTATTAAGGCAAGGTGTACTGGGAAACAGGAAGGGGGTGATGGCAAAGGCTAGATTGAGATTCTGCTGTTAGTTTGCCGCACTGCCTGTTCTGAAAGTAAATGTGTAATCTTTGGAGACTTAGTTGAGGCTGCTCACCTGATCAGGCAGGGGAGAGGAGGGAGAGGGAGGAGGTGCTGGCTTGGCTTATCTGCAGGACCAGGCAGGCAGCGTTTAGAGGAGAGGGAGGGGAGAACATTGTGAGGAGACAGAATAAAGGAAGACCAGAGGGATCGTAGATCCAAACTCCACTGACACATTCACGGAGCTACATCGGTATGAAGAAACACATTAGTTTAACATCTGCTATCATAATGTTATCAATGTGTTAAGCAATGTTATGAGTGAATTTCAAGCATCATTTTTACAGCACTGAAGGGCACTGCTGAGAAGGAATGCTATAACCGGGCCATTCCAGCAAAAGTGAGCCATGGAATGCTGTCACCTAGTCACATTAGCAAAGAGTTAGATGATGACATTTCCTCACTAAAGCCTGTGGTTATTTACATCTCTTGCTCTTGTGCACCCAAGAAGTATCATCAATTTCTTGAATATTCCACTTTGTTTGCCATTGGTTGACCAACTGGTAGTTTTGCCCCAAACTCACGCATTGGTTGAGCCAATGGCACCCCCGATGTCAGAATATGCCTACTTCCTTACTATTTAGTAGGCAAAAAAATAATAGAATGTGAGCCGTAGTATGTCCGAATTCATAATATTTATAAAACGGCAGGCGAAAAGCACCCAGATTGACCTGCTATTTCCACCAAGAATCTGAGGTTCTCAGCCAATGGACACTTAAATTCATTTAACCATGATGCCACGGGAGAGGATTTGTGAATGGCAATGAAACGACGCAACTGAAGCTGGTAGCTAACGTGACAGTGACAATATAATGCATGATGTATTTCTGAATTTCATTCATACTACACATATTAATACTATATAGAACATAGTCAGCATACTTTTTTAATGGTTACAAAGGAAGTTTCAAACCAAATGTAGTACCTACTAGACAGTATGTGATTTCGGATCACGGTTTTGGGATGGTTAGGATGCTCAAATTAACAGAAATATTTTTAAGGAATCTACCAAGCCACACTATTTACCTTGTCCACTGTCTGTGTTATTTCTCTCCAGAAGTTATGCGAGATGACAAAAATTGTGTTTTGTTTTTTGTTGTTTGTATCTCATGTCATTTTGCTTTATTAATTTTTGCTTTATTCTTCGCTATTATCTCATGGCAAAGTGTGTACAGGGAATGGGAATACCGCTGGGTGCTTGTGTGTGTCTTGTGGGAATTTCCCTCACTGGCTGGCACATCTGTAATCTACTGCTCCTCTCTCCCCTCACATTCCTGAAAACCAGAGCTACTCCTCCCTGCCTTTAGATGGCCTTCAAGGCATCATGCTCTCCACTTCATTTTAGGGAAACAGTTCATAAACTCTACGTAAACATTATGCAAGCTCGATGGGATTTAAACTTTGTCGGTTGAAGACCCAAGTAAAGGCCCTCTCACCATTCCTAATTTCTAACACGCACTCACCTCGTTCGGCATGATCTTGCGGCTATCAGTGCAGAAACAAAAACTGCTGCTCTCTGTATGTTTTTCCTTCATCTCCGGTCGCGTTCATACTGTATGTAATTTGTGTTAAGCTTAATTCGTCCATGAAAAAGCCCATAGATTTACCCACACATAGACCCTCCCCTTGAAGAAATCAGGACAGAAGTGGTTGAAAGTGGACAAAAGAGACGGATTAAAACACCAGATGTAAACGGGAATGTGTCTCCCTCATCTACTTGTGATCCAATTGACCAAAATATATCTTAATACCAAGTGTAAACAGGGCCTTACATTATTTTTCAGTATATACATGTGCTAGATGGATGTCTTTGACCATTGTGCTTGTGTCTTTTGCAGTGTTTCATTCAAAAATCAAACGTTTAAAAAAACACATCTTGAAACCTTACGTTTTTGTTTTATTTTCCACTCATCGTGCTATGCGTTTTTCAATGCAAAAAAGTGTTCAATGTCAATGGCCAATTGGAAAATCTCATATTCAAGTGGATCATCACCGTTTTTCAAGTTACATAGATTGTGTCAAATGTTTCATTTTTATGATTTATGATTCTTACATTCAAGTGAATCCTTCAAATTAATTAATATAGAGATATAGAGGATTAATTGGGATGTGGACACCGCTGCCATAGGCAATCTATCCTATCCCTCTCTTTCTTTCTGTTTCTCCTTTTGATTCTTTTCTTCTCTGTAAGTACTTCAGATATTGAATAGAGAGCCCTTAATGGTTGTTTAAATAGTCTCAGTTCCCCTCAGGGGCCTGTGTGTGATTTTAGGTTTGTATCTCTGGGGCTCACTGCAATGCATTGTGGGCTTTTAAAGAGGGACTTTGATATTGGCCTCACATCACAGCACACGAGTGAAGCATTGGCTGCTCCAGGGCACTGTGCCTCACGTAGCCTCATTACTCTCTCCTCAGACTGCACACGCTGACTCTGAATCAGCACATATCCACCAGCAGTCTCCTGTACATAGTAATGTGATGCAGAGAGTGTGTCTGAAGACAACACGGCATCCATTACAAGCAGCGTGTCTGGGCTCAGTGTAGCGGCTGCAGGTTTCCAGTGATGTGGCTCAGGCAGAAGATTAGGAAAGAGAGAGCGACTAAAGGAGAAAGCTAGTGCTGATGCCATGTTTCCTTTACAGCTGGAGGAGATGCAGGAAGTAGCGTGATGACTGGGCAGTTCTGAACACGGTGTGTATCTGGTCCACCGATGTGCTTTATTTATATTCCCTGAGCTTCAGAGCTCAGTTGAAATCTCATTGTATCCTCATGACCAGTGTTGGGGAGTAAGAAGCTAAAAAAAAGAGACTATTTTTCAGTAGCTTGAGAATAGCCCAACTCCCTGCTGAAAAAAAATTTACACCAGCCTAAGGCGGTTTTCTGGTCTAAGCTGTCTCACAGGCTGGTTTAGAGGGGTTTGGGCAGCTTTTACTTTTTATAACCAGCTAAGACCAGAAATACAGCAGAATTAACTCCAACTGATCCAAAACAGTATCGTTTTTCCAGTGACAAGCTACCTTTTCTAATAAGAAATAGCGGTGTAGTGCAACAGAAGACATGCTATTTTATGTTCCATTGTGTTGCACATGCAGCTTTACAGCCAAACAAACTGAGGGGTTGTTTACTCGTCACCGGTTTCCACTAAAAATGGAAAACCTTTTATGCGCTTTTGCCCGTAATTTACACAACAGCGTTTTGGGGTCTTGAAAATGCTAACTTTTAAAAACATGATTCAAAGTGCAAGTTTTTGAAAACGATGCCATTATCGTATTTGTGTAAACTACAAAAACGTGAATTTGTGCAAACAGTGACATCATATGTATGCGTATTAAATGTTCAGTCTATTGGTGCACAGTGTTTCTTTACAAAGTGACATCGCCAACTACTGGCCTGGCAGCATAATACAGTGGTTTAGTCGTTTTCGCAGATCAGTGTGAATGGGGATCATTTTGACAAAGGAAAAACTTTTCAGTTTTTAGTACATTGACGTGTAAACATACCCTGAGACCATAATCAAACACTCTCTCGTATGTAATGAAGTCTAATTCATTTTAGTGAATCAGTTCATTCTTTCCTGTTAATGATCTGGTTCAAAAATGATTAACCAATTCCAGTTTACAGAGCCCCGCATATGATGTGGGGGAAGAATAATGATATTGTGGGACTTGAATTAAGAATGTATTCCCAAGAATTAATTTCCAACTTTCCAAATTTTTAATTTCCAAATTTTTCCCCCCCTATTTTTAGTTAAATCGTGGCCATGATTGAACTACATTAAAACAAGGAAACAAATTAGGGAACAAATTTAACTGAAATGATGGAACAAATTAATAAATCAGGACCAAAAATTAATAAGTTATTTTTATTAATTATAAATTATTAATTTGTGGCCACATTATCTTATTTATTTTCTTCTGCATGTCTATATGTGGCTTCTTACTTGTGCCGAATTTTATGTATTCTGTGTATTTATATGTATTCGGCATAATACGTAATCATATGCAGTTCCTTTAATGTATGTAGCGAAATATTTCATTAAATGCTGCTATAAATTAGTGTATTTGTTTTCTTACTTGTAGTTAGTGTATGTATATGTTCAAGTTTAATGGTGTCACTCCAGTTCTATTAATCTATTATTACTGTAACATAAAAAAAAAATCCCCTCTTAAATAGCTTTAATACTTTTTTAGTAGCTTGTAGTTTAGTTGGAGTAGCTTTAAGCTTGAGAAACTACAGCTACAAAGTGACTGTCTTCGAGGACACATCGCTGTTGGACACATCATGTGTCCATTTGGCTTTCACCTTCAGGGCCCCGAGAGATCTTCGTTAGGTCAGTCAGGACCAGTGAGGGGGTCTTTTGAGTTTGTAACCTTGAGCACACCACTTTATCAGTTAACACAGTCACACGGCCACAGGTCATGTCCAACAGAGAGAGTGAAAAAGACAGCATGTGTGTGTCTGAAGAAAGACAAAATATGAATCTTCCTAGCAGGATCTCCTCCATTACCTGCTGTGGCCTCATTTTCTGCTCTGACAGCGAGTTCCGAGCGAGGGGACGGGAGATTGACAGCTGAAGGGAGCAGAGGAAAACAGCGAGATCAGTGGGACAGAATTAGCAGTCTGAGCGGCGATGGCGGGTGGAGCCGCAGGAGCAGGTTTTGCTTCTCTTGCGCAGTGTCCTGTCATTAACGTCCCCACATAGCCAGCAGCAGATCGAGGGAGAGGAGGGGAGATGGGGCCCAACGCGGGCCCCTCAGCGTAAACAGCAGACCACTGCGAGCCTTTATTTGTGCTCCAGTGGCCTTCATCAAAGGGCTGGAATATCACAGGAGGCCACAGGGTTCACTTTGTACTGCAGGGAGTTGAAAGGACTGAAAAAACACAGATCAGAGAGAAGAACAGGGGGCCTAATGGTGCTGCAAACTCATTTACTGCGTCTTCACACACGCTGTATGTCTTCTGTTGAAGAGTACACACAACCTTTGCTCCCTGTGTGTTGTTGATAATTTTTATTTATGTTCATATAGGTGCGTACTAGTAGGTTTAAAGGAGCCTCGGTGTCAGATTTTAATTGGCTCGTGAAAAGCTAACTTCAGCACCACGGGCTAAACTCAGTGGTCACCATTTAAACAATCTCTGTGATGTTTTACATCTTTCCCTGAAGGTCAAAGGATACAGGAAATTACAGCTAGTTCTGAAATGGAGACCAAATGTTGACTTATGTAAACAGCAAATATTTATTGTCACCTTTGTTTAAAAAAAAGTTCCCCAAAAAATAAACATTCTTTCATCATTTAATCAACCGTGTGTTGATAAATGACACAAAATATTTTTTTGTCCATATAATGAAAGTCAATAGGGTCCAAACAGCTATTTAAATACTATTATTTATATACTATTACTAGTATTTATTAATATTTTGAATTGGCTTTTATTTTTATTTTTTATATTTTTATTTCACGTTAAGTTTTAGTAATTTTGTTATGTGCTTTTGTCATTTTAATTTTTTTATATTTATATTTAGCTTTAATTTGTTTTTATTTCAGCTTATTCTATATCAGTTAGTTGCCAAGGCAACATTTCAAATTTTTCATCTAACATTTATATTTTATGTTATAACAGCTTTATTTCAGTTGACAAAAACAAAAATAGACACATTTTTAGTTACCAATAACAACACTGGGTCCAAAACAAAATCTTTTGTGTTCCCTAAAGGTTTGGAACCACATGAGGGTGAGTAAATGATGAGAGAATTATTTTTTTTTGGCTGAACGGTCACTTTAAATGCACTTTCACGCTAAATATTGTGAATGATATCTCTTTTGAGCGTCTTTCACTTCCTCAAACACGCACAATGGTCTCAGGAACTGACCAACCTTTGATCACAGGCCATAGGGACGGTGTGGTCTCCAAGGAGACACACTCGTCTCGGTCTTATTAATAGGTGCTGCGGACAGGCCTGAGTGTTGTGTTGCCAGGAGAGCAGGAGGAGAGGAAGTGTGTGTGTGCGTGTGTGTGTGTGTGTGTGTGTGTGTGTATACGGAGGTCTGCACATATGCTGTCTCAGTTATATGCACAATTGCAACCAGCATCGGAAATAAACTAGAGAAAAAGAGAGGAAGAGCAGCGAGATGAAACCGAGAAAGGAAATGCGAAAACAGAAAGATAGAAAGACAATATGCTGAGCTGGTTTGAATAAATGCCATGCAGGCGCACCACGGGTAGATTGTTTGTGAAAGAAAGAGAAAGATTGACTGAAGGGACGAATATGCTCTGAAAGAAACAAATAAGCAAACTGAGGAGAAAGAATTATGTTTTTCAGGTTTTATTTCTGATCTAATTCCTGTCCTCCATAATCTTTATAATAAAATGTAATGTGAGAAAATGTAAGTGGTGCTTGTTTGTGCAGAATTTGCTGCCACAATGATTTAGTAGGTAGTTGCTATGTGGTTTAAGTGTAAGGGATTGCTTTGCCAGATTTCGTAGTGTCCTAGCAAGCAGCACTAATAAGTGATGGTTAAAACATATCTTGAAGGGACGTTTCACACCCAGCGTGGTCATGGCAGTAATGTGGGTCATGTGTCAGGGAGCTTTAGGGAGCTGTTACTGGAGATCTGTGTGGATTAGTACCGGGGGGCTCGCTGTCTCCAGGAGTCCCTCCGGCCTCCATCCCCACCAGCCGTCCCGTCACACACCCTCACATGTGGCACATGCCACATGGTACTGGCCTCAAGCAAAGCTCATACTCACAAGTGTGGATCTAATTAGCCACTGATTAATTCCACAACCGAGTATGAGGTTGGGTATATGGGCTATAAATCCTCACTACTACCCTGCTTTTTCTCTTCCATTCTGGTTTTTGGCACTTTTGCTGCCATGGTTGTCAATGTTTCAGGGATGAAGCTTCTGATCTGGGTCACCCGGCAGCCATCTTTCCTTAAACCATTTAAGTTTCGAGTTTTAACTGGCCCAATTTGAAGGGTTAGCTGCATATTCAAATGCTTTCAACTGAATCATGTTTTTGCAGCAGGGAAACCCTTTCCACATAATTGTTTAAAACTATATAATAAACTAAACAATATTATTTTTGTAATTTTTTTCATGTTTTTGTCATCTAAAATACTATTAATTACAGTACAACTTTATTTTAAAATGTTCTTTAACTGCACTGTCATATAAACATCTGGTCAGTGAGTCAGATGTTGATTCGGAAGGATTCGGTGATTCAAACCGATGACTTGACTGATTCACTACAGAACCTGCTCTTAAAGGAACACTCCACTCATTTGCATTAAACTTTGCAATGTTAGAAACCCAGTCATACTACTAAAATATGAATACTGAATGGTCGTGCAACATTTTCTTATTTTCCCCTGAGACAAGAGAAATCTGTATTTACCTCTTTACACTTCCTCCTACAATGACGCAAAAATCGTCATTTTGCGTCATTGTAGGAGGAAGTGTAAGAGGGGGGGATTTCTGTTAAGACTACAAGCACTAGTTCCCACCCTTTCAAACCCGCCCATAGGGGGTTGGAGCTAATGCGCTAACAGACCTATCACAGATCAGTGCGAGTACGTTTGATTTCACCAGCAGAAACCTGCAGAAAGCATGGACGAAGAAAGCTGAGTAGTAGGGGTTACCATACACTTTTTCCCGGACATGTCCGGCCGTCGAGATCAACAAAAATGTCCGCGATTCAGCTTTTGCTTTCTGCGGTCGCCATTCATTGTTTAGATGCTCACCTTTTGTTTCAATCTAACTGAATTCATTCCGATTGGTGAATCTGAATGTAGTGTTTGCATGAACGCTAAACAAGTGATCGGTTGATGTGCGTTTTACCATTGCTAAGAAGATTCCCGCTCCTCCGTGAGAGATACGAGACCAGTGCCTCACAGGTGTCGGTCATCAGTAATCACGCCACGCCTCGCGCCGTTCTCCCGCGCCCCTCAGCCTCGTACTGCTCGCCACAGTAAACATGATGAATGGCGACTGTAGAACGCAAAAGCCGAATCCCGGACATTTGGGGCGATCTCGAAATCACGGGCAAACTCGTCACGGAGACTCACTCGTAGCCTAGCCTTGCCTTGTTGTTTTCAACTGCGCTCTCTTACCGGTAGGCGTGGCTTGGGAGTGGCCTCGTAGGGCAGCGAAGCAAGTGCATTCTGGGAGTTGTTGTCTTTCATCCACATAAGCCAAAAATACATTTTCTGGCTTTTCTCAGTCTAGAAAGCTCCAAATTCAAAAATAATTTCACATTTCTTCTACATAAATGACCTATTTTAAATACACATTCATCTTTCCAGCGGTGGAATGTTCCTTTAAGAGTCATATGTTTATGAATCTGACAACATTGGTTATGCGTTGTGTTTGTTTTTGCATGCAGTAATAGTGAAGACAATACAACAGATGTGTTGTCTGTTTCTTGTCTTATTTATCATATTCGACTCGGACTGCAAATCTCTTTTGCCATGGAACTGTAGATTCAGCTGCGGTGCAGTGCTGGCACTGAATATCACTGCAGGAAACACTGCATTCCAGTGAAATACACTACTTTGAAAGACTCCCCACATTAAGCTTCTGCTAAAAAAAAGACTTAAAAACAACCAAAGTCAAACCTTGACTCACTCAGGTTAACATAAAACTCAGAAGTGGACTTTCAAACCCAACTCAAAGGGATTTGGGCAAAAATTCATCCAGTACATCTGCAGATGTGGCAGAGGGAAGCTGTTCTCTGGGGGATGGCATATGTGTGTGTTCATGGTCCAGATGAGGCACCACTGGCACCCACATCACAACAAGTCACAGAGCCCAGCTGAGCTCTCCACAGCCCGTGCTCCCATGCCCACAGCTGGAGACGCCTCAACCCAGTGAAGGACATCTTTCACTGGGGCATGTGTGGACCACTGTTAGACATGATACAACCTCAAGTTAAAAGCATTATTGCAAACGTCTTTCAATAAATTGCACTTGTCCCTTCTTTTGTTTAGAAAAAATCAATGGAGTCAACAAAGTCAATGGAGCCAATCTGTAAACATTAAAATACTTAAAATCATTTATTTTCAATCAGTTTTAACTGGATAGCCACTAGATGTAAACAATATGCTTAGAATATTTGAGAAATTGCACAAAAAATACTCCTGTAGTTATATTCAGTGTTAAAACTTGTAGTTACCACAACAATGTAATGCCATAAACCCCAATTGAGTGTAAATATATATCAACTTTGCGCCACAAATGCTGTCGATTGAACATGTACTGAACTCTGAAATTTCCTTTAATATTAAAAATCCTATACATGAAAAGTTTCACGGCTGGGTTGCAAAAACGAGGAGAAATGGATGTAAACGCAGCAGTTTAGAAACAGATGATCAAACAATGAATCATTAAGGAAAATGTTTGCTACTGGAAAGGCTAAAGCCGGGTACACACGGTACGATTTTGGCCACGATTTGGCCGTATGATCCTAGGCTAAAATCACAAGTCTTTGATTGTTAGTTTGACATGTTCACCGACAGCCAATTAATGGGCATTGATATCAAATTCGACGAAATTCTGGCAGTTTCAGAAGGTTTGACTCACAGTCCTGAAGTGTGACATCCTACGACGACCGTCAAATTGTCTTTGTTTGCCATGACCAAAATTAACGTTAGAGATTTTTTTGTAGCCACCATTTAAGTCCTGCATGTAATGTAGCTCGGTCACCAAACGTGTCATTGATTAACCACGCGGAATCATACGCGATTTTTCAAACCACATATGAATGTAACTCGAAACTAATTTGTAAACATTTCATGTGATTTTTTGCTGTTCACACTTGCTAAATCTGAATGGATTTCAATCGGATATGCACAAAAATCTTTTTTGGACTGACAGTCGGAACGAGGCTTAAATAAACAAAATAAATCCCAAGACCGGTGCAAAATTATGGTAAAACTGAAGTGTATATCATGCCAACACGCACAGAACCCTGACCTGCACCCCCCGCTTCGCACACAGGATAGAGGACAGCTTGCTCCACAGATGGCCAAGACGAGAGAGGTGTTAGGGGGCTACGGGGGAAATTCTTATGCACAGCCACTTATATAGAGAAAGAGTGTGTGAGAATATAGCGTATGTGAAGGTATGTGGAAGCCCTTCAGCGTTTGGACTTTGACCCCTCATTATGTTCCAGGCCTCTAGACGCAGTTATTTGTGGCACTGCGTTGAATCAAAGCCAAGCTTAGGGTAAACTTCGATAAATCTAACTTTACTAAACTATTGCAACCTTGAATCTGAAATATTTTGGGGATAATATTGGACTCCATGAATGGGTTTTTAGAAAAGGTTGGGAAACTCTTTTGAAAAGGTAAACTGAAATGAATGGCTTGTGTGGAATGTGAGACTGGCTGGAATTACATATATCAGATTACTCCATTCACAACCGTTTTTCATTTTCTGTTTGGTGTTATTAAATTAAAAAATGACATGGTTTGAAATGAATATGGATTCTGAATTGAGTTGTTTTTGTAAGACACGCGTTTAAAATTGAAGTTATATGTGTAAATGTATAGTATGTGTATGAAGATACACAAGGAATACTTATAGTTGTGGATGTGTTGGGTGTGTGTATGTGGTTGGTAAATGGAATATTGTTTCATGTTGTAGTGGTCTTTCAGAACTTATTTATATCTTAAGTTAAGTTTGTCTAGGAGATGTAATGTCATATACAGATCAATTTGTGACCTTAA
This sequence comes from Abramis brama, assembly GCF_963993115.1. Lineage (NCBI taxonomy): Eukaryota > Metazoa > Chordata > Actinopteri > Cypriniformes > Leuciscidae > Abramis > Abramis brama. The sequence goes on from NC_139971.1 coordinate 36,180,115, forward strand.
TTGTTTTAATTTCTCAAGACAGGCTTGTTAACCAATTATTGGACACAGATTGTGATGTTACCATTATCATCTGTGAGTAATTACTGACCTTACTTATGATGTTGTACCTTGACAAGGGTTTGTTGCTGAAAAGTTAAAAATAAGCTTAGTGAGTTTGCGGTTATATTTGTCTTTTTAATGGTGTTATTGAATTAAAACAATTATTCTTGTTTCTGAGAGTTGAGGATATTTGCTGACCTCCGATATTTAAAAGCCTGAAATAAAAATAGCATACATTTGAAGAGCTTTGAAAGAAAATCTTAGCATGATGTGTTTTAGAGGAAGAGTGCAAAAATGTGCACAGAGTAAGCAAAGATATTTGAGAAAAAGCAGAATTATCATTAAGATATCTGTTTAAGTATTTTTCACCGATAAAAGTTGGTGTTTTGTTTCAAGTATGCATTATTATGAGATCCCTCCGAGATCTCCCAGGATCCTCAGCATCAGGTATTCGGTTTGCAGGCATAGATTAAATTTAGTGGCGTCCAAGGAGCCAGGCCTGGCTGGAATGTCTTCAGCAGACCTGGCTGCCTTCTTTAGAGTGGTGGCATGTGTCATTGTGTCAGCTGGGGTAAGGAGGTCACAGCTCGACGATGCAGCAGGGGGTACGGGGGCTTTTGTAAAGCAGCCTTTGCAATCTGTCCCTCTCTTCAGGGCTGAACTTAATGGCCATGTAGCTGCTGTGATTGTGACTCTTGGCCAGCTGTCATGGCGCAGGGCAATACAGTCAGACGGTCACCGCTCCCCTATTGTTTCCTTCCACACCAGGGAGTGTTTGTATCTTTGTGACATCATCATTACAGGCACTTCACCCCTCCCCCCAGAGATTGTTGTGACAGCTGGAGGCCTGAACACACCCACTCTCTATGACCAGACCCTTTCAGCTATATTGATGAGGGATGGATGATGGCGGTCCACCATATGTGCCATCTTCACTCCCCAGAGCAGCACTCATTGATAATTCACATTATTGATCGATGGTCATTACGGTCGGCCCTTCAGAGGCTCTCAGCGGGATGAAATGACTATTACTTAAAGCTAAGCACAGGTCTGAGAGGGCATTGAAATTAAACACAGGGTGTACTGTACTAAAGGACCGCTGTGTGGGCAATATTGATGTATATATATATAGTCCCTGACAGTGACCTGTAAGCAATAACAAAATGTTATTCTATGATTGTCGCACAGTGATATACACAGTTTGTGAACAGGTGTTTCACATTGTAACTGTTAGTGTATCGTGCATTTTTGCATGGTTGGAACGATGTATTGACCAATCAATATTCAGGACTGTGTCTACTGTATGAATTATAAGATAGATAGATAGATAGATAGATAGATAGATAGATAGATAGATAGATAGATAGAACTCAACTAGTTATATTAGTGTATGGATAGATATGTAAATAACTGTATTGATAGATTCTAACTAAACTCACCTCTATCAGGCTAAGTGAAAATGCAGAGTGTGACGGCACCGGAGGTCGTGTATGTGTGGAAGTGTCAGATGAAACACCTGCAGTTCATCTTAATGTGTGTGAAAGTGTGTACAGCACCGTGGAGAATGCTGCCATTTACCACAGCAGTGTCGGAGAGAGAGGTCGTGAATATGTGGATGTTCTGGAGATAGGGACAGGGTGGTCCACGGGTCACAGGGTTTATCCAATAAATCACACCAATAACGTGCTTTTACCTCACCAACAAAAAATCCGAAGGAATATATCATCGATTTTGCAATGCCATTTGGAAAAATAGGGCAAGAATCAGGCAGAGGGGTGAGATGGGTGAAGAGAGAGCGAGAGTGAGAAGGATGAGAATTAACCGTGACAGATTGCCAGCTTTCTTTAATGAGAACGGCTTAATTGGATGGTTAGCAGGGATCTAAAGTGACAGTCTGTGTGAGTGGGAGAGTAAATATAAATACAAGATCTCTGGGATTTTCATTTGCCTACTGTCTTCTTTATTTATGTTGCACTTTCCGTACATGACAAGCAACACTGCAAAGTGCTGGGTAGACAGTATAGTTCTTTTAAATGCATTTTACATGTGTGCACATGTGCTTTCCATTGTGCTCGCCTTGTCGTCGCTCGTGCCTGGTTACCATAGTCACTAGATTTAATCTAACAAAGCGTGAACGCCTCACAAAGAAAAGCTTCATTGAGTCTGTGTGGTTAATCAGCACTGCTCTGTCCTCCCTGACTATAAGGGAAGACTCTTGCTTATCAAAAATGAGAAATTATATTATGCACAAAATATTAAACACATTTGAAGGACCATCAAGAATTATTTTTCTATTTTCAAATGTAAATTTACCACATTTCTTCCTTCTATATTCATTATTTAATGCTTCCACACAGTTAACTTTTTAATGTTTTTGTAATTTCTATTATTCCCTGTGTTGATTGTCATTAGTGTAATGCAAGAATTTTTATTTATTTATATATCTGCAAAGGTAATCTACATAACTTCAAATGAGATATATATGAATGCAAAGGTAATATACATAAAAAATTAAAATAATGCACAATTAAATATGCAATATAAACTGATTTGATAGTTAATAATAATAAAATAAAATCTTATATCAGCTGACAAGCTTTACAGTACTGATCTAAATGTAAAACTAGAGGAAATGACAATTAAATATCAAATTTCAACCGATATCAATGATTAAAAACATAATTTTTTTTTTTTTTTTTTGGGTGTGGAATATGACCTGGTCATGTGAGATTCACCCCGGATTCTTGAGTGAACTCTACCAATCTTTGTCTGCATCCATGCATGTGAATAACTGTTATTATATGCGAGTAGTGACGCCAATACCCAAGGCTGGCACAGTGCATTCCTATAGACTGGCTGGTGTGAACTGATAAAGGGAGGAAAGAGACTGAGAATGAAAGCACAAGTAATCTCATTAACTCAGTGTTACTGGAGTGAAGGCCAGCAATCATGTATAACTGGCCTGCGGGGAATCATGAAAACTACATAAAGCTCATTCCACCCAGATCATTACAGTACACACCTCACCTGTGCACACAAACCAATACCGCCCCGTCCATACATGTTTTATATCAAGGAGCAAATTCTTGTTTTAAAAGAGGCCAGAGTGCATTACTAACATACTCAAGCAGTAAACCTCGTAAGGCCATTTGTTACGGTGATTTTCTTCTGCTTCATGCTGAACAAAACCTCTTGACGGCGGTATAATCACTCAGAGTCAGAAACATCTGTTTTATAAAACATACGGATGCACCATATTAAAATTCTGTAAATGCTGCAAGTGAATTTAGGCATTACAGCATTATAATGTAAAGTATGAACAATGGATATTCATTTTGAGATTTGCTAAAGATTGCATTTCAAAGTGTTTTTAGTCTATTTGTGTTTATGAATATTAACTTCAAGTGAGCTTTATATGACTGCAAAGGTAATCTACATAAAAAAATGAAAGAAATGCACAATTTAATATCCATTATAAACTAATCCGATAGTTAATAATAATAAAATAAAATCTAATATCATCCAACAAACTTAACAGAAAATATAAATATTAACATCATTTTCTGTAAAGCGGTTTTGAAACTCTGTGTATTGTGAAAAGTGCTGTACAAATAAATTTGACTTGACATGCGTTAGCTGCATTATGCTACAATCCTTGTGAAGGAGTTCGGCATCCTGAACAGCTCATCTGAGTCTGTGTTGTGATTGGTATTATGTCTCAGGCATTGTACAAATATGGGGTCGTAGCTTGTTTTCTTTTCCCAGGCTCACGCGGTCGACACAGTCCTCGAAGCGTAAGACAGAAGGTAAACATGCAGACAAAAGGGTGGCCCCTGTTCCCACGGTGACCTCTGAGACCCCAGATTTGTTGTAGTAGAGTCTGTGTTGACCTGGTGTGAACGGCACCATCAGGGCAGCATCTTTATCCTCCTTCATGTGCCCAGCCATTCCACAGTCTCATGCAATTGTTCTTTTCTCTGTTTTAGGTAGTTGTTCCCACACGGGTTGGTCAAATGTACGTGTATGACATGGGGAAAAGTGAACAGGATGAGTATGACGTCCCCAGACACCTTCCACCCTCCCAGGATATCTATGACGTGCCGCCCACCCGCACCCAGTACAATCAACAGGTAAAGAGTTCACCTGATCAAACTCGGAAGAGAAACATCACATGACACTGATTATGTCAATGTGTTGAGGTTCATATTTACTTTAATGTCCTTGTGAAGATCATTACACTGTAGGTTATTTGATATAGTAATTTTTGGATGAGCCAGTTGAAGATCGTTATTGATGATAATAGCCCTTAAGTGTATCTCAGATGTCTGCAGTGTGTGTGTGTGTGTGTGTGTGATAGATTTTTAATAATACAAGCAATGAGAATATTCTTTCTTTAGCTCCTTTTTTTTAACATGCTCTCTCTTTTGTTTTATTTATCTTGCTCTTTTGTTCAGGTCTTTCATTTTCTTACTTTCACTATTTTGCTTTGTTTTTGTCACTCTTTTTAATTCTAACTTTTCTAGGCCTTTTTACATGTTATTTTGGTTTCTTTCACACATTTCTTTGTCTTTTTTTCATTCTCTTTTTTGACTTACAAATTTTCTATTTCTTGCACTCTTGCTTTCACTCTTTCACTTTAATTTGTTCTTTCCTTGTTCTTGCTTTCAGTTCTTGCTGTCTTTTCTCTCACTTTCTGTCTTTCTTTCATTTTCACTCTTTTGCTCGCTCTTTTTTTTCCTGCATCTTTATATTTCTGTTGGCTCGATGATTGCATGCCTATTTTTAGATGAGGTCATGCATTACTTGCAGTGGAAGTAGATATTTCAGTGTCTGGAGGCATTTCAAAAAGAAGGTCAGCATTGTGAGTGTGTGAAGCAGAATATCCTGAGACCGCTGTGTGCGCACATATGTGTGCATTGTGTGTATATGAGAAAGAAAGTGCTGTCAGCGGGATCAGTCCTTCAGTGCATCACACACACACACACACACACACACACACACACACACACACACACACACACAAACACACACACTACACAACCCTGGGGGAGAAAGAGACAGACAAAGCCTGGCTCACGGCAAAGGCCATGAATACCCAGACCACATAATTCCTGCACACGCAGCCTTCAGCACAGCCATACACAGAGAATGAGAGAAACGTGGATGAAGGCAAAGACCAGAGCACATGCTGTAAATGACAGAGCAGTGGATTAAACAGGGCAGATAAGATGAGGCACATCACTCGTCATTTTGTGGCCAAAACACAACATTAGAAGTAATGTAAAAACACAAATGGTGTAAAACAAACATAAACTTAGATTGAACTGTGGCTGATAATAACGATGTGTATTGGCACATGCTGTTTGTTTACTAAAATCATCTAATTCGCTAATCTCAACTATTGCATCAAGTCAAATCACCTTTATTTATATTGCGCTTTGTACAATACAGATTTTTTCAATTCAGCGTTACAGTAATAAACTGGAAAATAATGATCAACGATGCAAACTTCATCAAATATGAGAAATTCAAATTCTGATGTAAAGCCGAGTGTGCCGCGCAAGTCCTGAAAAGTTAGGCCAAAGTATTTCAATAGCCCCCTGGTGGCTGGATGCAGTATAGGTCATAAACCCCGCCCTCCGCATGTAATTGAATGGGACTGGAACCTTTCCTTTTTTTTTTTTTCAAAGATGGTTTCTGTCATTTTAGATAGTTCTCATCATCCAGACGTGCGTTAATTTTCCCAATAAGTTTGGTTTTAGTTTTTTCATGCTATAAAACGGGGTGTAACGTCATGATTGACAGCTGTGTTTGCAATTGAGTCTGCGGGAACGGGAGTGTGTGGGACCTTGATGCCATGGCTCCAGCTCAGGATCACTGCTGCGCAAACTCTGGCTCCGAACGACGTAATCGGCAACGACCGTTACTGGAATATTTTGGCTTAATTTTTCTACAGTGAAAGGAAGCGGAGACGACGCACTCTAGCAGCTCTACAGAAGACAATAGTGTCCTTATTCAGCTCAAGTCAGTTCAGTGTAGATTCAGTTCAGTTCAATAACAGTGTAAAGTTTATCAATCATGAAATGAGTTAAATTCAGCTATAAATAGCTTTACAGAAGACCGTGTTGTAATTTAGTTTAGTCAGTTCAATACCAGTGTCAATGATGCAAAATTCGTCTTCAAAATTATGAAACAAAGTCAATTCAGCTATAAAGCAAAACATCATTTAACGTAGCTCAATTCAGTTCAAGTTTTGTTCTCATCCAATAGTGTCAGTGCGGTCAAATCTCTCAATTTTTCATTGCCGACAGAAAACGCTGCAAGCCAAAACACTTTCTTCCCAAAATTGCTCCAAATATTCATTGTAACAAATCACCGTCTCTCAGATACAGAGCAAAAGACACAATCGTTTAATCAAATGGAGCTGGCAGAGCGCTGCTGGATGAGAGGTTTTGGTATTCATGGTTTCTCCTGCCTCCGTCTCTGGCTGCAGGCTCTCCTGGGGGCGCACAACAGATTGAGAGCCATTGTTTGGCCAGCATTATAAATGCTAATGGCGTTTGTGTAAGGATGTGTGTGTATGTGTGTGATTGGAGCACTATTGATAGAAGTATAGAGTGGACATGACTTCAGAAATCTTTTTTCTGAAAATGTTTTTGGGCAGTTTGTGAACCCCTGGTTTAAATTATTAATGCATATAAGTATTAAAATAAAATGTACAATTGAAATTTACCAGTCCCTAAGTGTGTGTGACACTAACTCTATCTCAGACAAGATTAGACTTTAATCCAAATTCCCTTGACCTCATTTCACCCATATCAAATGCAGTAGTGGAAAAATCCAACTTTTACTGCTAGCACTATAAAACATTTATTGGGTTCTTTACTAACATTCTGTGGGCCTTTTGTGTGTGTGTGTGTGTGTGTGGTTTATTTTTTCTTGTTTGTACCAGTTGAGCTGCAGGCATTATGATATTTATATCAGTCGTCACAGGTTTGACAGAACATTGGGACAGGAAGTCACACTTCATTTATGGCACATTCCGAAACTCGAGTCAGTTCTGTTTTTGTATTGATGAGAGCGTATGTGTAGCTCTGTGTCATATACATTATAAAAACGCTAAAATCTTTAATAGCTAAATGTCGGGAGGTTTATTTAACTATAGCTTGGGGGCAAATTTGTGCTCAGAAATTAGCTAAATCTGACAAAACCTCTTGTTAGAGATATCCGATGACATCCACTAATATAGATTGATTTAGTTAAATAAATCCTATTATCATAAAAAAAAAATATATATATATATATATAAAAAAAAATATATATATATATATTTATTTATTTATTTTTATTTAGGGGAAGCGGTAGGGTTAAGTTTGGGGTAGTTACTAGTATTTACATTTATGCATTTGGCAGGCGCTTTTATCCAAAGCGACTTACATTGCATTTCAAGGTACACATTTTACATTCCTATCAGTTCTTGATATGTATTTATGATTAGCTTTACATAAAAAAATAAAATAAAAGTTAATTAATGATATGCCCTTATTTAGATGATATATATCAGACTCAGCCTGACCATAGAGCCACTGAACAGGTAGCAGAAAGAGAGGGATGGTGGGTGAAGGTGGAGGTCAGCATCTCTGCAGCACTGCTGATTTCCTCCAGCTGTTCCTGTCTGAGATTGTGCTCCTGTAATCTCTCCACATCAGTGGGAGTGTGTCCTCTATTGTGTATACCTGTGTTCTCTCTGACATGCACAAAAAACTATGGACAGAAGGAAGAGGGAGAAAAAGACAAATGGGGCTTTCGCACTGGGTTATAGGAACTCAGTTATAGGAACTAGCCACCAGAACAAAATTTTCCCCTTGGGCAATTGTCCTGGTTGCATTTGCACTGCCAGTAGGAACTCTGAAGTGACTTTAGCCCGGCCAAAGTCATTTAAGCACGGTATTCAACAATGTCAACAACTGGAGGTTGAAGGACTTTGTGATCAGATTGTGTTGTGTGTCATGAGTTTCGTGATAACAGGGATTGAATGTAGACATATAAGTTATGCATTTAAAAAAAGAGCAAAAAGGAGGGCTAAGAGATTAAATCTCCTACGATAACATACAGTGCTACATATCACTGAGGCTGAGAAAAGAACACAATGCCACAGACAAAGGCGACAGGTAAATGCTATCTATTGTTGTCTTCCATGTTCATAGAGTTAATTCGTGGAGTAAGTATAAACTGTGTAACCAGTGTAGTGCCGAATTCTGTGACCCTAGTAGGCACTGTAGTGACTGTAGGGTTGGGATTAGTATTGTGATTAGGAATAGGTTGGATTAGCGCAATACACTACTAGGGGCACAAAATTCAGCACAACACCAGTGATTCGAATGGCATGCGTTCGGCCAATCAACGTACACTTACGTCACTGGTAGTTCCTATTGTGCGGGGTTAGACAATGCTCTGACGTAGGAGCTAATTAAAGGATAATTCCGGTATTTAGCACTTTGAGTCTCTTTTCTGGTTTGTTTTGGATGAACTAGAGTGGTGGACACAGAAATTTTGACGATGGGTCCTGTCTCGACTTTTTGACTCGTTTAGAATCGCCTTTGACCGCTTCAGAGCGGCTGTCTATGGGCATGCACAAACATGTCCTTAAAACAACCCTTAACGTTCGTTTTCAAAACTGTGCAACTCACCGAGTGGTAAGTGGTGTTCGTTAATGATTAAAAACAAATATATCGGCGCAATATATGATTTCAATCTGTGTTATTTGCTATAGTGGAACTATTTTTTCAGATACCTCACAACCGCGTATAAACTTCCGCCTGATATTTGAGTCTGAAGCGTCTTTTCTGTTTCCGGTAGCGCAGTAATATCAACGAGCAATGAGTCCTCCAACAGAAATCAATGGGATTTTACAAAATGCCAAATAAAACACGACATAAACTGTATTTCGCTACGCTACTTGTTTTGGAACATCAACGAACACCACTAACCACTCGGTGAGTTGCACAGTTTTGAAAACGAACGTTAAGGACATGTTCGTGCATGCCCGTAGCCAGCCACTCTGAAACGGTCAAAGGCGATTCTAAACGAGTCAAAAAGTCGAGACAGGACCCATTGTCAAAATTTCTGTGTCCACCACTCTAGTTCATCCAAAACAAACCAGAAAAGAGACTCAAAGTGCTAAATACCGGAATTATCCTTTAAGTCCCCCAAAAGGCGTTCTTATAACTAAAATCGTTCCCAGTTCCTGCAGTATGAACATGCCAAAAAGCAGATACTTCCACCAATAGGAACTGTGAAAACATTCCTCCAGTGCGAAAGCCCCTAAAAAAAGTACAAAGTATGTAGGAGAAGGTAGAGAGGAATCAGGGGCCATGGGTTGTAAAATAAAAGAGAGAGACAGACAGAAACAAATCCCCAGCCACTCCCTGGGCCTTGCTTAGACATTGCAGACATATTAAATTGCATTCAACTAACACAAATTGTTTTATTAAATGGCTCTTTCCTTTTCAGGTCAGATCTACATATAGTCACTGATTTATTCTGTTACAAGATTAATTATGTCATTATACTAACATGATCTGACATTTTTCTGTCTTAATTGTGTATTTAATTCATTTAACTAGTAAATTAGTTTTATGTCTTTCTGACCCTGTTCCTTTTTTCTCTGGGCCACAGGTTTATGATACTCCTCCAATGGCAATGAAAGGCCCACCCAGTAGAGATGGTCAGGAGATCTATGACACTCCACCTAGTGTGGACAAGAGCCAGCTGCATTACCAACAAACGGTAACGTTAACAATTATTCTTTGTCTCCATGCATGACTGACACAAATCAATTACACTCTAGTTTTATGTACACCTTTGATTTGGACATTAATGGAGGTTGCAGACACTTACAAAAAATAAGTATACTTCAAGTTAATTTTATTGAGTAAAGTTCAAGTATATTTTAAGTATACTTTATGTAGTAAGTATACTAATATCAATGTACTAGAAGTATACTTGTAAGTGTACTGTTTCAAAACTACTTATAACTAAATTAGCCTACTTTTAGTGTATAAAAGTATACTTTTAAGCATACTGTAAGTGTAACAATAGTAAACTTTGAGTACACAACTAGTTTTTGCAACTATACTTCAAGTGAACTTATAGGTATACTTTACTAGTCAAATAATTTAGTTTATGAAAGCACACTTTGAAGTAGACTCGCTGTAAACTAGTTTAGTAGTTTTATACTGCAGGCATACTTGTAAGTTTTCTTTAAGCAAACTTAACATAGTACTTATAGTTTACTATTTATATATTATTTTTGCACTTTAAGTACACTATTATGTTCCTATTTAGGTATTAATATTTATATTTGAAATATACCTTTAACTGTACTTTAACTCTTTCCATTTAAAAAACATTTTATTCTAGCTTCATGCATCCTTTTTTATCAACACTTGAATGTGGGTAAGTTTCATAAAAAAAAATAAAAAAAAGTGCTACATTTTAAATAAAAAGCAGAGAAAATAGCATTTTTGTCAAAGACTACAACTGCATCGGATTCAGAACGATGATCAAAACATAGATGGAGTAGATCGAGTCCATCAACACCCCAAAGCTTCACTGTCGTTTCCTCTCCATGGGTTCGACATTTCATTTGGTAACGTTAGGCAGTTTTTAACTTGTATACTGATTAATGTTTTATGACCACGTTATTTTACATAACGTGTAAAATCACTTGTTTCTGCTTCTTTTTCACCTGTGTTTTGATCAGGAGATTCTGTATTAGAAGATGCGTAATAGCGCCCCCTACTGTATAACAGTGAAAACATGGATAGCCTGAAAATTCAGTCAATGGTCAAAATAGTCCAAAGTTAAGTAGATTTGAAGTAAATTCCTTTGACTACACAGAAATTCAGATACTCAGAATTAGGAACATATCTGTTTTCTTTGTAAATCAATATTTTCAAACAATGTAAGTTTATAAGACAGTATGTAAAAAAAAGTATTGAATAGGCTACTCAATCAAAAGAGTTAACACAACTAAAAGCCAAGTATACTTAGAATACTTAATTATACTTTTAAGTATATTTCGATCAAAAGATTGAGTACAAGTATAAGCCAAATATACTTTTCTACTTTTCTGTCAGTAGGCTATAAGTCAAGTGCATAAAGTATATTTCTGAGAAGTACATAAAAAGTAGACTGACTGAAAGTATACTTTCTTATTTTTTAGTTTAAAAGAAGTATAATAATAGCACACTTGAATAAACTTCTTTTTCGTAAGGTGAGATCTGAATTCCCCGAAAAAAAAGAAAAAAAAATGACAGAATGCATTCGGATTAGGCTCTGTAAGCAATTTCAGTCATTTTGCTAGCTTTAGTCAGACTTAGCAAATGAATTTTCCATTCACTTCAAACACATGTTGCCCCTCCAAAACTCTGCCCACTACTGACATCTCAGCTAACCCAATGAAAGTTAAAACTAGAGTGTAAATTAATTCACAAGCAGAAAGAATTTCTGATCGGGTTAGAGGAATATTTAATTCAAACTTTTCCCAAAAAAAAAAAAAAAAGCACTTCAAACAAGTGTTTATTTAGCAAATGCTGTGTATAACTTAAATTAGTTCTAGCCATCTCATTACCATTTGGGTTATTGACCAATTTTAGAAATATTAAAGGTAGATTTTAGACATATATTGGATATTTAATTGTTTATGCTCCTTTCCGATGCTCCTTTTAGATAACCTTTTCTATCATCTTATGCGTACTTGCACTTGATCTTTAAAAACACTAATCGTTTAATAAGTAAATGTAATCTTTAGCAAATCAAAAAAAATTAAAAAACATTAATTTTCATACTGTACTGTTTGTGGTGCCTAAATTCACTTGTAACATTTAAAATGATTGACTAATTATCAACAGTATCGGCCAGAATGTTAATATCAGTACATCCCTAATGAGTTTGGTTATGATTATACCAGGCTAGTTTTGGTAAACACATTATTCCTCTTTACAGGTATATGACATTCCTCCATCTGTCAGCAAAGATGTTCCAGATTGTCCAATCAGGGAGGAGACGTACGATGTTCCTCCTCACTTTGCCAAGATGAAGAGCCTAGAGAATCAGAACCAGGCCTTTATGTCTCAGATCCCTGGCGGTCCCGAGCCTCCCATTCCAGAGGACGTGTATGATGTTCCTCCACCTCAGCTTGTAGCGAAACGGCAGCCTGAGGGCCAGGAGATCTATGACATCCCTGCCAGCCTGCGGAAGAGTGGCCTACAGGACCACCACCCTGCAGATGTGTATGACTTCCCCCGCGAGCGGCCGTCAGTTGAAGAATTGGGCGACTACATCTACGATGTGCCTCCTCAGGTGGTGCGTGACGCAGCGGCCACAGAGGAGCTAACGGTCAGCTTCAAACGCCTGTCGGCGTCCAGCACAGGGAGCACTCGAAGTAACCACTCCACGTCCTCTCTGGACATGGTGCCGGTGCGTGAATCTTCTGGGCCGGGTCGCCTGCTGCTCTTGGATCTGGACCAGGCCATGGAGCGGCTGACCCGTCATCAACAGGCCGTAGAGAGCTCCGTGTCCCTCCTAATGTCATTCATCAGTGGGAACTGGCGCAGCCCCACTCCGATGGAGTCCAACCTCCCTGCCATCCGACAGGCCGTGGACCGCATTCGCGTGGCTGTCCGGGACCTGCTGGAGTTCGCTAGAGGTGCCGTGGCCAACGCCACCCAGGCCACTGACCGCACGCTGCAGACCAAGCTTGGCAAGCAGGTGCAGAAGATGGAAGAGGCCTTCCAAGGTCTGGTGAGGTACAGTCAGGCACTGGACTCTCTGGGCTGGTCCCCCGCAGCCTTGATGGCACCATCTACAGGCACCGGTGGGGACGACCTAGACCGGCTGGTCATGTGTGCCCGCGGCGTGCCCGATGACACCAAGCAGTTAGCATCGTTTCTCCATGGTAATGCCTCTTTGCTCTTCAAACGGACAAACAAACAGCAGCAGCTACCATTACCACCCGTTCCCCATACTCCAGACATGCTGGGTCAGCTGACCAACAACAACAACATCTCAGCCTATCAGTCAGGCACACCTGAACGGGGCAACATCCAGTCCCGCCCGTTACCCTCCCCTCCCAAATTCTCAGCTGAGGAAGAGACTCCAGACAGGCCGCACGAGACGACAGAGGAAGGTTGGATGGAGGACTACGATTATGTCCATTTACAGGTACGCTAAAAATTAAATCATCCCAAAATGTTCATTTGTTTCCTTTTGAGAACAAGATCCAGGTGTATGTTCTCAGCCAGCAATATGATCACTGATCTGCGTGTCGACCCTATGTGGGCTCTACCTGTAATCCCCACTGTGTCGAGCCTTAGACCTTTTCATCAATCACTGTGATTGCATGTGCAGACCTGCTTTTCCTCAAAGCCCACATACATCTTTCTTTAGCACCAGCTGTTATGCGTCTGCTGTGTGTTCTGTCAAAAGTTTTGCTGAAACTGTGCACAGATATCTCTTCATCTTTCAGATGTCATGCAAATGATAATTTTTATTATAAACTTTATGATAATTTAGTATTTTAAAAACAATGTACAATTGTAATATTTTATATATTTTTTTATTTAATATATTGCAAAAATAGTATGTGAATGCTGTGACCATATTGGCTCATTTCTGCTACATTTTTTTTTTACCTACAATAATTGTGCAATTTAACTGTCAAAGATATAAATACAGTATATATGTTTTTTTTGCCAGTCGCATTTGAAAATGCACTTGGCTGAAAAATCAGAGGGGGCACATATGACTTCTGTAATTTCCACAACTGAAAATGGCTGAGTTTCACTGTGATATTATACTGACACCCAATGGATTGAATGGAAACTTTTCAGTGCACATTGTTTGAAGTTAAAGAATGGATGGATGTGATGCACATGCACTTTTGTTTTGTTTTTTTAAGAATGGTGGGAACAGTTGCATGCCGGTCGTGACTTCATGTAATAGCAAAGGCTTATCTTATGAATATGAATTTGGTTATGCACAAATAATTTAACATGATCTTGTTCTTTTTTAATCAAATCAAGTTGACACATTTTTGAACATGCATTACAAACTGTATTTCACCCATCTATTCATAGACTGTAAAGTATTTATTCATAAAAAATGTATTTTAACTTTCTATTACAGGGTAAAGAAGAGTTTGAAAAGAACCAAAGACAGCTGATGGAAAAAGGGAGCATCAAACACAATAAGACTGTGCTGGAACAACAACAGGTATGAGACTATAGTTGCTATAGTATTGAATACATTTATGGTAACACTTTACAATAAGGTTCATTAGTTAACAACATTAGTTAGCATGAACTAATAATGAACTGGATTTATACAGCATTTATTAATATTTGTTCATGTTCATTTCAGCATTTAAAAATACTTTATTAAAATCTTGTTAACATTAGTTAATGCATTGTGAACTAACACGAACAAATAATGAACAGCTGTATTTTTATCAACTAATGTTGAGATTAAGTAATATAACTAATGTAAAAGATTAACTAATACAGTAACAAATGTATTGCTCATGGTTAGTTCATGTTAGTTAATACATTAACTAATGTTAACTAATGAACCTTATTGTAAAGTGTTACCACATTTATTTACATACTTAATGCTTACAAAGCCACTTGTTGGGCCTTTGAAACATTTAGCTGAGCTTCAGCTTTTTAACATTAGCATCGTTTGAATTTTAGAAACTTATTTCCATACATACATATACTATATATTTTACAAAAATAAATGTATGATCACACAATAATTGAAAGAGTTGAAAGAGCCCTGTTATATCACATACCAACCACATTATACACTTTTTTTCTTTCTTTTTTTCTGTGACATATACATAATTTAAAGTGATAGTTCACCCAAAAAAAGAAAATTCTGTCATCATTTACTCACCCTCAAGTTGTTCCACACCTGGATGAATTTCATCTTCTGCTGAACACAAAAGAAGATATATTGAAGAATATGAGTAGCCAAACAGTTAATGGGCCCCATTGACTTCCATAGAATGAAATATATATATATATATATATATATATATATATATATATATATATATATATATATATATATATATAATGAAAGTCAATGGGGCCCATCAACTGTTTGGTTACCGACATTCTTAAAAATATCTTATTTTGTGTTCAGCAGAAGAAATAAATTCATACAGGTTTGAAACAACTTGAGGGTGAGTAAATTATTTTTGGGTAAATGATCCCTTTAACTATAAAGATGTCATTACTTATACCTGCACTTACAAATATTACATTTTATATAAATAAACATTTTATTATTCATCTATTTATTTATATATGTACAATGTTCTTTATTGTTCATCTGTTAAATGCAATATTATTCACTCGTGTCCCTAACCCACAACAGCTGAAGCAGTTTGAGCGGCTGGAGCAGGAAGTCTCTCGACCAATCAACAATGACATTTCGGGGTGGACTCCGCCCTCTCAGTACCCTCAGACGCCGCGCAGTAAGCTGTGCATGGGCGACCGGCAGCTGCTGCTCTTTTACATGGAGCAGTGCGAGGCCAACATCACCACGCTTACCAACGCCATCGATGCGTTCTACTCCTCCATCAACAACAACCAGCCGCCCAAAATCTTTGTTGCCCACAGTAAATTCGTCATCCTCAGCGCTCACAAGCTCGTCTTTATCGGAGACACGCTCTCCAGGCAAGCCAAGTCTCCCGAGGTGCGCAACAGGGTGGCCCAGCACAGCAACACGCTCTGTGACAAGCTCAAAGACATTGTGGTGAGCACCAAGACCGCAGCCCTGCAGTACCCCTCGCCAGGGTCCGCCAGAGACATGACGGAGAGGGTGCGGGAGCTCGCGGGCTGCACTCAGCAGTTCCGCATGGCACTCAATCAGCTACTGGCCATGTGAGTCAAGGGGTGAACAGGCCACAGAGCCTCTTTTAAACTCACTGGACAAACGTACCCTGTGCCATGAGCTTTTTATCTCCAAAAAGGACAAAATGTTTAATGGGCAGAGCCATTGGTTGTAAATGAATCATTGTACATATTTAAGTTGCTGTATGTCGGGGACAATTTAATGGGACGAACACAAACATTTGAGAAACTTTTTGAACAATGGAGGAGAAAGAGATGGAACATATCTAAAGAGTAGATTTAAGACATTATGCATTATTATAGCTAAACTGTAATTATTGCTCTGATTATTATAATTGTCATCATTATTATTATTATGAGATGCTGACTAAAGGTGTTTAAAATTTTTAAACGTGTATGTAGAAGTACAACCATTTCCATCAAAGATCAGATTTTTTTTAATGAATTGTGCCTGTTGGAAGCAAAAATGGTGTTTAATGTTAATCCTCTTGCTGTTGTTCAAAGAGGCTGGGACAGTGCGAACTCAAAGCATGCTGGGAGTGAGCCGATTGACAGACGGGCTGCGTTTTAGCCCATTTTTTTTAGGCCCTTCCCTCGCTATCTTCCCTCCATATCTTCCCTCCATCTTGTTCACTCGGATGCACGTCATTGCTTGTGTTGCACGAGTGCCCACTACTGGCGGAACCCTTGCAATGTGTTTAAATGAAACGCCATAAGCCCCTGATCACTGGAATCAAGCTGATTTATTCAATTACAGTTTTTTCCTTATCAGTTTGTTTTTCAGACCATTCTATAGGCCTGTATGTATGCTTGGGCTGTTGGAGAAAATATATAAAAATTACACAAACAAAAATGATAATACAATAAACTGTGTAACAAACAGTCAGCTTAAGTTAGCTACAAGTATTATGCGGTTAAATGTCAAAACTCCAATGTGTGGGATGGGGGTAAATTAAGCGTGATGTGCTGTGACATCACAATCATGTTGCATTGTGGTCTATGGATCTGCCTGAAGTGAACATATTGAGTAGACTCGCTCCCTCAGTCAAAATCGAGGAGGCGAGGGTCTGTCCAAATAATCTTCCCTCGTCCACTTGACGAAGTTGAACGCACTTCAAAATGGTGGCGGGGATTCCTCAGAGGGCAAGTGCTTATAGGGAAGTTTGCAAGTGTATATCTAAAGTTAAACGCAGCCATTCTTCTAGAGTTCAGATAACCCAGATGTACCAATGCAAAGCGACAAAAGCAGTGGAGAACACATCATCCAATTTGGACCACTTTAGAAATCAAGCGTAGTGAAAAATCAGGAACATTTTCTGACAATTTCATGCCTGTAAGCTCCACGAATGCCTGCAAGCTCCACGAATGCCTGCTCATGTCTGTACCTCTCTGGCATGTTTTAGGGAAGTTTGAAACCTTATCATGTTATTGTTTGAGATCTGATTATGTTCAAGAAGAGTCGATATTCAGTCCTTCAGCCTCTTTTGACCTCGACTGTAGTGCCATTTCCTGCTGGACAGGTGCATCGTGGCAACAACGTCCCGAGAGTCGCTGATTTCATTTCTGTCTCTGAGATCTCAGATATCGCATTACATCCAACATAGACTGAGGCGTGCAGTGCACAAGTGTACTATATCCAAAACCAGCTTCCTCCAATGCATCTGTTTCTGAATGGAGACCTGAACCACCTGCCTCAACCTCCCTCGCCTTGTCTTCTAGCTCCCTGTTGGTTGTATTCTAAATTTAAGAATATGTCAGAAAAAGTAGTTTAATGAAACTTATTAAACTTTTTAAGTACTGCAACATGTTGTTGTGCATATAGTCAAAATCCTTATCCAGTTGATAAAAAATAAAGAAAAAAGAAGCATTTAAGCCAAACGGTGACCTGATGTATGTTGTACTGTTATCCTGTTTTCAAATCTGTGTTCAAGGATTCAAATGATATTGACATATATGTTACTGTAAATTGCATAACTGGAAATATATGTTTAATATATTTTCATTAAAAAAATAAATTCCAGTCTATCTTGCTATTAATCGTGTTTTTGGTGATACAAGTGTATTTAAAACATGCACATCTATACATTTTTAATTCAAACAGTTATTCGCCTAATACAGATGTACACTGACAGTGCAAGCTGATCATCATGTCAACCACATGTCTGGTACTTTTCTGTGAAACTTAACAAGGTGTTTAAACCACCATGCATGTTTCCTTTATTGTTTCTGTCAAGTCAAGTAACTTTCATTTTTCATATTGCTTGTTTCAAAGCTCTAAAAGAAAATAGTTTCATTGTTCAGCTGAAGTTCTGAGTTAGAGCATTTAGCGTCAGGGTTATTATGAAGCAAGGATGTACAGTGTGTACAGAGACACAATAACTACATGCCTTTCAGTATAAAAGAGGAACAGCATTTATAAGACACTATAGCAGCAATTCAATTATTTGTATTACTGTAAAGAGAGAGGATGGAAGCAGGGTGCATAACTGTAGTTAATTGTACATGGTAGAGATTATCTATACTATTTGTTAATACAAAAATTCATAACAGGGTTGTTTTTATAAATGTTCTACATCTTTCTACAGACTGAAAAACAATTGGGGGTTCTACTTACAACACTTTATGACATTCCTTGAAAAGAAAACAGAGAGAAAAGGATCCAGACAGCAGTTTAGCAAAGCCAGAGTCTTGCTTGTATCACCATAAACTCTACGGAAGGACTTCAGTCGGGCATAAACATCTGGATGAGATGTTTTAGTCAGAGTAGTAACTATATCAATCACATTGATGATGTGCACAGGAGTCCAAAACAGAAAGAAAGCCACAACGATGCTGACCACAAGTCTCTTCTTGTAAGTCTTAACGTTTGCCCCCTGATTTCTGGGTTTCTGGTCCTGTGGAGCTTTAGTTAGACTGGAGCTCTTGGCTTTTTGGCTCAAGCCTTTGTGCAACCAGAGATAACATGTTAACATGATCAAAAATGGAATGACGAACCCAAACAGGATCTCAAAAAGCAAAACAGCCACTACTATAGACTGCGACTCCATTGTCCTCTGACATCTTTGCAATCCATCCTTGTACTTGAGTCCTTGAGTGAAAAATATTGGTAGGGCAAAAACAAAAGCTAGAATCCAGATGCCAGTCAGATGAAGGCGTCTGTGTCGTCTTTCCAGTCTGTGCAGTAGCTTCCTGTTAGTGACCCTTGACTTGATGACATTGTGATAGCGGTGCACACTCATGGAGGTGACCGTCAGGACACCAACATACAGACTCCAGTGACCCAAGAAGAACAGGATCCTACAAGACCAAAGGCCAAGTTTCCATCCAAACAGTATTCCACACAGCACGACAGGAGCCAAGCAAAGGGTCAAAGCATCAGAGACAGCAAGGTTTAGCATTAGGCTTAAGGTCAAGCTAAAATTTTTGTTCCACTCACGAGCAATGCTGATGATTACTGCAATATTGTTTGGCAAACCCACCAAACAGCACAAACCCAGAACTACAGCAGGAGCAATCTGTTCTGATGTGGAATTGAAGCCCAATCTTAGATCCATAATAACAATTTCTTGTCTGGAAAATAATGAATCTGAGCTATGATTGCTGAAGAACAGGGGCTATGTTGACTCCTCACACTTCTCTAAACCAAAACCACAGCTTTGCTCACATCTCAATCTTCCCAAAAAACAAAGTGCTTGCAAAAACACAAAGGGAAAAAGTCCATTTTACTCTCTATTGTAACGTGTATTTCTATGTCTGATTAGTTTATAACAGGGTCACCCCCTTGGGGGTGGGGGAATGGATTCTGACAGCTGGATTGATTGCTGTCGGATTCTGTTCCCCCACCCACATGATAAGAGATTTTGATGTAGTGGCTTAAAATATGCTGATTCTATTCTGTGTGGGGATGGAGCTGAACCAGCATCAGATTGATAAATATTAGAACATAATTGTGTAAGAAAAATCAGCATCGTTTAAGCCACTACATCAAGACAGTCATGGGGGTGGGGGAACGGAATCTGACAGCTGAAATTATTGCTGTCGGATTCTGATCCCCCCATGTTTCTTACACAATTATGTTCTAGCATTTAAAAAACTGATACCAGCTAGTTTGTCCCAATAGCCTAGTGGGCAGCTTGCTGACATATAACACCAATGTGCTTTGGCTGACCTGACTTCGAGTCTTCGATTTCTTTTTCTCTTTCTCTCTTCCACTTTGCTTCCTGTCTACATACTTATCCTATCATAATATAAAGCAAAACTGCAAAAAATAACCCTTAAACTGACGCTGGTTAAGCTCCATCCCTACACAGAATAGAATCAGAATCGTTTAAGCCACTACATAAACATCTTGGGGGTGGGGGAACGGATTCTGACAGCTGGATTGTTTGCTGTCAGATTCTGTTCCCCCTACGTTTCTTCCACAAGAATGTTCTAATATTTTTCAAACTGATGCTGGTTCAGCTCCATACCCTCATAGAATAGAATCAGCATCTTTTAAGCCACAACATCAAAATCTCTCATCAGGTGGGTGGGGGAACTGATTCCGAAAGCTGGATGGTTTGCCATCGGATTCTGTTCCCCCCATGTTTCTTAAAAAATGAGGATATAACATTTACAAAACTGACACCAACTTCATGGTGCCAATGGCCTAGTGGTCAGCTTGCTGATGTACAACAATGTTGTGCTTCGGCCGACCTGAGTTTGAAGCTGTGTCCCAATGTGAAGGCTGCATCCTCCGAAGGCCGTATTTGAAGACCGACTGCGTCACCGCGGCGCGATGAAGACTGTCCCAATTCAATTCTGCATCCTTCGAAGGCCGTATTCGAAGGCCGGTTGCGTCATCGTGGTGCGACGAAGGCTACCATGATTCAGAAGCGACGCCAAATGCACCCTTCTTTTCCCCGTGAAAGGAAGGATACATAAAAGGGTCCTTAGCAGCCTATCCTACCCTATCCTACCCCATAAGTCATTGCGCGCCAGTGACGACGGCATTTTTTTGTTTTTTTTTAAAAAGGCGGCTGAGACTAGAGTTCGGTGGTGGACAGCAAATTCACATTTAAATGTAAGTATTATGTTTTCATTTACTCAAATAGCTAGCGAAACCAGAGTTAAAAGAGTTTTCTTTCTTATAAACTTCATCTTAACTCTTTCGTCACCATTGTGTGGTTTCATTTGTCAGGTGGTTTGAGGCAAAACTTGTGCTAATATTAATTTAACAACCTACTTGTAATATTTGCACTAGTCTATCTCACTTGTGTATTATAAGAAATATCACTCACCCTATAAAGCCCACAACAATAAGAAAAGCAGTAGATAAGGCAATGGGGTTTCACTTTTATGTGTTTTTGTAGTGCTGTCATGCAAGCTATGTCTACAAAGGTTTTAACCATATGTTTTTCTGAAGTATTTTGTATGCATGTCCTGATGTGTCATATTTTGCAGTGTTAACAATGCACTAATGTTAAGATTGCACCCTTGTGTTAATATTTTTCATAAGTACCCTTTTCTGCTTTTTTAGAGCAATTCTGGAGAAAATGGGTCTGCTGGGGAAGGTAACTCCCATACAGGCAAATAATAATAATAATAATAATAATAATAATAATAATAATAATAATGGGACAAAAAAATACAAAGAAAGTTAATACACACATCTTTGCTGAAATTTATTGCGCTGTTGTTGTTAACAAGCCATGGTTAATTTGCTCTGCCTTAGGATTGCAAGTATCCTGGGACAGGAGAGGGTGTGAATGGGAAACCCACTGCTGAAACTTGGCCCAGGTTTGTCCTCATGGATGAGGTGTTGGGTCAGGGGCATTGCACCAACCCCCCTGTCCTCATTGCCTCAATCCCTGAGGACACACCAGGTCAGAGTTCAGCAGTGGGTGCCCACGGTGAGGAAGAGCCAGAGGCAGCACCACCAGCAGCGGCACCACCAGCAGCAGCAGGAGCACCAGCAGCACGAAGGCGGCGAGACAGAGAGGACGAGTTTTTGGACTTGATCAGAGAAGACATGCTACTAGAGAGGGAGGCAGAGGTGAGGAGAGCACAGGAAAGAAGGGAGAGGATGGACAGACTGTTTTCTCTTCTTGAGAGAATGATTGAAAAATATTTTTTTTTCTACATATTCTTGTTTCACTTTTTTTCACTTTTTTTTAAAAGGAAAGAAAAAATCTGTACATTATTTATTTTTATGTAACTTTAAATGTGTAAATAAAAGAGAATGAATTGTTCTGGACATTGTTGATTTTCTACTTGAAACAAATTCTTCTATACCTTTTTTTTTATATATATATATAAAATTGGTAAATGAAAATCATTTGTTTTTTGGCTACATAAAAGTACTTTTTCCAACATACGTTAAACATATAAAAATCAACATAAACATTTAAATGTACAGTACATAAAATAAGAAAAAATGATGTAGACTTTTATTGAGCTGAGCAGGGAGACCCTGGTGGTGCTGCTGGACCGGGATGGGCTCCACAATAGAGACCCTGGGAAGGCCTCCTGCTGGTGGGACATCATCTGGGATGGTCTCCAGAGTGTTTGAGTGCATATTTACACTATCCACTAAGTTGTCTAACAACAGGTTTGCAGGGCTGACTCAATCGACGGCTGCCATGTCACTGAGATATTTTTCAGTAAGTAAGAGTATATTTATGAAAAAAGTACTTTTCATAACTACTAATACTGAATTGGGGAAAAACTACTAGTCATATATTTCAAACCTTAGTTAGGCAAAATTATCTTGCATACTCTAATGTACTTAAGATATCAAGAGTAAAACTAAAGGTATGTATTCTGCAGGGGAAAAAACTCCTTGTCAAGGTTTTTATGATGGTTTTGCATTTATATTTGGCTACTACTGCATTACTGCGTATGTTGCATTTTACTTCTGAATATTTTCAACGTTGTTACATTTAAACTATATACTTTTGTATAGTTTAATGTAATACAATGCATCATATTGTAAAAGAACATAATTTTAGTGTTGCTGTCCTGTGAGGGAAAAAAAGTACTTCAGTAGGTTACTTCACATTTATACATGAATACTTAACGAAGTATGTAGTTACGAAAATTAAAGTAACAAAATGTAGGCCTATTGTCACAATATTAACAAATTGTTGCTAACTACAGCTGCGTCCCATATCAAAGGGCGCATCTGAAGCGCTCGGACCGGTCTAGCCTACGGCGGAATTATTCTTGTCGCCTGGCAACTGAAAGCTGCCGATGACGAGCGGGAGTAACGTTTGCACTGGACTTTTTTAAATTCAACTGGGTTTTATATTCAAACAGGGTTGAAAACCTGTGTAAATATGTTCACCATGGTCCATTTGTGTACATAATAAAAATAATACACTTGTCTACAAAATCGCATCAATGTAAGATAAAAGTGAACATTTGAACCTTTGAATATATAGAGGCCTATGTAAGTTTTCTTTTCATATATCATTACATTACGTTAAGTTAACACCCAATACTTGAACAGTTTAAAGTGTAATCCGGCCCAAACCAGCTTAATTTAGCTGGCCATGGTCTTGGCTAAGCCGAAAATACATGTCCTCCAGTAAAAATGTAAAACATAAAAATGACAATAGCCAATTCTGGCTCCATAGCTGTTTACTTAATTATATCAAATGAATTATCAGGATGGCAGCTGTCCTCTCGCACCGTTGCTTGGCGCTAGGAGCGTTGATCAGGAACACCTGATTGCGCAATTAGAAAATCCTACGAAGGCTACATGGTGCGTTCTTCGAAGGACGCGTAGGCTGCATCCTTCGAGATCTGCATCCTTCGAAGGATGCAGCCTTCACATTGGGACACAGCTTGAGTCTCTGCTTGTGGACTTTTCCTGATCCCGTCTCCCTCTCTTTCTCTTTCTCTCACCCACTTTGCTTCCTGTCTACTTACTTGTCCTATCATAATATAAGGCAAAAACGCCAAAAAGTTTTATTTTTTTTAACAATAACAAATAAACCTTTACAGACCTCTGGTGAGCTCCGAAGTTGTTAATCTATGGATTTTGTTGAAGTTATCTGTTCACATTATTTCAGCTTATTTTTTAAAATAACTTTATTTAAAAATGGAATTTGTGTTGAAATACTACATTACCCATGATGCTGTACAGAAAATTCTGCACAAATAGTTTTAGGGTTTATTGCACTTTGTTCATCTTCTATTTGTTTACCAATTGCAGCTAATGCATTTGAAGTCTTGCACATTCACAGTAAATAATTTATTGTGGATAAAGTAAAATAATAAAGTAGCAACACATAAAATCAGTTAAGCAACAAGCTAAATAAATCAACTCAAACCAACTTTTGCAGGGTTATCTCCATTGTCAGTCGCACTCTCCAAACCTCATTTTGCAGGAAGTCTCTTGAACTCGGTCCTATATGGCATCAAGGGTGTTGATGCACCCTTTCACTGGTGTATCAGCCCATGATGCACCCTAACATTCTTCCTCTTGATGTTCTTTCTGGTTTGTGGTTTTCACACATTTCTTTCTCTTCTGTTCTTCCGTTTACTCTTAATGTAGCCCTTTTACTAAACATTTAGTCATAATGTCACCCCCCTTTTGTTGAATAAGAAGCCATTTTGAGGGTGGCCTCCCCCATCCCCCATGTCACCTGGTCAAGGGGATAAAGGAAGGTGTGCTCTGGCTCTCAGGGCTCTTCTTTGCTGGTCACAAATGGAATAGGTGGTCTCTTTCTCTCTCTCTCTCTCTCTCTCTCTCTCTCTCTCTCTCTCTCTCTCTCTCTCTCCCTTTTTCTCTCTCTATCTCAGGTGCAAACTGGGTAAGATTCTTTGGTGTAACCAATGTATAATCATGTTCTAGATATTTGAATTGATTGTGGAATTGATCTCTGATATCTGAAATATTAAATTGTTACATGTGATTATTCTAACTGATTTTGACATTGTTCCTTTAATGGTTATAAGGAATAGTTAAACATTCGCTCACTTTTAGTGAGGCACAGATATTATTAAAACCTTTCATTTATGGAGTCAGATGAATTAACGAGAGAATACATAACTAAATGTATTGTAAATTTAACCAACCAATACTTTGCATGAGTGAGGACAGAACACGTGATAACCTTCCCCGTGTATTGGCGGACCGGCAGATTGGACCAATATAGCGGGTCTTACAAAAGTAAACAATTTAAAGTAACAAAAAAACATTGTATTGTATTTCTTTAACGACTTGATATTTAGCACAAAAACGATTGTCGTGTGTTTTTTTTTGTTTGTACTGTATTCTTGTCACATAACAGTTCAGTCACTAGTTATGTTGCCATCCACCTATTTTATGTGAATTTTGGGATATCACATAAAAACTCTGGATGGAAATGCCGAGATGCACATAATTCAACAAATGTGCACAAAAAATTATACGTGCTCAATTGATGTGGATAATGTTTTTATCCGATAAGACATGAGCATAAACTATGATGGAGTCATATTTACCGCAAATCCC
The DNA here is from genome assembly GCF_963993115.1 of Abramis brama. NCBI lineage: Eukaryota > Metazoa > Chordata > Actinopteri > Cypriniformes > Leuciscidae > Abramis > Abramis brama. The sequence continues at coordinate 36,205,558 of NC_139971.1, forward strand.
TCAAAGTGCAACAAAAAACTCACATGATTTTGACTTAAGGGATGTGATTTATATTTGGAATTGTCATAAGGGGTTGGTTGTAACATTTTTAATGAACTGTTTCAACTATCCCCACCCCAAACAGCCATAACTTAGCTAACTGTTTTAGCATGTGGGTCTGAATTTAGCAAGAATGCAAAGCATCAAATTAAACTAGAGAAACAGTTTTAGATTATGCAAGTCAAATGATTGCTAGGGAAAAATAAATAAATCTTGATAAGATTTTTTATTTCATACTTATTTGGTCATAAAATGTACAATGTTGCTTACAGTAACATCCCAATTATCCAGTGAGCTCAAGAGTGATGTGAGTGTATGATATTGATGAAATCACCATAGCTCTTTTCTGACTTGTCAAACTGACAGTGTTACAACAGACCCCATGTGTTACAACACTCCCTGGTCTCCCCCTACCTCCTAACTCAACATATACAGTTTAAACCAGACAACCAGCCCAAAGCCCATTTAACTAAAATATTTATCTTATTTGAAATATTAGATTAAAACACCAGGGGTACTTCAATAATTTAACAGCAAATTTATACACACACACAAATATATATATACATATATGTTACTCCTTACACAGAAGACATATTAGGGTTCCTTGAAGATATAGGGCCCTATTTTAACAACCTAAGGGCATGGTCTAAAGTGCACAGCACAAGTTCACTTAGGGCGTGTCCGAATACACTTTTGCTAGTTTAAAAACGGATCTGCTCGTGCATAAGGTTAAAGCGCGTGAGCAGACCATCTACGAGACAAGCTGGATTCCACCATATCTTTATGTACACAATATTAATCTTTTACATTGTAATCCTTTTATTTTTTTAATATTTGGCTAGTTTGTATGCTGCTGCGCGTCCCTGTGTGTGTAATAAGCAGAGTGTACGCGCATTGTGCACCCGCCTATAGGCACATATTACTAATGCGCCCTTAAAATAACAACAACAAAAAATAGTCTATTTCAGTTGCCTCAAAATAGCAACACGCCAACAATGCGCTCGAACAAACCTCGTTTTCAGACCAGACCATGGGTGCACAAATAGGTCAAATGCATTTGCTATTTAAACAATGTGGCACAGGACGTGAAAAAGTGACTGTGTCGGGCTGAAACTAACAAAAAACACTTGCGTTGCGCCTAGTGCCGCATTGCACCAGATTTATGATAGGGCCCATAATGTTCCAACAGCTCTGCTTGATCATTTACCAATGAAGCATATCAATAGCCTGACAAGCCAGTGGGAACTGGCTGCCAATGGGAACACACCATTGGCAGGGCTCAATCCAAGGGGCGGAATAAACGGTTGTCTTTCAAATTCCCTCTGCACGCAATAGGATAGCGCTACAACCAACCAGAGCGTTTTCCCACCAGCGGAGCTAGTTGATTGATTAAACTTTTGCCGTATCCGGTTGGCAAAACTCCAAACACATCTTCCTTTTTTAAGAATGACTTAAGTGCCGTTCTTTGCTCTTTTCTCAAAGAAAAGCTTAACTCCAAGTCTTCCAGAGTTGCGGCCAAAGACGTTTCGAAAGACAGCTGTTCGCCAGCAGCAGCAGCAGCAGCCATCTGCTTTGTTTTCAAGTAGCAGGGAATTCAGTGGAATCATCACAACTCTGCTGTCATTATGTTAAGCCCACCCACCGACTCTTTACACAATGTGATTGGCCTGACTAGAGTTTGGTTTTTCCAGCTCGCAAGCCAACAGAGAATTGCTAGACGACACTGGCTGCAAAATAAAATTTGCTGCCGCTAGGGTGCGTCTAGATTTCTAGGCTAGCAAATCAATATTAATCAGGAAAATAAGATTCTTATCAAAGTGTAAGAATCTTTTAATTGTTATGTTGTGTTGCAAAAATGAGAACACATTTTTAAGTCTCAAAATGTCTAGAGTAAGATGAAGGCAGTTTTTAATCAACAGGTAATTATGTGGAACCAACACATATAAACAAGTAATTTCTTGACACTTAAAAGTGTTATATAGCTCATTGAATCATTCTCATACTTAATACTGACAACAATGAAACCACTTGAGAGAGAACTGTCAGAAGACTTATTTTTTTGCACAAAAGAGGATACTGGTACAAGAGGATTACCAAAGCAAAAGTAACACAGAAACTCAAAAAGAATGGTCTTGTGACAAATCCCTGAAACAATCAGGCCTTCAATTTAAGCTTTCATTTCATGAGAGATTTTTGTTTGCTAAGAAAAGAGCAGGAGAAATGTTTCAGAGCTGGTAAAAGCTGTGAGAAGAGTGACTGTTTCATATCACACACATCACACTGCAAGTCGCAACATGCAGAAGTGAAATGCATTGTTGATGTCCACACAGGAACTAACACCTAGCCAATGCAAAATTAACTCATTAAAACTTTTTCCATTTAGTCATAGAAACTAATTTCCCCAGGCCCATATTACCAAAAATAGACTTCTGGTAATCCATACTCTGGTCTTATGAGACCAAATCGATAATTTTGGATCTAACAGCATTCAAGACGTATCACATTGCAAGGGGGAGCAGTGCAGTGAGAAGTTCCTAGTCCCCACAGTGAAGTTCAGTGGTAGTTAAGTTCTTTTATTACATGGCTTGGTTGAATTCTAATGTAGAATGCGGTCTGTTATTTCTTGATAACAGACCGCTGCTAAGTATAACACACCGTTGCCATGAAAAACAAAGCGTTGCTATGGACGCAGGATTCTAACCGTAGAGACGGAACGGACTATTTTCTAAATTAATAAACTCCTTTTTAAATCAATATTTTGTGTCAAATTATTGATTCATTTGATAGGTAGCCATTTAATAAGCGGGATAATGTAGAGCGAGGCGGTTGTTATAGCGAATACAACCCCTTCAGGCTGATTCAAGATCCCTCCGCTTCGCATCGGGGTCCTGATCAGCCTGTCGGGGTTATATTCGCTATAACAACCGCCTCGCTCTACATTATCCATTACATATAGGGATGAATGAGTGCTGAAGGAGTGAGGAGTTGTGCTAAATTAAAGGTGACATAAATTCACAATTCTCATTCTCCTTATTCCCAGTGTTGTTCAGCACTTTTCAAACATGACAATGACTCTCTTCATTCCCTAGTGATAATCCTTCAATGGACATGCATTTCACCTGACCTAACACTATGGGCAACTGTGGGGGATTTTGCAGAGACAAGTTGAACAACACACGCCTCATCAAACATCAGGGTAGGGTTGCACCAGCCGTTCGTAAGTTCTTTCTTAAATTGGAACGTGAAGTCCACACTAGAGGCTTAGTAACTACTAGCTAGTTTGTAACTAACTCTGAACTTTATTCCGTTGCACCATTTGTTCGTAAGGCAGAACGTAGCTAGTAGGTCGTAAGCTCTCCGTAAAGTAATGCGTAGTCGCATAATATGACGTTTAGCCTCGATGATCCAATAGCAGCCTTCAAATACATGAGCAGATGTTGTGTTGAAATGGCGTGAATTTATTTATTCACATCAACATTACATTACTTTATTCTTTTGCCTCACGTTACTAACGGTAAAAATAAGTTTCCATTAAATACGATACTTGATCATGAATAGCATAAGTGTTTTTATATGTAAATAACATTCAGAAACTGTATTTGAAATGAAATGAATAAGGATCAATAAATAAATATTGATACAAAAAACAAGAAATTACGTTTATTGATTATGACTGATATTTGACATGCACAACATGGACCGATGCACACAGCGGCGCACTGTTAAGGACGGGTTCGTGTTAAAGATAGCCGCTAACAAGGTAATCTTTTCACATAATGTTCTCTCTCTTAAAATGTAAGCGAGTGTAAATGTCAGCATAAATAATCATATATGTCTAAAGAATTGAAGTCTGTCAGGTAAAAGCATATTGATGCAGTTCAGTCTGTCTGATATATTATTCCATCCGTTACTCCTGATCGGAGGCTGCCGTAAATTCAGGGCTGCCAACTCTCACGCATTGAGCGTGAGACTCACGCAATTGACACTTTTCACACGCTCTCACGCCACACATCCATTTTCTCACGCACAGAAAAATTGTGGAGCAAAGAGGTACTTTTAATATTAAACTAATTCTCAGCTCTTAGATTCCGTCAATTTTATTACGGAATTCAGACAAAAATACGTTTGGCGCTTGTACCCACATAGCAAACAGACTTGGCCCAAATGTGGCCTCATCATGGCACTGCTGGCCTGTTGCCGGCACTGGCATGCATCATGTCAGCCAACTGTGGGCCATGTGTGGCAATGATGGCACTGCATGCATGACGGCAGACAACATTTGGGCCGATTGTGGATGGGAGATGTGTGGCCCAGATCATGTCAGCCAACTGTGGGCCAAGTGTGGCAATGATGGCACTGCATGACGGCAGACAACATTTGGGCCGATTGTGCATGGGAGGTGTGTGGCCCAGATCAGTGTAGCGATTATGGGCCATACTTTGTGTACGGGACAATTATAAGTATTTAGGCCGCTACTATTATATTCAAGGATTGTCCCCCCCACCACCACAATTTTTCACGGGAGAAATAAAACAGTTTAAAGTGTTGTCCATGGATAGTGCAGTTATCAAAACTACGAAAGAGATGAAATGATTTTAAGAATTAATAACAATAATAATATGAATTGACTTATGAGTCAGTGAAAAAAGCTATGTCCAGAAAAAATTATAAATAATTATAAATATAGCATTTAGTTTTCAGCAGTGTTCACAAAATTCAATAATCATTAAAAAATTCCCAAATCCAATTGACCTGAACAAAATATACATTTTCCTAACATGACAACTGAGTTACATGTTTTTAAATTATTTATTTTAATTTGTTTTTATGAATTTCTAATAAAAAAACTTAATTCACATACAAAATAGTCTAAAGTTTTCCATACTCTTTAGTTTAAGAACCACACAATCATGTTAAAAACGTACTATATATATATATATATATATATATATATATATATATATATATATATATACAGTGAGGAAAATAAGTATTTGAACACCCTGCTATTTTGCAAGTTCCCCCACTTAGAAATCATGGAGGGTTCTGAAATTGTCATCGTAGGTGCATGTCCACTGTGAGAGACATAATCTAAAAAAAAAAATCCAGAAATCACAATGTATGATTTTTTAACTATTTATTTGTATGATACAGCTGCAAATAAGTATTTGAACACCTGAGAAAATCAATGTTAATATTTGGTACAGTAGCCTTTGTTTGCAATTACAGAGGTCAAACGTTTCCTGTAGTTTTTCACCAGGTTTGCACACACTGCAGGAGGGATTTTGGCCCACTCCTCCACACAGATCTTCTCTAGATCAGTCAGGTTTCTGGGCTGTCGCTGAGAAACACGGAGTTTGAGCTCCCTCCAAAGATTCTCTATTGGCTTTAGGTCTGGAGACTGGCTAGGCCACGCCAGAACCTTGATATGCTTCTTACAGAGCCACTCCTTGGTTATCCTGGCTGTGTGCTTCGGGTCATTGTCATGTTGGAAGACCCAGCCTCGACCCATCTTCAATGCTCTAACTGAGGGAAGGAGGTTGTTTCCCCAAAATCTCGCAATACATGGCCCCGGTCATCCTCTCCTTAATACAGTGCAGTCGCCCTGTCCCATGTGCAGAAAAACACCCCCAAAGCATGATGCTACCACCCCCATGCTTCACAGTAGGGATGGTGTTCTTGGGATGGTACTCATCATTCTTCTTCCTCCAAACACGTTTAGTGGAATTATGACCAAAAAGTTCTATTTTGGTCTCATTTGACCACATGACTTTATCCCATGACTCCTCTGGATCATCCAAATGGTCATTGGCAAACTTAAGACGGGCCTTGACATGTGCTGGTTTAAGCAGGGGAACCTTCCGTGCCATGCATGATTTCAAACCATGACGTCTTAGTGTATTACCAACAGTAACCTTGGAAACGGTGGTCCCAGCTCTTTTCAGGTCATTGACCAGCTCCTCCCGTGTAGTTCTGGGCTGATTTCTCACCTTCCTTAGGATCATTGAGACCCCACGAGGTGAGATCTTGCATGGAGCCCCAGTCCGAGGGAGATTGACAGTCATGTTTAGCTTCTTCCATTTTCTAATGATTGCTCCAACAGTGGACCTTTTTTCACCAAGCTGCTTGGCAATTCCCCCGTAGCCCTTTCCAGCCTTGTGGAGGTGTACAATTTTGTCTCTAGTGTCTTTGGACAGCTCTTTGGTCTTGGCCATGTTAGTAGTTGGATTCTTACTGATTGTATGGGGTGGACAGGTGTCTTTATGCAGCTAACGACCTCAAACAGGTGCATCTAATTTAGGATAATAAATGGAGTGGAGGTGGACATTTTAAAGGCAGACTAACAGGTCTTTGAGGGTCAGAATTCTAGCTGATAGACAGGTGTTCAAATACTTATTTGCAGCTGTATCATACAAATAAATAGTTAAAAATCATATATTGTGATTTCTGGATTTCTTTTTTTAGATTATGTCTCTCACAGTGGACATGCACCTACGATGACAATTTCAGACCCCTCCATGATTTCCAAGTGGGAGAACTTGCAAAATAGCAGGGTGTTCAAATACTTATTTTCCTCACTGTATATATATACACAGTTGCATAAATATGTACAGTTAAAGTGTAAGTTGCAGGTAAAATTTTTCACGAAAAAAATGCAATAAACATAAAGATAAGAACCGCCCACCACTGTTTTGTATGTTTTTTTTGTATGATATGACGATAGTTTTTCTCAAATGAAACGGTAAAATGACTCAGAGTGGCTCTGGAGATGAATTTCATCATGTCATCATATCGTGACTGGCAGCAGCTAGACTGAAAACAGCGCGCGCATCACTCGTGCTTCAGTGTGTGTGTGTGTGTGTGTGTGTGTGTGAAATGACACCGCGCGTCTGCGCCATTCATTCACACAGAGACAAAGAACATGCAATGTTAATATTTAAATAGTATTTCTGCAGTTTAATATACACAGACACTCGTGGTATATATCGGCTACAGTGCTCATCGTAGTAATAAAAGATAGTCTGGAGCCCCGTGCTTAGATAAACATGGAAGCGACTTAACGCAGCTGCCTAACGTTACTGGGTACCGAATATACCCGGTACTACAGAAATGCTGGTACCGTCACATTTTCAGTACCGAAGTACCGGTATTTTGACAACACTAGTTCCCCACCTCCCCAGTCGTTCTCCATAATCGAGCCACAAACAGTAGGAGTCTAGCAGAGTATGGTTGCAACTTCCTTCTATGACGTCATCACCCAGTTGCTGTAAAAACGCGCTACCTTGAAGAAACCCCAATAAATGTTATTTCAACGCATTTTAAGACAGAAATGTTTATATATATACATATTGAGCACTTAATTTACACATTAATTGGTTGTGGTGGTTAACCTGCAACTTACACTTGAACTGTGCAGTGAACTATTGTTTATTTTGTGCGATCTCCACGGTAACAGCAGCTTTCTGGTTGGTGGATGAGGTTCACGTGATGCGTCGTTTGAAATTTCTCCCGCTGAAGGGTGAAGAAGACGTCTGACAAACAGAACCGCTGTTCAGGTAAGTGAAGCTATTTTGTGCACGACTCTATTTGTTTTACAGTCTATATATTGTGTACGACCTAACATTAAATGCAATACATACAGCAGACATGCAACCACATGGGTTCTCTTTTGCACTCATGCCGCAACAGATCAAGCCTGCGATGTGTTTACAGCTCTCTTATTTTTTTAGTATTTTTATTTAACCTTAACCTCGGTCCTCGATTAAAAATCGACCGTGGCGGGTACGAAGGTTATTTTGGCAGGTTAATGGCAATCTTTAAAAAAAATAGAAGAACATCTCTTTTTTGGAGCTTTTTTAAATACGTTACCTGAATTTTTTGCCTATGAACTTTTGCCTATTGTAGCTGATTCACTGCCCTGAACTTGAGAACGCGAGTACTGACGCGACCGGGGTGCTTTTGACCGGCCTGCGGGTCATTCAATAGTGCCACATTATAAGCAATCATTTCCTGTATAAAATGTAACCGAAGCAACCTTATTTTAATTTGTTACCTAAATTTATTTACAGTTGGTGGATGAATATTTGTATATGTATTTATTAATTTAGTATTTTGTCTTTTAGCTGCTGTGAGGAAAAAATCGTCTGACACATGCCACTGATCAGGAGAAAGAAGCAACAATACAAAGATGGCTTCAGCTCCTGAAACAGCAACATAGTTTCAGCCGTTTACTGTCTATGGTTTCAGCCCAGATCTGGCCCAAATCTGGTTCATGTCGATTTCACACGGTCCAGATGTGGGCCGACACAGAAAAGAGGGGCTGCAGAGCTGTACTTCACTTCCTGAGGATAGCATCACTCTCTCCCTCACACATACAAACATTTTTATGTGCAAATTTGTTTTAAGTAATTTTTTTTAAAATTTGCTTTATGTTTGTTGAGAGTAAAATTACATTATAATATGTTTAAATTTCAGTGCTAGATTCATTGATAGATTCATTTAGTTAGAATTGAAAAATGTTTTTTTTTTTTTTTGGCTTGTGCATTACTACAATAAGTAAACTACTGTTTTAAGACAGACCAGAACATTTTGAAATTAAATGCACTGTGAGGTGGTAATAAGATGTTAAGCTTTGAATGTTCTAAAAAAAAAAATAGAAAATAATAATAATTTATTATTATTGGCTTGTGCCTATTGTTAAATAAACTATTTTTGAGAATTGAATTTTCTTGTGCCTTATTTGTTCACATGGTTTGGGTAAGATTAGGCTGGGTTATGGCTCAGTTTTGGGGTTTCTGGTTAAAGGGTGGCGTTGATATGGTTAACTTATGGCTGAGAATTGGTACCAATAATAAAACCTGTTTTGGCCCAGTTCAGGGCCAGTTAAGGGTGACTAACTGGCTGAGATTCGGGCCAGTTATGGCCCATGTGTGACCCTTGTCTTTAATCCAGTTCTGGGTCACTTCAGGGCCGTCATTCTTTGCGGTACTTGGGCCGAGGGAAATGTGATAGTGTGGCCCGGAGCTGGGCCAGAAAAAAATTGCTATGTGGGTAAATGTGACGTGACAGATCGCTGAGCGCCTCAGTTCAAGTGCACGTGAACCGATCACCTGTTACTTTTTTATTTAAAGATGCAGTACAACTTACCGAAAGTATACATAATATCGACCAATTAGTGTTTTTCAACCACGGAAAGAGGTCAATATAACAGCAGGAGAACAATTATGTCACATAACGTTACATTTACCTCAGGAAAGCCATTTAACGACCATAGCATGTTAATTGAATAGAAAAAATAGCTAGAGAGGAGATTTTGCTGAGCACTATATTACATATTTATTATATTTTTACCTATGTCATTAAATAATTGTTATTATAACAAAAACTGCATTATATTTAATTTAATGTTATTTTTAACCTTTAATAATACCAGCAGATTGGGCCCTCTATGTTTACAGCATTAGGTGAGATTATTTTTTAAAATAAAATTTAAAATAAACATGTATCCAAATTAGTCAATATTGAATCAAAATCGGAATCAAATCACAAGAATGGAATTGAAATCTTGAAATTTTTGTCAAGCAATAATAAAAACTGTATCCTACCAGTCATTGTACAATGTAAACATTGTAACATGTTGTCACTAAACTTCATAAAATTCTATTTAGTTACCAAATGTTTTGACAATCACAATTACACTTATTGTGATGCAATATTTGTTTTTACATACCCCCCAGAGCAGTATAATATTCAGTATATTATATCAGAGCAGTATATGTACATGTAGAATATCACACATTTGCTGGATTTTGCAACCCTACATTTAATCAAATTTGGCTAATTACTTATTTTACAGATACTGATTGCTTATTTATCACACTGTTTTTATTAATTATGTGCTTAATAGGTTTCAATTTTGTCATCTTTTCACAAACTATGACAGTAATCATTAAGAAATAATAATAAAAAATCTCTTTCATGTGATTATTTACAATGTTATACTTACTCTATTCATGTTGATAAATATGACAGTATGTATAAATGGATGCGTGTAAATGAAATGCAGTCAGAAGAATGTTGAATTTTGTTTCTCCATCAACAGCATGTGTTGTTCATACAGCAAACCACACAAGAACAGCAATGAGGAAACAGGGAGTCTTTAAAACATGGAAGTAAATAATCCAATCAGAAATTTTGAATCATTTCTTTCTGATACATTTTAGAATATTTCCTGAAGAGACGGCATAGAGAAAAGGATCCAGACAGCAGTTTAGCAAAGCCAGAGTCTTGCTTATATCACCATAAACTCTACGGAAGGACTTCAGTTGGGCATAAACATCTGGATGAGATGTTTTAGTCAGAGTAGTAACTATATCAATCACATTGATGATGTGAACAGGAGTCCAAAACAGAAAGAAAGTCAAAACGATGCTGACCACAAGTCTCTTCTTGTAAGTCTTAACGTTTGCCCCCTGATTTCTGGGTTTCTGGTCCTGTGGAGCTTTAGTTAGACTGGAGCTCTTGGCTTTTTGGCTCAAGCCTTTGTGCAACCAGAGATAACATGTTAACATGATCAAAAATGGAATTATGAACCCAAACAGGGTCTCAAGAAGCAAAACAGCCACTACTATAGACTCCATTGTCCTCTGACATCTTTGCAATCCATCCTTGTCTTTGAGTTCTTGAGTGAAAAATATTGGTAGGGCAAAAACAAAGGCTAGAATCCAGATGCCAGTCAGATGAAGGCGTCTGTGTCGTCTTTCCAGTCTGTGCAGTAGCTTCCTGTTAGTGACCCTTGACTTGATGACATTGTGATAGCGGTGCACACTCATGGAGATGACCGTCAGGACACCAACATACAGACTCCAGTGACCCGAGAAGAACAGGATCCTACAAGACCAAAGGCCAAGTTTCCATCCAAACAGTATTCCACACAGCACGACAGGAGCCAAGCAAAGGGTCAAAGCATCAGAGACAGCAAGGTTTAGCATTAGGCTTAAGGTAAAGCTCAAATTTTTGTTCCACTCACGAGCAATGCTGATGATTACAGCGATATTGCTTGGCAAACCCACCAAACAGCACAAACCCAGAACTACAGCAGGAGCAATCTGCTTTGAACCCACAGCAGTGTTGTTAGATGTGGAAATGAAGCTTACGTTGAGCTCCATCATGATCAAATTTTTTTTGGGGGGTCTGGAAAATGCTGAATGTAAGTTATGACTGCTTGAAGAACAGGGGCTATGTCGACTCCTCCCACTTCTGTAAACTAAAACCACAGCTTTGCTCTTATCTCAATCAAGGGAAAAAAATAATTCATTAAAGCTTCCTTTTGACTCGCTATATATATTTTCTTCTAAACCAAACAATGCAATTAAAATAAAAGATACAGTGACAACATTATTAACTCACACTTCACCCTTAAAGGGGTCATATGATGATATTTTAAATGTTCATTATTTTGTTTATTGGGTGTAATAGAATAGGTTAACATTTTTCACATACTGTACATTATTGTTGGTTGTTAATCGATGGTATATGATTTTATTGAACTTCAGTTTGCATTATTTTTAGCTTATTTGTAAAATAGCTGTATTCTTGTGGTTTGTGGTTTTCAGACGTGTCTTCCTCTTCTGTTCTTGCAAGCTGCAAACATTTACCTCACATGCTTATTTTTTAAATAAAAAAATATTAAAAATCGTCTTATTAAGCTCATAATAATATATAACTCCATGGTAATATATCACTACTTATAGGATGTTCTTAATTCTAAGTTTTACAGTTTTCCTCAATCACTTTGGCTCCATTCTCGAATGAGTTTGTCTCTCAAAACAATAAGTTCAGATTTCTGAACAATTATGGCGCTTTTCCACTACACAGTACCAGCTCACCTCGGCTCGACTCGACTCGGCTCTGTTTGGTTTTCCACTGTGTAAAAGTTGTACCTGTACCTGCTTCCAGGTACTTTTTTTCGTACCACCTCCGGCGAAGTTCTAGCGAGCTGAGGCGATCTGAGGCGATACTAAAATGTGACGTGAAAACACGGCAGACTGCTGATTGGTCAGAGAGAATCGTCACTATTCACTGCGTCATCATTGCATGCGCCAGACGGAGTATCCTGAATAAAAAAACAGCAAAAACAAAAACAAAAACATCCAGAAACAGCATACACTCGATTTCCTCCAGATGTGGGCCACTTCAGGCAATGATGCGGCACTGCAGGCCTACTTATGGCCCGGACCAAATGTGTCTGAGCCTTAAGTGGCCCACTTGTAAAATGGCAAATATGGCCCAAATATTTTAAATCACATTTGGGCCGTTTTAGGCAAAGATGCGGCACTCATTGCAATGTGTAATCTGAATGTGAGCCTAAAGTGGCCCATATGATAAATAATGAATATGGCCCAAATATCACAAACCAAATGTGGGCCACCTAAAAAACGTGGCACAATCGACAGTGACTAATCTGGATGTAAACCAAAAATGGCCCACATATGTTTCAGCAAATGTGGCCCAGTTATCTTAAAACACATCTGGGCCAGTTTTGGCAAAGATATGGCTCAGTGGCACTGTCTCATCTGGATGTGAGCCAAAAGTGGCCCACATATAATGCTGCAAATGTGGCCCAGTTATCTTAAAACACATCTGGGCCAGTTTTGGCAAAGATATGGCTCAGTGAGCACTGGCTCATCTGGGTGTGAGTCAAAAGTGGCCCACATATAATGCTGCAAATGTGGCCCAGTTATCTTAAAACACATCTGGGCCAGTTTAGGCAAAGATATGGCTCAATGGCACTGTCTCATCTGGATGTGAGCCAAAAGTGGCCCACATATAATGCTGCAAATGTGGCCCAGTTATCTTAAAACACATCTGGGCCAGTTTTGGCAATGATATGGCTCAGTGGCACTGTCTCATCTGGGTGTGAGCCAAAAGTGGCCCACATATAATGCTGCAAATGTGGCCCAGTTATCTTAAAACACATCTGGGCCAGTTTTGGCAATGATATGGCTCAGTGAGCACTGGCTCATCTGGGTGTGAGCCAAAAGTGGCCCACATATGATGATCCAAATGTGGCCCAGTTATCTTAAAACACATCTGGGCCAGTTTGGGCAAACATATGGCTCAGTGGCACTGTCTCATCTGGATGTGAGCCAAAAGTGGCCCACATATAATGCTGCAAATGTGGCCCAGTTATCTTAAAACACATCTGGGCCAGTTTTGGCAAAGATATGGCTCAGTGGCATTGTCTCATCTGCGTGTGAGCCAAAAGTGGCCCACATATGATGATCCAAATGTGGCCGAGTTATCTTAAAACACATCTGGGCCAGTTTGGGCAAAGATATGGCTCAGTGGCACTGTCTCATCTGGATGTGAGCCAAAAGTGGCCCACATATGATGATCCAAATGTGGCCCAGTTATCTTAAAACACATCTGGGCCAGTTTTGGCAAAGATATGTGTAACACAGGTTAAATGAAGTTAATTATTTTATTTACACAATTTAGTTATGATTTTCCCCTAATAAAAGTTGAAAAGTGATGTGTAAAAAAACTATTTAAGTCAAACAGTTGAAGTTTTAAGTTATTATTATTTGATTTGTGATTGACCAATGAGCACGCTCCGTCATCACGCGCTGTGTGTGTGTGTGTGTTTGGACGCGCCTGCGCAACGAAGAGAGAGCTGAGCATAGAGGAGAGAAGACGCGAGTCGATCTCTGCAATCAAAGTTAAAAGTATATAGTTAGAAGAAAAGTAGAAAAACTTTAATTTGATTAATTTCATACCATGCAGCGTATGGAGAAGCCGAGTGAATGTTGTTGAGTCACATTTCACTCCAGGCTTATAGTGAATCGCGTGGGTATTCCTCGTTCACCGACGCCATTGCTGGCCGACGCGTGCTTGTGAGACGCGCTTGGGTGAAAGCAAAAGATGATTAATATAGAGGTAAATGATTAATATAGGATTAAAAGTTCTTGTGAAAAATTTATATTGCTATGTTCTATTGTTTAATTTTACTATTTCATTCTAAATGAGTATAAATGTGGTCATAGTGAACCGCGTGGTTATTCCTCCATTTCAGTTCACCGGCGCCATTACTGGTCACATGCGCCTGTGTGAGAAAGACGAAGAGGATTGTTCTAGAGGTAAATTAGTGTAATGTCTTGAGACACATAGTTGTGTGTTTAATTGTGCACATATGAAAATGCAGCAAGAGAGAGATAAACGACTCGACCAGGAGACAGCGTGGCAGGAGAATAGATGGAAGGCTCTTCAACATCAGTTCACTCTTCTTCAGGAAGAGGTACATACGAGAACTACACCAACTAATGTTCATCCTTCTGGGCTTCAATACACCCTTTTGAATCAAGGGAGTGAGCAGGTAGATGCTCGGGGCTCACCATCCGTTGCTGGTCAAATCATAGAACAGCCAAGGGCATGACAGAGCAGTCTCTACAGCCGTTTAACGAAGACGATGATGTGGAGCATTTACTTATGACTTTTGAGCAGATAGCCACTGCATGCCGATGGCTGAGAACTGACTGGGCTGTGAGGTTAGTGCCGCTACTTACTGGCAAAGCTCGTAGTGCTTATGTGAACATGGATATTAATGAATCTTTTTTCTATGATGAAGTGAAAGCAGCAGTTTTAAAGAAATATGATATTAATCCTGAGACCTATCGTTTGAGGTTTCGGTCCACAGATGTAAGAGCTGATGAGACCCTTAAGGAGCTATATGGGCGTCTTAAGGACACTTTTAACAAGTGGATTCAGCCACAGAATCAGAGTAAGGAGGAAGTTGCGGAGGTGATTATCATGGAGCAATATCTTCGGGTGCTTGCTCCAGAGCTTCAAACATGGGTAAAGGAGCATAACCCAGAGTCAGCAGCAAAGGCTGCAGAGCTTGCAGATGTGTTTGTCGCAGCACGAAGACGAGGTCAACCCTGGTCTTACAATCAATGGAAAACTTTCAAAGACCCCAAAAGACCCAGTAAGAGATCTGTATCATCCCTGAAGACAAGTATGACGGGAGGTAAGTTTGTGGGTGATAATGGTGGTCTTAGTGGGAAACTGAGTGCTAACATTAAAACTATTGTGTGCTATCAGTGTGGACAGGAGGGGCATGCTAAGCCTAGGTGCCCTAATAGATCTTACACACAGACAAATTTGTGTGGAGTACCTAGACCCGATGACCCTACTTGTATAGCAAAGATTTCCTTGCATCATGTGACTGTGTGTTTGAATGGACAGGAAGTCAGTGCTATGGTGAACACTGGAAGTATGCAGAGTCCATCTGTGGAACCTAAGATCTCCGGTGGCAATTAAATGTGTTCATGGTGACAAAAGGTACTATCCTACAGCTTATGTTCATGTAAAGGTGCATGGACAATCTTTTCTGTTGGAAGTAGGCCTTTCACCTGAGTTGCCATACCCTATGGTGCTGGGTCAAGATCTGCCTGTTTTTTTCGATCTCCTTCCTTTGCAGAGTTGCAATCCAGCTATAACTCGGGCCATGGCCAAGAGTAGTGAGGAGGAGGTAGGATTACAAGGAGCTTTACCTTTTTTTGAGGCAGAACTTGAAGCAGAGCCAGGAAAGACGCGGAAGTCAAGGAGTCAGAGGAAGCGTGAAAAGTTTCAACATGCAGTGGTGAGTGAAGGGGAACCTGTCCCTGAGAACACATTGGATTATAAAATACCTTGAGACATAGTACAATTGCAGAAAAATTACAATGTAGTCGGTCCCCTGTACAAGTTGGTGGAGGAGAGACCACTAGCAGGCCAGCCAGAGGTGGAAGGTAGTTTGTAAACGGAGTCCTGAGCTGCAGTTGGTAGTCCCCAGGGAGGGTAGAGAATTAGTCCTTTCTTTGGGTCATTCGGTACCCTGGGCAGGCCATTTAGGTAGACATAAGACAACAGCACGAATCATTCATCACTTTTATTGGCCAGGTATGAGGAAGGACATAGCCACGTACTGTAAAACTTGTCCACAGTGTCAACAGACTTCTCTACGGGTTCCTCCTAGGGCACCTCTTAAACCTCTCCCCATTATTGGGGTACCTTTTGATCAGCTGGGTATGGATATTGTTGGGCCATTAGAGAAGTGACGGGTTAACAGAACGCTTCAATCAAACTCTGAAACAAATGCTTCGTAAGTTTGTCGTGGACAAAAGTGACGATTGGGATCAGTGGCTCCCATATCTGCCTTTTGCCTACAGCGAAGTTCCCCAGGCCTCGACTTGATTTTCCCTGTTTGAATTACTGTACGGACGGGAGGTGCGGGGATCGCTGATACTGCTGAAGGACATGTGGAATGGAGAACAAGACTGTGTAAGTCCCACTATGATTGTTGATTATGTGGTTCAGATGCGTGAGAAGCTGGAAGCCATGGGTACATTGGCCCAGGAGCATATGGCCGAAGCACAAAAACTGCAAAAGACCTGGTATGACCAGAAAGCCAGGACAAGAAACTTTGAGCCAGGCACTCAGGTATTGGTGATGTTACCCACTGATGCAAGCAAGTTGACTGCCAAATGGCAGGGTCCTTTTGAAGTACTGAGGAAGCTGGGGCCGGCTACATATGAAATTGCCACTCCGGGTCAGAAAAATTCGAAGTGGACTCTCCCGTTGGGTCCCGTTGAGTGCAAGGTTCCGGGAACTGACAGCATTCCGGACCCCTTGGGACCTTTACCATTTCTGTAAGATGCCCTTTGGCCTTCATGGAGCTGCTGCAACTTTCCAACGGCTCATTGATCAGGTACTTTCAAATTTGACTGACTTTACAGCTGCTTACTTAGATGACATTGTCATTTACAGTTCGACTTGGGAAGAGCACCTGCAACATCTGGAAGTTGTCGTTAACTACATTAGATCAGCTGGGCTCACCATCAATCCTTCCAAGTGTTCTATGGCAAAGGCAGAAACTGAGTACTTGGGGTATGTGATCGGCCATGGAGTTATTAAACCTGGAGTTCTTTAAACCTTCAAAGAATACACGCAATAAAGAATTGCCCTATACCACAGACAAAGTCTCAGGTAAGATCCTTTCTTGGAATGGCAAATTGGTACAGGAGGTTTGCACCCAACTTTTCTGTGAGAGCAGCTGTCTTTACAGATTTAACGCGGAAAAACTGTCTGAACCAGATTCGGTGGACTGAGGAGGTGGAGCAGGCTTTTCAGGATCTTAAGAATGCTCTGTGTCAGGGGCCAGTCTTATGTTGTCCAAATTTTGATAAACCCTTTATACTGCAAACTGATGCCTCAGGTATTGGAGTAGGAGCAGTTCTTCACCAGGGGATGCAAGAAGATCGACACCCTGTAGCTTACATCAGTCGCAAGTTGTTCCCCAGGGAGGTTCGATACTCCACTGTGTAAAAGGAATGTTTGGGAGTAAAATGGGCCCTTGATACCATCAGGTATTATCTGCTTGGACGTGAGTTTGTGCTTGAGATAGACCATAAAGCACTACAATGGATGAACCGTATGAAAGATTCAAACGCCAGAATTACCCGCTGGTACCTGTCGATCCAGCCCTATCGATTCTCCATCCAGCATGTCCCAGGTTGAGATAACGTGATGGCTGGCTTTTTTTCTCGCCTGCCGGTGTGAAACCAGAAGTGGGGGAGTGTGGCGGATGTTGGTGAGCCTGGGTCAGGTCAGTTTGTGTCTTTTTATTAAATGGAATTTGTTTACAGTAAAGAATACACTTTTTTTTTTTTCTCTTTACAAATAGTTTGGTTTACCTCAGTTGGGTTAACATTTGCTTTACTTTTGTAACCCCATTCTGTGGAAATAAACCCCTAAACGTTTGCAGTTGCCTGCTGCCTCCGTGTTCTTTTTTCCTTTACTGGCCACATCTATCACAATATTTATATTTGAAATATACCTTTAATTGTACTTTAACTCTTTCCATTTTAAAAACATTTTATTCTAGCTTCATGCATCCTTTTTTTTATTAACACTTGAATGTGGGTAAGTTTCATAAAAAAAAAGTGCTACATTTTAAACAAAAAGCCGAGAAAATAGCATTTTTGTCAAAGACTACGACCGCATTGGACTCAGAACGATGATCAAAACATAGATGGAGTAGATCGAGTTGGTCCGTGTACTTTTTGATCATTTAATTTCCTGTTTGGAATGGAATAACGAGAAATGAAAACCAGCTTGTTTATTCATTTTTTAGTTTAGTTTAAAAAATGAGATTTTGGCTTTAGTTTTCCTTTTTCCTTTGTGGTTTACAAATTGGTTTATGGGTTCGATATTTCATTTGCACACGTGGGCGGTGCTGAAACGCCCCTTTCATCTGATTGGTCAAAACGCTCCGCCTTCAGTAGGCTATGAGCTTTTCTTTCTTTCAGGCAGAATAAGAGTCAGTATGAGTGCGGCACTGACAAATGTACTTTAATAAAATAATGTCTGAAACCACCACTCACTGTTAACTACACACAATATTTGAAGCAGAAATATGTTGCTGGTCACCTAATTCGTGCTGCTGCGACTTCCAAGCGACCCCATTAATGTGAGCCACAGTATATGACAGAATATTTTAGCATGATGTAGCTATTTCCCATTGATAAATACAGTGCAAATAGTTCCGTCTCTTTGGATAAAAGGGAAGTGGAAATAAAAATCAATAATAGGCTGAACTGTACCTTATAATATGTCCGTAACATTTACCACTCTCGTCTTTTATTTACATAAAAAGGCAGGTAGGCGTGTGTGACATATGTTAAATAATTTAGAAAATTGAATATAAATACAGTTTATATTTATGAATGTAAGCATGTGTAGCCTACTCAGTTCACATGAAAAGAAAGAGACAGAAAAGAGAGAAACTAGAATCAGTGAACGTACATTAATACTATCAAAATTAGCAGGTTTGGGATTAATTAAAATCATGTCGGTTGAAGAGCACGGGATACCTTTAAAATGTTTACATTATATTATATATATATAAAATATTAAAACTAATACAATTTTATTACATACTGAATTGGTCAATGTTTCTCTGAGTTTTCTTTATTATGTTGGCTTGAGAAAGGCAGCATATATTTAAACATTATTATTATTTATTATTATTATGAGAAATTGACTCCACTTAGAACTTTAATTCTTCACCAAACTCAGCTCAGACCTTCAGACTGGTCTGACTATATCTTTTCTAACTGGTCATACTTACTTTCCCAAAAAATCCATTGACTTGTGTTATCTGAGCAAAGAAGGCCGTAATACTCAATGCTGTCCACTAGAGGGGGCAACAGGATAATAAGTCTTTTCTACTCTCTTTCCCTGTTTGCTCCAGTTTAAATGACAAACAAATGCATGAATTTCATTCATAAATAGGCCATATCTGTGTATGAGAAAAAGCTTTACACTTCAAGCTGTACAACTAATTAAAACTTGAACCCTACTTCAAAGTTTGCCACTCTCTAGTTTCTTTTTGAGATATTGTTATTCACACTGGTTTTTGCATTTAATGTTTGTCCATCTGGAACTTTTATTTGTCATGGGCTCTATATTTTAAGATGTAGAAAAAAATATGATTCAACAACACAAACTCTGTTTTTACTCGGCAAATTTGTTTACCTCTGAAGTAGGCTATACAAGTTATCCTGCTTTTTGCCATGGCTTGCTATTCTGCCCAGAATAAACAATATTTTCTCCACACGAGATGTTTAAAAACTCTGCATGTAGTTTTTGTTGAGACGAGCGCATATCTTACAAAGGTTCTGTCTGTCTGTCTGACTGACTGAGCTTTGTGAAATATAGCACTAGCAGACAGTGGCGGCGTTTCACAAAAACCAAGAGTATGGCATTCCCTCTGAGCATAGGCCTACATAGAACAACGACATTCCCGAACGATATAACTCACATTATATACCAAACAAAATGCACGATTAACTCAATTACACTATGAACAGTGAACATCATTAAATATAAAACACATGTCTTACCTTTTTGTTGCAGTGCAATTTTTATTGCATGAGTGTATCGTTTTGCTGACAACACTACAGTCCTTTTTTTTTTTTTGCAGCTTCCATTCTCCTGATTGCTATTATTTCATTTATTCGTTAAATATACATCCAGGGAAGATTGAACAGACCTGTTTCTTTTCATTTTTACTCACTATCTGACAGCTAATCAAAAAGACGCGCGATTAAGTGATGCAATAAACTGCGGCTGCGCACACTCAATCCACACAATTATTTTTATAATACTACTTTTGTAATAATGTATACATGTATGTGTTCATTTAAAATCTGCTATTGTGTTTTCGAAGTTGTTAAAATAATAATAAAAACACGTTATTTTTTTCTGAAGTGGGATCCAATCAGAGAAGTCGGCGTTAAGATCATAAGAGCAGAGCTCATCGTGAATGGTCACTTATCGCGTGTTTTGTCAAATTAATTATCAAATTAATATTATAATAATAATCTTGTTTTTAAATCAATTTTATTGCACTGAAGTATAGCAAGAGTAGGAAAAGTCACAAAGTCTCATGCCGTTTGGATGAAAGGAATTTCATAAATAAATAAATATGCCCAGATTTGGGAAACCGTGTTAAATTGCTACAGCATCATATTATGTAAACTGCTTTTATGACAAACAAAGAACTACACAGATGCATATATATCATAATGATCTATCAATAAATGCACATTGCACACACGTTGTCCTCTGCTTTTGTTCTGACGCTGTGGAGATAATAGGCTAGTGACTGAGGCGATCACGAATTAGTGTACAGTTAATAGCAAATTTTTAGTCGGGGCTGGGTGGAAATTTAGAGGGGTTAAAGCCCTCCTAAATTCTTTAACGATCATCATCATTAGCTGATGTTTTATCTGAACTCTGACTGCTAGGGTATGGCAACTGTATTGTATTATCGATGTTTTATATTGATGTATTAACATCAAATAACCACTTTTGGACAGTGATGAGATAAGTGCATTATTTTACTTTTTGTTGTTGAAAACTATATCACCTGATCATTTTTGCTTCTTTCTTTGCAACAAATTACGTGCTATGGTAAAAACTGTTACACAAACCACAAACTCACAAAAAACAAAACTAAGTGTCAAACTGCCCAACTAAAGGAAACACTGCTCACCACAATGGTCAATCGTCAACATCTAAACCTCTGTTAATTCTCAATAAGAACTTCTGTAGACGTCTAACAGAAATAAAGTCAGTCTGGTTAGTAATAAGTGAAGCTGGTAATGCTGTTTGTGGAGTTGCCTCCTCTTCTGAGATCTTCAGAGATTTAATGTTTTCTTTTATCTTCAGTTGATTTCATCTAAGGCTGTGGCTGGAAGTCAGTTTTAGTTCTTGTGTTTCTCTTTTTTCTGTTCTTGTTGTTTCTCTTTCCTTCAGTGATTCTGTTTGTTGACAGCATGTGTTCATCATTAATGCCCAATCATCACTTAAGTATCTCATTAACTTTAACTCTGATTCAGAGTTATTTTAACTCTCTGTAGAGAGGGATCAAATGTTCTCTGAGCAGAGTTAATTTAACTCTGGGGATTTTGCTATGGCAAGCAGGTGCAGAAGATGGAAGAGGCCTTCCAAGGTCTGGTGAGGTACAGTCAGGCACTGGACTCTCTGGGCTGGTCCCCCGCAGCCTTGATGGCACCATCTACAGGCACCGGTGGGGACGACCTAGACCGGCTAGTCATGTGTGCCCGCGGCGTGCCCGATGACACCAAGCAGTTAGCATCTTTTCTCCATGGTAATGTCTCTTTGCTCTTCAAACAGACAAACAAACAGCAGCAGCTACCATTACCACCCGTTCCCCATACTCCAGACATGCTGGGTCAGCTGACCAACAATAACAACATCTCAGCCTATCAGTCAGGCACACCTGAACGGGGCAACATCCAGTCCCACCCGTTACCCTCCCCTCCCAAATTCTCAGCTGAGGAAGAGACTCCAGACAGGCCGCACGAGACGACAGAGGAAGGTTGGATGGAGGACTAGGATTATGTCCATTTACAGGTATGCTAAAAATGCAATCATCACAAAATGTTCATTTGTTTCCTTTTGAGAACAAGATCCAGGTGTATGTTCTCAGCCAGCAATATGATCACTGATCTGCGTGTCGACCCTATGTGGGCTCTACCTGTAATCCCCACTGTGTCGAGCCTTAGACCTTTTCATCAATCACTGTGATTGCATGTGCAGACCTGCTTTTCCTCAAAGCCCACATACATCTTTCTTTAGCACCAGCTGTTATGCGTCTGCTGTGTGTTCTTGTCAAAAGTTTTGCTGAAACTGTGCAGATAAGATTAATTCTGTTCAGTCACACAGATATCTCTTAAACTTTCAGATGTCAATTATATTTTTTATTATAAACTGTATGATAATTTAGTATTTTAAAAACAATGTACAACTGTAATATTTTATATATTTTTTTATTTAATATATTGCAAAAATAGTATGTGAATGCTGTGACTTAACTGGACAGACCATATTGGCTCATTTCTGCTACTTTTTTTTTTTACCTACAATAATTGTGCAATTTAACCATCAAAGATATAAATACAGTATATATGTTTTTTGCAAGTCGCATTTGAAAATGCACTTGGCTGAAAAATCAGAGGGGGCACATATGACTTCTGTAATTTCCACAACTGAAAATGGCTGAGTTTCACTGTGATATTATACTGACACCCAATGGATTGAATGGAGACTTTTCAGTGCACATTGTTTGAAGTCAAAGAATGGATGGATGGGATGCACATGCACTTTTGTTTTGTTTTTTAAAGAATGGTGGGAACATTTGCATTGCATACATACGTATACTGTATATTTTACAAATATAAATGTATGATCAAACAATAATTGAAAGAGTTGAAAGAGCCCTGTTATATCACATACCAACCACATTATACACTTTTTATTTATTTATTCTATGACATACATAATTTAAAGTGATAGTTCACCCAAGAATTGAAATTCTGTCATCATTTACTCACCCTCAAGTTGTTCCACACCTGGATGAATTTCATCTTCTGCTGAACACAAAAGAAGATATATGAGTAATCAAACAGTTAATGGGCCCCATTGACTTCCATAGAATGAAATATATACATATATAATGAAAGTTAATGGGGTACATCAACTGTTTTGTTTTGGTTACTGACATTCTTAAAAATATCTTCTTTTGTGTTCAGCAGAAGAAAGAAATTCATACAGGTTTGAAACAACTTGAGGGTGAGTAAGGCCTCGTTTACACTGTCAGTGAAATGTGACCCAATTCTAGCTTAGAAATCTAGACGCACCCTAGCGGCAGCAAAATGTATTTTGCAGCCAGGGTAGTGTAGCAACTCTCCATAGACCTTCTAGCTGCAAAAACCTAAATTGGGTCAGGCCAATCACGTCGTGTATAAAGTAGGCGGGGCGGGCTTAACATAATGACGACAGAGTTGTGACCAGTCTATGGTTGTGACGGTTCCCTGCTACTTGAAAACAAAGAATGGCGGCTGCTGCTGGAGAACAGTCTTTCGAATCGGCTTTGGCCGCGACTCTGGAGGACTTGGAGTTAAGTTTTTCTTTGAGAAAAGAGCAAAGAATGGCACTTAAGTCATTCTTAAAAAAAGGAAGATGTGTTCGTAGTTTTGCCGGCCAGATATGGCAAAAGTTGAATCTATCAACTAACGTTGGCTCCGCTGTTGGGAGAACGCTCTGGATGGTTGAAGCGCTGTCCTATTGCGTGCAGAGGGAATTTGAAAGACAGCCGTATATCCCGCCCCTCGGATTGAGCCGTGTCTATGGTGAGTTGCCAGACCTAACATCTTGATGTAGGTCTGGCTTGCCAGGCTAACCCAATTCCGTTTTTTTTGCTCATATGTGACAGATCGGATGTGTTCTATGAACAGGAAAAAACGCATGCATTCAGATATTTCCAGATCGGATTCAAAATGATTTTGGGGTAAATTATCCCGATGTAATTATACAAGTATACAGATGTCATTATACCTACACTTACAAATATTACATTTTATATAAATAAACATTTTATTATTCATCTAATTATTCATATATGTACAATGTTCTTTATTGTTCATCTGTTAAATGAAATATTATTCACTCGTGTCCCTAACCCACAACAGCTGAAGCAGTTTGAGCGGCTGGAGCAGGAAGTCTCTCGACCAATCAACAATGACATTTCGGGCTGGACTCCACTTTAGAAAACAAATGTAGTGAAAAATCAGGAACATTTTCTGACAATTTCATGCCTGTAAGCTCCACGAATGCCTGCTCATGGCTGTACCTCTTTGACATGTTTTAGGGAAGTTTTATTATCATGTTATTGTCTAGCCAGCACCTCAGAATTTTCCACTGGTTTCTACACAATCTTTAGAGGACGCCTTTTTTGTTCAAGTGTTAGAATGTTAGGCCTAAAGGAGAAGTAAGGTTAGAAGTCAGAATTATGATTAGTTTGATATACAGTACTATTTTATTCATTAAAAAAATCCATCACACATATCACTGAGCTTTTATGAGGGTATACGCATGCGCATTAAGGTGAATTTAGCGTTTTATGACATTTCAGTGTGGATGAGAAACTTTTGGAAAACACTTGAAAACGCTGACGTGGACGGAGAGCTTTTTGAAACGAAAACGCCATTTTCAAATGTATCCGGATTAATGTAGAGTTCGGTCTGAAGACCTTGATTAGCTGGTTCAGATGTGTTTAATTAGGGTTGCAGCTAAACTGTGCAGGATAGTGACCCTCCAGGAGAAGGTTTAGACACCCTTGCAATAGACATTTGGGTTCCTGAAGTAAAACCAACAATCATTTTCTTCATAGGAAAATAGATTTTTTAACAATAACAAATAAACCTTTACAGACCTCTGGTGAGCTCCGAAGTTGTTAATCAATGGTATATGATTTTGTTGAAGTCATCTGTTCACATTATTTCAGCTTTTTTTTTATTTTTTATAACTTTTAAAAGTGGAATTTGTGTTGAAAAACTACATTACCCATGATGCTGTACAGAAAATTCGACAAATCATAGAATTGTCGCACAAATAGTTTTAGGGTTTACTGCACTTTGTTCATCTTCTATTTGTTTACCCATTGCAGCTAATGCATTTGAAGTCTTGCACATTCACAGTAAATAATTTATTGTGGATAAAGTAAAATAATAGAGTAGCAACACAGTTAAGCAACAAGCTAAATAAAACAACTCAAACCAACTTTTGTAGGGTTATCTCCACTGTCATTCACACTGTCCAAACCTCACTTTGAAGGAAGTCTCTTGAACTCGGTCCTATGGCATCAAAGGTGTTGATGCACTCTTTCATTCATCTTCCTCTTGATGTTCTTTCTGGTTTGTGGTTTTCACACATTTCTTTCTCTTCTGTTCTTCCGTTTACTCTTAATATAGCCCTTTTACTAAACATTTAGGGGAGACCGGGGATGAAAGTAATACCTTTTGTTTGAGCATCGGTAACTCAGTGGTTGTTTGTGCTAGATTTCTCAAAATTTGATACATAGTAGCCACATTTGTCTGATAGAAATATAACGCACTTGGACACGTACAACACAATCACAGATTATGTGAGTTAGTCAAACACAAAGAGTTCCGTTTGAAGGTAATATGATGTCATAAAGAATCGTATGCACAGGGTAAGATTTGTGAAAGTGTACATAAGATTGCAAGCGTAAATTAAATTTGCATGCACAAGAGAAGATTTGTAAAGGTGTAAATCGCCTTTCAAGTGTAAGAACAATTTTTTTGCAGCATTTTACTGTTATTCGTAAGTGTAATGCATGTATTGTGAAACTGCAGCTTCGTGCTAACGCAAAATAAATAGGATCTGCATTCTTCTGACTTCCATTTTTCCGCGCTTACACTTTTGGCATGTTTTTTTCGCACAAATATAGCCAAAAGCACTGCAAGCCTGCCGAATTTGCAGCCGAAAACAACAGAGTCAGGAACTGCAAAGCAGATTAATTGCGTAAAATCAAACTTTGTGTAAAAAATAAGCTGTTTCAAATGTCTAAATTACTTGTGTGCATGGGGCAAAAAAGTTCCCGAAATAACCCGATTTGTACAGGTGCGTCTTTCTTTTACCTGCGTTTCCAGTTTTGGCACGATTCTCTCACTCATTGAGTTTTGCAAGCGTGAAGAGGAGGGCGGGTCCACCTTCATGTAGCCAATCAAATGAGCTTCTCGCTGGCTCTCGATTTACTCTTATCTGATTGGTTCAATAAACTGTGAATCAAACTAATCATAACTTTAACATCTAACCTTACTTCCCCTTTTAGGCCTAACATTCTAACACTTCGAAACACAATGTACTAAAACGTTCTGTTCTTTGCCTATTGTGTTATGGAAAAATCTGAAGTGCTGATGATGACAATATCAAAAATATACTGTCTGCATTGTCTCATGACAATATTGCTTTTACAAATTGAACCAATCATATTGAAAAAAGGTGACGTGAATTAAGTCATGAGTTAGTCACGTTGATCTTATTGTTGTGTCTACTTTATGATGTTTTATTAACAAAGTTCGGGAGGAGCACGTTCAGATAATTAACACGAGTGGAGAGCACTCAGCAATCAATGATAAGAGGTTTAACGTTATATATATTCAGCAG
Source organism: Abramis brama (assembly GCF_963993115.1). NCBI lineage: Eukaryota > Metazoa > Chordata > Actinopteri > Cypriniformes > Leuciscidae > Abramis > Abramis brama. The sequence goes on from NC_139971.1 coordinate 36,232,198, forward strand.
TCTCACTTCAATTCATTGACAGTTTAGCAGCATTTGGCTCTGCAGTACCTTCCTAACATGTCCGAATCGAGCTCTTCCCGTTCCATTAAGAATCTTTCGTCCTTCAGAATCAGGAATCTTTGCCGCAATCCTCTGGTGTTATCTCGCGGGCGTCAGGCCAAACAAACGGGTCCTCGTCACCGTGGACGAAACATCCGCAATCTCCTTCCATGTATTTCTTTAAACCGGACCATTCAATAATTCCTGCCATAGAGAAATGGACAAAAAGGCAATGCCGGCGAAGGAACAGGCCTTCCTTCTGCGTCAGGCCGCCGCAGCAGGCCCTAAGTAAGCTGTGCCGCAGATTCAGTCCCGGCCAGTCCACACAAGGTCTGCCGGGTCAACTCCGTGAGTGCTCAGCTTAAAACTCTCTTGTTTTCCGTCCCTGGTTGAACTTCGCATCGCTTCAGTTGTTGAATCACGAGCCAGCTATGCCATCTGGATACTCATATTTTGATAGGGGAATACACGTTTTAAATCGTTTCTGTGCAAATGATTTGCCGTCAATAACGCAATGCTTCCTTGTGGCGTAAACTCACACGTAAACAGTAGGTCGCACATTACGTGCAGATTGCACACAGAATCATAAAGAACCTATCGTTAACACTGTCCTGCAATTTATCTACAAAAATCGCGTTGACTTCCCAGACAGTCAAAATTGTTCTAAACGCGAACTGCTATCTTTGCTCGGCCACTTAAACTTCAGATGCACATAATCCTGCAAGGATTCATCTCTCACCTCCTCTTCCTCGCATCTTTGATTAACGCGCAAGAAGATGAGCATCGGCCCGGCAGGCCCCACTCTCCTCCTCCCTTCGCTCAACCACACATCGCAGGAGCTCAGTTTCTCCAGGTAAGCTTCTTCACTGCCGCAGCAGTAATGTCTCTGCTCCTGCAGGAGCTCAATTTCTCTGGCTAATTTTTCTCCAATGTCGCAACAGTGATGTCTCCTCCGCTCCCGCAGGAGCTCTATTACTCTGGCTATTTTCTCCACTGCTACAGCAATGATGTCTGCTCCCGCAGGAGCTCTGTTACTCTGGCTATTTTCTCCACTGCTACAGCAATGATGTCTCCTCTGCTCCCGCAGGAGCTCTGTTACTCTGGCAAATTTTCTCCACTGCCGCAGCAGTGATGTCTCCTCTGCTCCCGCAGGAGCTCTGTTTCTCTGGCTAATCTTCTCCACTGGCGCAGCAGTGATGTCTCCTCTGCTCCTGCAGGAGCTCTGTTTCTCTGGCTAATCTTTTCCACTGCCGCAGCAGTGATGTCTCCTCTCCAGTACCTCACTATTCAGAATTAATATTACCATAACTCGCCCGTTCAAACCCCTACATGATGCCTCTTTTTCTGTCCAGCCTCTTTCTCCATCCAGCGAACATTGGTCTCCCAGCGGACGTTGCATGCATCTATGTTTCCTCTTTCTCCATCCAGCGAACATTGGTCTCCCATCGGACGTAGCATGCATCTATGATTTCTCCTTCTGTCCAGTGAGCATTGGTCTCACAGCGGACGCAGTGAGAACTTCTCCGGGAGAGTACTCATGTTTCCTCTTACGTGTATCCTCTTTTCCATCCAGTAAGCATAGATCGGAATTGTCACTCCACCATCGGCGGGTAGGGCCAGACGACCGCGAGCCGCTCCCGTCGAAGCTACAAGGGCCCTCTCGGTCTGCTGTCCGTGATCTGCCGCGAACTGCTCCCATCGAGAAAGGTGCAAGCTCTCCCGACTGGCCGTTCCAAATTACAACTGCTCCCCGTTCGCGGGCCAGCAGGGCCCGTCAGTCCGGCGCGGTGAGCTGCCATCACAGGCCCTCCTGGTCAAGCAACCAGGGTTCGGGCCGAACTCTGAGCTCGGAGCCCTCCCCCCGGACAGCACGCCAAATGCGCATTAAAATTTACTCCCTCTAACTGTATGTAAGTGAAATCCTATAAAAAAAAAAAATTCTTCTTTTTGGGTGAGATTCTCTGAGAATTGCTCGAGAACTCTCCCGGCCGTGATTAAAGCATTTACAGGACATTTGCTGAAGTCTGTCTGTTTATTACTGCTGTGCAGCAAGTTAGTTAGTGGAACAAGTTATTTAGCGAAACTCTAGAGACCTTACTACCAAGTGATAGTGTGGAGCGGGTTAAGAACACTAGAGACCTTATTCCCAAGTGATAATGTTCGATAGGGGGCGAGACGTCGTTCGACTCTTTGTGAGACTCTTAGGCGGGGTTAGATTGCGGTCAGGTAACTCTCATTCTTAGGCATTTTATTTATGTGGTAAGAAGGTGTGAACCCGCGGTTTCAGAGGCAACTCAACTGAGTATAATATTTTCAGGTGTCAAGGACACTCAGTTCAACCTAAGTCAGGTGCGTACAGGAAAAATCTATCACAAATCCTTTTATTTTTAATATTTGGCTAGTTTGTGTGCTGCTGCGTGTCCCTGCGTGTGTAATAAGCAGAGTGTACACGCACTGAGCACCCGCCTATAGGTGCATATTAAAATAAAAAATACTGCGCCATTGACTTTAGACCAGGTTTTGTTTTCATTATGATAGGGCCTATAATGTTCCAACAGCTCTGCTTAATCATTTACCAATGAAGCATATCAATAGCCTGACAAGCCAGACCCACATCAAGATGTTGGGTCTGGGAACACACCATTGGCAGGGCTCAATCCGAGGGGCGGAATAAACGGTTGTCTTTCAAATTCCCTCTGCACGCAATAGGATAGCGCTACAACCAACCAGAGCGTTTTCCCACCAGCGGAGCTAGTTGATTGATTAAACTTTTGCCGTATCCAGTCGGCAAAACTCCAAACACATCTTCCTTTTTTAAGAATGACTTAAGCACCGTTCTTTGTTCTTTTCTAAAAGAAAAGCTTAACTCCAAGTCTTCCAGAGTCGCGGCCAAAGATGATTTGAAAGGCCGCTGTTTGCCGGCAGCAGCAGCAGCCATCTTCTTTGTTTTCAAGTAGCAGGGAATTCACGTGGAATCGTCACAACTCTGCCATCATTATGTTAAGCCCACCCACCGACTATTTTACACAATGTGATTGGCCTGACTAGAGTTTGGTTTTTCCAGCTCGCAAGCCAACAGAGAGTTGCTAGACGACACTGGCTGCAAAATAAAATTTCCTGCCGCTAGGGTGCGTCTAGATTTCTAGGCTAGCACATCAATATTAATCAGGAAAATAAGATTCTTATCAAAGTGTTATAGAATCTTTTAAATGTTATGTTGTGTTGCAAAAATGAGAACACATTTTTACTCAAAATGTCTAGAGTAAGATGAAGGCAGTTTTTAATCAACAGGTAAGTATGTGGAACCAACACATATAAACAAGAAATTTCTTGACAATTAAGTGTTATATAGCTCATTGAATCATTCTCATACTTAATACTGACAACAATGAAACCACTTGAGAGAGAACTGTTAGAAGACTTATTTTTTTTGCACAAAAGAGGATACTGGTACAAGAGGATTACCAAAGCAAAAGTAACACAGAAACTCAAAAAGAATGGTCTTGTGACAAACAATCAAGCCTTCAATTTAAGCTTTCATTTCATGAGAGATTCTTGTTTGCTAAGAAAAGAGCAGGAGAAATGTTTCAGTGCTGGTATGACATGAATTCACAATTCTCATTCTCCTTATTCCCAGTGTTGTTCAGCACTTTTTAAACATGACAGTGGCTCTATTCATTCCCTAGTGACAATCCTTCAATGGACATGCATTTCACCTGACCTAACACTATGGGCACCTGTGGGGGATTTTGCAGACAAGTTGAACAACACACGCCTCATCAAACATCAGGACACTCAAGGAGGTCACCCTTCAGGTGTTAAACAGAACAGATGTGAAAACTTTACAACAATGCCAATAATGGTCAGAGCAGTATAATATTCAGTATATTATATCAGAGCAGTATAAAGTTATGTAGGACATGTACTAGAATATCACACATTTGCTGGATTTTGCAACCCTACATTTAATGAAAATTGGCTAATTACTTATTTTACAGATACTGATTGCATATTTATCACACTGTTTTTAATAATTATGTGCTTAATAGGTTTCAATTTTGTCATCTTTTCACAAATTGTGACAGTGATCATTGAGAAATAATTAAAAAAAATCTCTCTATGTGATTATTTACAATGTTATACTTACTCTATTCATGTTGATGAATATGACCGTTTGTATAAATGGATGCACGTAAATGAAATGCAGACAGAAGAATGTTGAATTTTGTTTCTCCATCAACAGCATGTGTTGTTCATACAGCAAACCACACAAGAAAAGCAATGAGGAAACAGGGAGTCTTTAAAACATGGAAGTAAATAATCCAATCAGAAATTTTGAATCATTTCTTTCTGATACATTTTAGAATATTTCCTGAACAGACGGCATAGAGAAAAGGATCCAGACGACAGCAGTTTAGCAAAGCCAGAGTCTTGCTTGTATCACCATAAACTCCACGGAAGGACATCAGTCGGACATAAACATCTGAATGAGATGTTTTAGTCAGAGTAGTAACTATATCAATCACATTGATGATGTGAACAGTCCAAAACAGAAAGAAAGCCACAACAATGCTGACCACAAGTCTCTTCTTGTAAGTCTTAACGTTTGCCCCCTGATTTCTGGGTTTCTGGTCCCGTGGAGCTTTAGTTAGATTGGAGCTCTTGGCTTTTTGGCTCAAGCCTTTGTGCAACCAGAGATAACATGTTAACATGATCAAAAATGGAATGACGAACCCAAACAGGATCTCAAGAAGCAAAACAGCCACTACTATAGACTCCATTGTCCTCTGACATCTTTGCAATCCATCCTTGTCTTTGAGTTCTTGAGTGAAAAATATTGGTAGGGCAAAAACAAAGGCTAGAATCCAGATGCCAGTCAGATGAAGGTGTCTGTGTCGTCTTTCCAGTCTGTGCAGTAGCTTCCTGTTAGTGACCCTTGACTTGATGACATTGTGATAGCGGTGCACACTCATGGAGGTGACCGTCAGGACACCAACATACAGACTCCAGTGACCCGAGAAGAACAGGATCCTACAAGACCAAAGGCCAAGTTTCCATCCAAACAGTATTCCACACAGCACGACAGGAGCCAAGCAAAGGGTCAAAGCATCAGAGACAGCAAGGTTTAGCATTAGGCTTAAGGTAAAGCTCAAATTTTTGTTCCACTCACGAGCAATGCTGATGATTACAGCGATATTGCTTGGCAAACCCACCAAACAGCACAAACCCAGAACTACAGCAGGAGCAATCTGTTCTGAACCCACAGCAGTGTTGTTAGATGTGGAATTGAAGCTTACGTTGAGCTCCATCATGATCAAATTTTTTTTTGGTCTGGAAAATGCTGAATGTAAGTTATGACTGCTTGAAGAACAGGGGCTATGTCGACTCCTCCCACTTCTGTAAACTAAAACCACAGTTTTGCTCTTATCTCAATCAAGGGAAATTTTTTTTTTATTAAAGCTCCCCTTTGACTCGCTATATACATTTTCTTCTAAACCAAACAATGCAATTAAAATAAAAGATACAGAGACAACATTATTAACTCACACTTCACCCTTAAAGGGGTCATATGATGATATTTTAAACGTTCATTATTTTGTTTATTGGGTGTAATAGAATAGGTTAACATTTTTCACATACTGTACATTATTGTTGGTTGTTAATCAATGGTATATGATTTTGTTGAAGCCTTCTGTTTGCATTATTTTTAGCTTATTTGTAAAATAACTGTGTTCTTGTGGTTTGTGGTTTTCAGATGTTTCTTCCTCTTCTGTTCTTCCTTTTACTCTTAATGAAGCCCCTTTTGCAAGCTGCAAACATTTACCTCATATGCTATTAATAAAATTTTTAATATTTTAATAATAAAAATATTAAAAATTGTCTTATTAAGCTCATAATAATATATAACACCATGGTAATATATCACTACTTATAGGTGTCACGGTTTTGTTTTTGGGTTTGTTCTCGTCATGTTTCTGTGTCGTGTCATGTCATGTCATGTTTCCATGTCTGTCATGTGATTCCCTGTTTGTCATGTGATCCTGCCATGTCCATGTGTCTTGTCATTGGTTAATTGTCTGATCATTGTTCACAGGTGTCCCTTGTTTTGTCATTAGTCTGTGTATTTAAGCCCTCATGTTTGCCATGTGTCTTTGTCAAGTATTGTTTCCTGTAGTCTGCTGTTGTTCATGTTCATGTTCATGTTCATGTTCATGTTCATGTTCATGTTCATGTTCATGTTCATGTTCATGTTCATGTTCATGTTCATGTTCATGTTCATGTTCATGTTCATGTTCATGTTCGGAGCCAAGCAAAGGGGCAAATTTATTCTGTTACAAGATTGTCATTATACTGACATGATCTGACATTCTTCTGTCTTAATTTTGTATTTAATTAATTTAACTAGTAAATTAGTTTTATGTCTTCTTGACCCTGTTCCTTTTTCTCTGGGCCACAGGTTTATGATACTCCTCCAATGGCAATGAAAGGCCCACCCAGTAGAGATGGTCAGGAGATCTATGACACTCCACCTAGTGTGGACAAGAGCCAGCTGCATTACCAACAAACGGTAACAATTATTCTTTGTCTCCATGCATGACTGACACAAATCAATTACACTCTAGTTTTATGTACACCTTTGATTTGGACATTAATGGAGGTTGCAGACACTTACAAAAAATAAGTATACTTCAAGTAAATTTTATTAAGTAAAGTTCAAGTATATTTTAAGTATACTTTATGTAGTAAGTATACTAATATCAATGTACTAGAAGTATACTAGTAAGTGTACTGTTTCAAAACTACTTGGAACTAAATTACCTACTTTTAGTGAATAAAAGTATACTTTTAAGCATACTGTAAGTGTAACAATAGTAAACTTTGAGTACACAACTAGTTTTTGCAACTATACTACAAGTGAACTTATACTTTACTTGTCAAATACTTTAGTTTATGAAAGTACACTTTGAAGTAGACTCTCTGTAAACTAGTTTAGTAGTTTTATACTGCAGGCATACTTGTAAGTTTTCTTTAAGCAAACTTAACATCGTACTTATAGTTTACTATTTATATATTATTTTTGCACTTTAAGTACACTATTATGTTCCTATTTAGGTATTAATATTTATATTTGAAATATACCTTTAACAGTACTTTAACTCTTTCCATTTAAAAAACATTTTATTCTAGCTTCATGCATCCTTTTTTATCAACACTTGAATGTGGGTAAGTTTCATATAAAAAAAAAAAAGTGCTACATTTTAAACAAAAAGCAGAGATAATAGCATTTTTGTCAAAGACTACGACCTCATCGGATTCGATGATCAAAACATAGATGGAGTAGATCGAGTCCATCAACACCCCAAAGCTTCACTGTCGTTTCCTCTCCATGGGTTCGACATTTCATTTGGTAACGGTAGGCAGTTTTTTAACTTTTATGCTGATTAATGTTTTATGACCACGTTATTTTACATAATTTAATGATCAAAATTTAATTTGATCAGGAGATTCTGTATTAGAAGATGCGTAATAGCGCCCCCTACTGTCCTATAACAGTGAAACATGGATAGCCTGACAATTCAGTCAAATAGTCCAAAGTAGATTTGAAGTAAATTCCTATGACTACACAGAAATTCAGATACTCAGAATTAGGAACATATCTGTTTTCTGTTTCATATCTTATTTTTTTGTTTAAAAGAAGTATAATAATAGCACACTTGAATAAACTTCTTTTTCGTAAGGTGAGATCTGAATTCCCTGAAACAAAACAAAATGACAGAATGCATTTGGATTAGGCTCTGTAAGCAATTTCAGTCATTTTGCTAGCTTTAGTCAGACTTAGCAAATTAATTTTACACTCACTTCAAACACATGTTGCCCCTCCAAAACTCTGCCCACTACTGACATCTCAGCTAACCCAATGAAAGTTAAAACTAGAGTGTAAATTAATTCACAAGCAGAAAGAATTTCTGATCGGCTAGTCAGTCACATTTTCAGTGATATCTGTCAGGTAAGAGGAATATTTTATGCAAACTGTTCCAAAAAAACGTAACATTAAGTTAACATTAGTTAATGCACTGTGAACATGAACAAATAATGAACAGCTGTATTTCTATTAACAAACGTTAACAAAGATGAACAAATACAGTAACAAATGTTAACTAATGAACCTTATTGTAAAGTGTTACCACATTTATTTACATACTTGATTACAAAGCCACTTGTTGGGCCTTTGAAACATTTAGCTGAGCTTCAGCTTTTTAACATTAGCATTGTTTGAATTTTAGAAACTGTATTTTTTTTATATACATTTATTTCCATACATATGTATACTGTATATTTTACAAAAATAAATGATCAAACAATAATTGAAAGAGTTGAAAGAGCCCTGTTATATCACATACCAACCACATTATACACTTTTTATTTATTTATTCTATGACATATATATATAATTTAAAGTGATAGTTCACCCAAAAATGAAAATTCTGTCATCATTTATTCACCCTCAAGTTGTTCCACACCTGGATGAATTTCATCTTCTGCTGAACACAAAAGAAGATATATTGAAGAATATGAGTAGCCAAACAGTTAATGGGCCCCATTGACATCCATAGTATGAAAAATATATATATAATTAAAGTCAATGGGGCCCATCAACTGTCTGGTTACTGACATTCTTAAAAATATCGTCTTTTGTGTTCAGCAGAAGAAAGAAATTCATACAGGTTTGAAACAACTTGAGGGTGAGTAAATGATTTTTGGGTAAATTATCCCTTTGTAATTATACAAGTATACAGATGTCATTACTTATACCTACACTTACAAATATTACATTTTATATAAATAAACATTTTGTTATTCATCTATTTATTTATATACAGTGAGGAAAATAAGTATTTGAACACCCTGCTATTTTTTGCTATTTTGCTATTTTGCAACTCCCACTTAGAAATCATGGAAGGGTCTGAAATTGTCATCGTAGGTGCATGTCCACTGTGAGAGACATAATCTAAAAAATAAAATCCAGAAATCACAATGTATGATTTTTTAACTATTTATTTGTATGATACAGCTGCAAATAAGTATTTGAACACCTGAGAAAATCAATGTTAATATTTGGTACAGTAGCCTTTGTTTGCAATTACAGAGGTCAAACGTTTCCTGTAGTTTTTCACCAGGTTTGCACACACTGCAGGAGGGATTTTGGCCCACTCCTCCACACAGATCTTCTCTAGATCAGTCAGGTTTCTGGGCTGTCGCTGAGAAACACAGAGTTTGAGCTCCCTCCAAAGATTCTCTATTGGGTTTAGGTCTGGAGACTGGCTAGGCCACGCCAGAACCTCGATATGCTTCTTACAGAGCCACTCCTTGGTTATCCTGGCTGTGTGCTTCGGGTCATTGTCATGTTGGAAGACCCAGCCTCGACCCATCTTCAATGCTCTAACTGAGGGAAGGAGGTTGTTCCCCAGAATCTCGCAATACATGGCCCTGGTCATCCTCTCCTTAATACAGTGCAGTCGCCCTGTCCCATGTGCAGAAAAACACCCCCAAACCATGCTTCACAGTAGGGATGGTGTTCTTGGGATGATACTCATCATTCTTCTTCCTCCAAACACGTTTAGTGGAATTATGACCAAAAAGTTCTATTTTGGTCTCATCTGACCACATGACTTTCTCCCATGACTCCTCTGGATCATCCAAATGGTCATTGGCAAACTTAAGACGGGCCTTGACATGTGCTGGTTTAAGCAGGGGAACCTTCCGTGCCATGCATGATTTCAAACCATGACGTCTTAGTGTATTACCAACAGTAACCTTGGAAACGGTGGTCCCAGCTCTTTTCAGGTCATTGACCAGCTCCTCCCGTGTAGTTCTGGGCTGATTTCTCACCTTTCTTAGGATCATTGAGACCTCTATTGGTTTTGAGGCAACTTCCTCTGTGGATTTTCCATAGGCCAAGATAACTGTGTCATCTGCATACATCAAAGTGTCACAGTTCTTGCACAAAGATGGTAAATCGTTAATGTATAAACTGAAAAGAATTGGACCTATAATTGAACCCTGTGGAACACCAATTGATAATAGTAAGGGGGTAGAATTATATTGGTCAATTCTTACACAATACAGATGTACACTGACAGTGCAAGCTGATCATCAAGCCAACCACGTGTCCGGTACTTTTCTGTGGAACTTAACAAGGTGTTTAAACCACCATGCATGTTTCCTTTATTGTTTCTGTCAAGTCAAGTAACTTTCATTTCTATATTGCTTTATAAAATACAGATTGTTTCAAAGCAACTTTACAGTGATAACAGGAAAATGATTCAGTGATGCAAACAGAGTTCATTTTGGCTGTACAGCAGCTCTAAAAGAAAATAGTTTCATTGTTCAGCTGAAGTTCTGAGTTAGAGCATTTAGCGTCAGGGTTATTATGAAGCAAGGATGTACAGTGTGTACAGAGACACAATAACTACATGCCTTTCAGTATAAAAGAGGAACAGCATTTATAAGACACTATAGCAGCAATTAAATGATTTGTATTACTGTGAAGAGAGAGGATGGAAGCAGGGTGCATAACCATAAACTGTAGATACATTCTATAGATTATTTATACTATTTGTTCATTAAAATAATATAATCTAATAATATTGCAGCAACAAAAATTCATAACAGGGTTGTTTTTATAAATGTTCTACATCTTTTTACAGACTGAAAAACGGGGGTTCTACTTACAACACTTTATGACATTCCTTGAAAAGAAAACATAGAGAAAAGGATCCAGACAGCAGTTTAGCAAAGCCAGAGTCTTGCTTGTACCCCCATAAACTCCACGGAAGGACATCAGTCGGGCATAAACATCTGAATGAGATGTTTTAGTCAGAGTAGTAACTATATCAATCACATTGATGATGTGCACAGGAGTCCAAAACAGAAAGAAAGCCACAACGATGCTGACCACAAGTCTCTTCTTGTAAGTCTTAACGTTTGCCCCCTGATTTCTGGGTTTCTGGTCCTGTGGAGCTTTAGTTAGATTGGAGATCTTGGCTTTTTGGCTCAAGCCTTTGTGCAACCAGAGATAACATGTTAACATGATCAAAAATGGAATGACGAACCCAAACAGGATCTCAAGAAGCAAAACAGCCACTACTATAGACTGTGACTCCATTGTCCTCTGACATCTTTGCAATCCATCCTTGTCTTTGAGTCCTTTAGTGAAAAATATTGGTAGGGCAAAAACAAAGGCTAGAATCCAGATGCCAGTCAGATGAAGGTGTCTGTGTCGTCTTTCCAGTCTGTGCAGTAGCTTCCTGTTAGTGACCCTTGACTTGATGACATTGTGATAGCGGTGCACACTCATGGAGGTGACCGTCAGGACACCAACATACAGACTCCAGTGACCCGAGAAGAACAGGATCCTACAAGACCAAAGGCCAAGATTCCATCCAAACAGTATTCCACACAGCACGACAGGAGCCAAGCAAAGGGTCAAAGCATCAGAGACAGCAAGGTTTAGCATTAGGCTTAAGGTAAAGCTCAAATTTTTGTTCCACTCACGAGCAATGCTGATGATTACAGCGATATTGCTTGGCAAACCCACCAAACAGCACAAACCCAGAACTACAGCAGGAGCAATCTGTTCTGAACCCACAGCAGTGTTGTTAGATGTGGAATTGAAGCTTAAGTTGAGCTCCATCATGATCAAATTTTTTTTTGGTCTGGAAAATGCTGAATATAAGTTATGACTGCTTGAAGAACAGGGGCTATGTCAACTCCTCCCACTTCTGTAAACTAAAACCACAGCTTTGCTCATCTCAATCAAGGGAACATTTTTTTTATTAAAGCTCCCCTTTGACTCGCTATATATATTTTCATCTAAACCAAACAATGCAATTAAAATAAAAGATACAGAGACAACATTATTAACTCACACTTCACCCTTAAAGGGGTCATATGATGCTATTTTAAACGTTCATTATTTTGTTTATTGGGTGTAATAGAATAGGTTAACATTTTTCACATACTGTACATTATTGTTGGTTGTTAATTGATGGTATATGATTTTGTTGAAGCCTTCTGTTTGCATTATTTTTTAGCTTATTTCTAAAATAGCTGTATTCTTGTGGTTTGTGGTTTTCAGATGTTTCTTCCTCTTCTGTTCTTCCTTTTACTCTTAATGAAGCCCCTTTTGCAAGCTGCAAACATTTACCTCACATGCTTATTTTTAAAATAAAAACTATTAAAAATCTTCTTATTAAGCCCATAATAATATATAACACCATGGTAATATATCACTACTTATAGGATGTTCTTAATTCTAAGTTTTACAGTTTTTCTCAATCACTTTGGCTCAATTCTCGAATGAGTTTGTCTCTCAAAACAACAAGTTCAGATTTCTGAACAATTAGTTTCTGGTTCACAACATTATTTGAATTTCTTATTGACAAACGAATTGCATGCGTTTTGGCATATGTATGCAAAAAAGTAAGTACATTGTCTTAAATTTGAACAATAACTAAATGCAGCTAAACCACAAGAAACCTATTTAGTTTTTTCCAAGGCCCATATTACCAAAATATAGCATTCTGGTAATCCATACTCTGGGATACTTTGTTCTCTCATGAGACCAAATCAATAATTTTGGATCATATATGAATGAATGCATGTATGAACTGCAGTCAGATGAATGTCAAATATTGTTTCTCCATCAACAGCATGTGTTCATCTACTGCAAAACACACAAGAACAGCAGGGAGAATTATTTCTTTCTGATACATTTTAGAATATTTCCTGAAGAGACGGCATAGAGAAAAGGATCCAGACAGCAGTTTAGCAAAGCCAGAGTCTTGCTTGTATCACCATAAACTCTACGGAAGGACTTCAGTCGGGCATAAACATCTGGATGAGATGTTTTAGTCAGAGTAGTAACTATATCAATCACATTGATGATGTGCACAGGAGTCCAAAACAGAAAGAAAGCCACAACGATGCTGACCACAAGTCTCTTCTTGTAAGTCTTAACGTTTGCCCCCTGATTTCTGGGTTTCTGGTCCCGTGGAGCTTTAGTTAGACTGGAGCTCTTGGCTTTTTGGCTCAAGCCTTTGTGCAACCAGAGATAACATGTTAACATGATCAAAAATGGAATGACGAACCCAAACAGGGTCTCAAGAAGCAAAACAGCCACTACTATAGACCGTGACTCCATTGACTCCATCCTCTGACATCTTTGCAATCCATCCTTGTCTTTGAGTTCTTGAGTGAAAAATATTGGTAGGAAAAAAACAAAGGCTAGAATCCAGATGCCAGTCAGATGAAGGCGTCTGTGTCGTCTTTCCAGTCTGTGCAGTAGCTTCCTGTTAGTGACCCTTGACTTGATGGCATTGTGATAGCGGTGCACACTCATGGAGGTGACCGTCAGGACACCAACATACAGACTCCAGTGACCCAAGAAGAACAGGATCCTACAAGACCAAAGGCCAAGTTTCCATCCAAACAGTATTCCACACAGCACGACAGGAGCCAAGCAAAGGGTCAAAGCATCAGAGACAGCAAGGTTTAGCATTAGGCTTAAGGTAAAGCTAAAATTTGCGTTCCACTCACGAGCAATGCTGATGATTACAGCGATATTGCTTGGCAAACCCACCAAACAGCACAAACCCAGAACTACAGCAGGAGCAATCTGTTCTGAACCCACAGCAGTGTTAGATGTGGAATTGAAGCTTACGTTGAGCTCCATCATGATCAAATATTTTGAATCTCTAATGTTAGAAACAAAATATACAAGTTACTGAGAGAACCCCTCCCATGAAACAACATATGCCAAATGGCATGCTCACCTATAGCCGGAAAAATAAACAAAGATCATATATCATAGCCACAAGCAAAGGTTTTAGTAGCACTTTCATTAATAAGTTATTAGCAATATGACAGTATATCATTGTATGATAAAAGATCAGTAGTTACTGTACAAACAAATATGATAGTTACTGTACAAACAAATATGATTTAATGACAATTCAATTTATATTTACATTAATTAATGATCTGTTTAGGATTATAATGTAAAATTATAAAGTTATAATAAACTAACCAATATTTTTTAATAACACTTAAGAAAAACATAAATAGTAATTTAAAATATAGTAAAAAGCAAAGGCTTTAGAAAACTCACAAATAAATGATTGATGACATTTAAGGGGAAATGTGAAAACATTGTGCTGTTCCTGGCTGTGGGGCAGCAAATGTGACTCTGCATAACTTTTTGGCTAAAGTTTAATTTTCTGATATAAGTTCTGATTCATGTCAGTCATTTAACAGCCTGTTTAGTTCCTAGGGTCAGAGAGAGAGTATAAATTGGCTAAAACTACTGATTGTATGACTGTTTTGAAATGATAATTGTTTTGGGTCAAATAAACCTGTTACACATGAAAAAACAAAACAAAACAAAAAACACCACCATTAAAGGGGCTTAATGTATTTTTAGATATTATTTAACATCAAATATATCATTTTAATTTTATTTTGGTCAGTTATTTTATTGATAATACCATATTCTGTGCAATCATTTTCCATACAGCATATCAGTTTAATGCCAAAAATCCAAATTGTCCTTCATACACATTAACAACAACAACAAAAAAAATATATAAAACAAAGGAAATCTGTATAATCTCAAAGAGAACAATTTATTATAAAAAGCACTGACAAATATACAAGGTTAAAAAAAAGTCACTGAAACATTTTTTTTTCTAAAGACATTGTATTCATCACTTAGTTGAACATAAAAATGTAGTTACTTGATGACAAAGTTCAATAACAAAGACTTACAATGCATCTATAAAGGAGAAAAAAAAATGCACACATTTCTACGCAATGTAATGCCTCACAATGTAAAACCTCGACATCATTGAAAACACCAGCACTTTATCTGTCACCCGTGCCTTCCCATCAGACTGTGCTCACAGAGACAGCCCACAGTCAAGACAAAACTATTTTCTTCTCAGTTGTAGATGAAGTTAAACCTGTGCAGGGGAATGAATAGGTTGAGCAAGTTAATAAAAACAAAGGATTTACAACATTAACTCTTTCCCCGCCAGTGTTAAAAAAAAAAAGTTACCAGCCACTGCCTGGATTTTAGATCATTTTCACAAAACCTATCACAGAATATTTTGTTGTAAGAATATCTGAACATGCACTGTTCAGTATGCAAAAGAAAGAACAGAGCCTCAGCTTTTAAACAAAAACTCTTAGCTTTAATTCTAGCTTGAAAGTAAGTTTCATAAAATAAGCAACATTTTAAACAAAAAGCTGAGAAAAAGGCTGTTAATAATTAAGAGGCTGTATTAAATTATTTCAGCTAATTTTTAAAATGACATCCACCATTTTGAGATGAAATACAAGACAGAAAACCATTTTAACTATAGCGCATCTGTCTTCCTATTTTTAAACAGGAGATTTAAATAATCAAATAATAAATATGATATTTGCTGTAATTATTTTACACATCCACATGAGAGACAATTATCGTCCGAACAGGGATAAATACTACGTCTGGATTGGATTCAGAACAATGATCAAAACATAGATGGAGTAGATCACTTCTGTCAACATCGCCAACGCTTCACAGTCCTATACCTCATCCTGGGTTGACATTTTATTCAGTAACCTTAGGAAGTTTTGATTTATATGCTGTTTAATGTTTGATGATTGCTCTATTTTACATATGCATCTGCTTATATCTGTGTTTTGATCCTGAGATTTTGTACTATTTCATAAGATGCATTACCCGTCAATGGCGGGGGAAAGAGTTCATTTAATTAGACACCATTTATCAATATTGTTTAAATGATGAAGCCTATTCACTAGATGCTTTCGTAACTCATCCGATCAGTCTCATATTAAAAGTAACACCTCACCTGCTCAGTAGCTGAGGAAGACTGGATATAATCGGGCCGTAGCCAGGAGCATTATCATAAAGCTCGAACAAGGGGGCGGCCACCAGCTTGTAGTTCTTTGGCACAGCAAACAATGCTAAAGACACACGACACACAAGTTAAGCTGAATAATCACATTTTACCCAAGGTGCATTGAGTAAACAAAACATATTTTGCCCTACCTTTCTCTTGCAGCTGTACTAGAAAAAGCTTCTTATGTTCTTTAGGTTTAGTGATGTGTGCTGGAATATATGGGTACTGTGGAAAGAAACGAGATATGAAGCAAAATCTTAGTGTGTTTGAAAGTGAAAAAATTATTGTTTTATACTGTTGGTGATCCTGTGCGTGGTGTTTGTCTGAGGAAAAAGGAACGGAGTAGTTACCACCTGAGGTGGTTCAAAGTTTGGTCTCCACCAGTTCCCAATACAGTCATCAATGACCCAGTCCTGTTTCACTCCATCCTGACGCCCCAAAATCTTGACAAGAAAATTAGGAATTATTCTCCAATGTATTTTAAATCCATTTATTACATAATATGGCATTTTAAAGTCATACAAGATGGTATGATACTCTGGCCCTGTATACACCTGGTATTAAGATGCGTTTGTCGATCGGATCACAAGTGGGGGACGCTAAATGCAGGAGTAAACGGGGTCTAAAACATTTTGAGCTTGTCCACTTTTGACCACTTCCAGAGGTAGTCGAAAACGCATTCGAACCGAGCGCTTTCGTAGTTTGATGTAGTCGAACGCGTTTGAACAGCCACAGAAGACCGCACACTCTCCGCCTACTGACCTGATCTAATGCGTAAACATTTTAGGAAGCGCACTAGCCATACGGGATTTAAACTTTGTCGGCTATAGACCCAAGTTTGGTTTGAAGATGAAAAATGTACCAAGCACAATGTTCTCTCATCATTCCTGATTTCTAACACACACTCACAGTTGTTCAGCATGATCTTGCGGCTATCAGATCAGAAACGAAAGCTGCTGTTCTCCATGTTTTTCCGTCGCCGGTTGCATTCATTTGTAAATTATGCATGCTTATTTCATCCATTAGATCAAAAGATCTGAAAAAGCCCATACATTTACCTGCCTAAAGTAGCCTGGGAAAACCCAGACAACTTCCAGCAAATTTAGATTTGCTCTGCAAGTAGTCTGGCAAAGAGCTCATTCAAGCCCATTTCTAATCCGTCGAAATCGCGGCACCAATCAGAAACGTTGGGGCGGGCTTTACACAATGACGATCGCTCTGATTGGTTTTAGGTCTATCCAATTGCACCCAGAGGCATTTGAGCAACGTCCGTTGGTGAAGCGCATCAACTTTTAAATGCATTATTATATTCAAATTGCAAACACATGAGGACAGTCTCCATGAAAGACCCATTTGCAGATGAACGTGCTACTATATTTCTCTCCGAAACGGTAGGAAATTAAATTAGATTTAATAGAGGATTTTAACTGTGACAAGATGATTGACAGGGCAGTTTAAGTGACAGGATGCACGCGACAGATCCGTCCAAATAAAGATGACGAAGTAGTATGTCCCAAAGCTTGCCTACTTTTTTGCTACACATTCAAAAGTAAATACCTTTTCTTCACAAAAAGAGTACATACTTTTATGGCGTAGTGTAACTTAGGCGAATTGGGACGCAGCATATGGCTTTACACGATGACGATCGCTCTGATTGGATTTAGGTCTATCCAACTGCGCCCAGAGGCATTTGAGCGACGTCCGTTGGTGACGCCCCTTTGGAAATGAGTTATTAATGAAGCTTTGCCAGACCATAACTCAGTTACTACTGAGAATGGTCTGGTTTTAACCAGGCTATGCCTAAAGACCCTCCCCTCAAAGAAATCAGGACAGAAGTGGTTGAAAATGGACAAAAGAGACGGATTAAAACACCAGGTGTAAAAGGGAATGTGCCTCCCTCGTCCACCTGTGATCCGATCGACCATAGCGTAATACCAGACCAAATCTTAATACCAGGTGTAAATAAGGCCTCTGATAGGAAGTGTTTTTGTCTTGACTTGGTTGATTTTTTATCTCCAAAGTGAACAGATTGTAGTTAAAAAATCCTGTAAATGCCATTAATTATTACCATAATAAATAGTCAGAAAACCAATCATACCTCTGTCATCAGTCGTTTTAACCCCTCCACCTCATCTTCTCCAGGGTTCAACTCACCACCAGGACTGCAAAAACACAATATGTAAACTGTCAGGCACTGACAATACAAGTTACTAGACACATTTTCAACAAATGCAAAATGGATGAACAAATCAAAACAAATCAATGCAAAGTAAAGCAACACATCAAAAATGAATAATGAATCATACAGAAGGATAGATACGTTCCTTTTGAAAGGGTTAACCACTAAAACGGCACCTATTTGAATCGATTACATCCACACAAACTCCAGTGAAGCAGTGACCACTTACAGTTTGAAGAAGGTGGTTCCCAGCTGTAGGAGCAGCACGTGAGGGAGTCTGTGCTCGTGCACGATCAGAACTCCCTCCACTGTCCGCCGCATCCCGATTTTCTCAAACTCCTCCCGCATCCGCTGAAAGCGTGCGGCTACCGAGCTGTCCTTCTCATAGAGCGGCTCCTTGGTGCCGAATGTGTAATTTGTTAGAGGGTATCTGCGAAAAACAAACATCATAATGTTCAGGAGTTCCATCATTTAAATGAGGATATGATAGAATGTTATTGATCGACTATTAACAATATGCGCTCTTGTTAAGGAGCACTTCAACCCCCGATTAATTGTTCAACCCCACAAATAAAACAGATAAGAAAACAGTAACTACTGCACATGGAATGGAATACAACAAAAACAGATCCTTGAATGCCGGTTATTTTATACTATCCATACATGTGCATGTCAATATAAATGTACAAACTACTGGTATTTATTAACAACAGCAGAAATTACATCTTTCTGACATTATGTTTTAATGTTATTTATAGTAAATTATGATACATAGACATACTTTGCTTGTTATATACGTGCAACATTTCAGCCATTAATAAATTATAGGTAGATTTTGTTAACTTCCTGTCTAGAGATGTATGTTTATGCTGAGTATTAAAAATAAACATCTATCACGTGTCATTATGCGTAGTGATTTGGCTCATGTATTTTACGTCTCGCAACTTCCGTTAAGGGAACATAGTGAGAATCGATGCTCCCTGGTTTTCAAGGTGCATTGCGGGAATTTTTAGGGAACTGGAAGGATTCTGCGATTGAGACAGCACTTAAAATGTCCGACTCCCTTATCAGTGCCCTGACTACTGATCTAGGGAGCTGATTGAGACACACGCAGTGTATTGTTACGCATCCAAACAGCAGAAGGCAGGACGGAGCATTTTCAAAAAGAAGCTATAAGGGATCGCTGAGCATTAGTTATGAAATAAAAGTAACTGCACGTCGTTTGCAGTGGTGAATTCTACTCACAGGTTGATTGTTCTCTCCAGGGTGAGCGGTTTAGCCGGCTGGCTAATGTATTTATTGCCGAACTGATTTACTCCACGAGGCCAACCGGTAGATGATCGATTAGGAGGTACAACTGACATCGTACGACGAATAATATAGTCGCTTCTTAATCTTTGCACTAATCACTTTTTTTTTACTGTTGATTGTGATATTAGTGGGATTGAATTGCACAGCCTTGGCGCTCGATGAAAACCGTAATACGGCTCTCTGTTGTGAAAGTACATCCGGGACATCGGGCTACTTCCTGTGTTACGACCGTGCGTTTTGCTTTACGGCATGTCTGCGAGGCTAATAAATATTGTTGATAGATAAGTTAATTTTTTTTTTTTTTGTCTTTATCTGTGAAGACAATTATTTTTGGTGTTTTTGATGAAAATAAGAATGTGGACTTTGTACTTAATTATCTTTTATTATTCGGAAAGTTTTTCATTCATAAATGTATGGAGCTATATTATAAAACCAAACCTACTTTGACTCATTGGAGGAATGAGCTGAATCTTCTAAGTAAATCTCTTAAACTTGTGGAGGAAAAGAAAGCCCTTAAATTATTTTCTTTACTTGAAACATTTAAGTTAATCTGAAATGGCCCCGGTAAGTTTTGTTCATTTGTTGTTGTTTTTTTTGTTTTTTTGTTTTTTACTGCTTTTGTTTTGTTTTGTAGCTGTATCTATAATCTCAGGTATGTTTTGTATTGTATTGTTATTGCTGATTTTGCTCAATCTTTACTGTAGTATATGAGAATATGCTTAACTGTTTAATGCCTTGTATGTTTGTAATTATTTTCATTTAATAAAAAATAAAAATAAAAGTTATTTTTTTTATATTTTCTTTTATATACATGGTTTTATTAACTTACTAAACTTTCTTTCTTGCTCGTTTAATCAATCTATAGTGTTAAAATATATAAATGAATGTGACTTGACTTGACTAATCTACATTAATTTACCATTGCAAGTAATCACATGATAAAAAAAATAACCGTCTCAAAATAAACCTTTTAGTTAAACCATTGATTTGTGGTAAAGAATAGCGAAACTAACATCGAATAAAATCTACTTCTAATACCGTTATCACCTTGTTATAAAACAGTACAACAGAAACATAGATATTTCAGTTTACATAGGCCTAACTTTGATGTGATCTCTTCATTCGTTTATTTTAAGAAGTAAAATGAGAGATCCTGCGTGCTTTTAAAATACGTTTATTGTTTTACACTTTTTGTGTGTACATATTTTTTAACATTATGGTGGTGGGAGTCAGGAACAGACTACATCCAGAATTAATATGCAACATTGGTTTCCTTTCTTGCTTTCGTGCTTTTGTGTCTCGCTGTGTTACTCTACATTCATTTTTTACTAGTGCAATTAACCACATTATGAAAACAAAGTATACAATGAAAGACTTGCAACCTATGTGAAAAAGCACCCTTCTCAAAATAAACCATTTTATTATTGCGCTTTAGGGAGTAGTCAAAAAAATAAGAGTAGGCCTATAAACTAACACTGAATAAAAGCTATTTCTAATACAGTTATCACTCTTAGTGCAATTTCTTTTATTCCATCATCGTTCCCATCTAAGTCATCATTAGATGTTGCATCCTTGAGAAATCATACAAATCAATGCAGCAAGATTGCTTTTTAGGGAAATCATATAAATCAATGCAACTGTATTGCAATTTTAAAATTCAACACATTTGCAAGAGATCTAGGGTATTTTGCATTGCTATATGGCTGCCCTGTAATAACAAAGTGCATTATGGTCTCTGAAATGTTATCATATGTCATGTGTTCATTTGCCCTCATTACATGAGGTTTGGCAGGAACAATAAACACATTCTTTCCTAAAGCCTAAGGCACTGTCATTGTTAGATAGTCTCTAATTGTGTTGTTGGGTTTAAAAAACAGTCAACTGAAAACATCAAATTAGAATACATTGTATAATAATAATTAAAAAATATATATTTATAATACATAAGTATAGTGCTAATCTCAAAGGCATTAACAATTGCTGTTTTAGTCATCTTTAGCTACTTAATTAAGAATTCAACCAATGTGGTCAATACATTTGTATCAAATGAGGGCAAATATCACACAATATATCATAAGCGTATCAAAGACAACTATAAATCCTGCAAGGCTAGTCGATCAACTTAAAGATAAATTGAAACAAAAATACTTGATGTCTTAAGAATATGTTCCAGAATATTACTGAGAAAAATACACTAAATTGTGCAAAAAGCAGTGCATTATTTCAGTTTTCTTTCTGTGAGGTCTGATTTTTAACCCCTAGACCTCTCACATTAATACATACATAATATTATTAAACCAGTACTTTTATATGCCTTTAAATATATTGAAATACAAGTATGTGCTTCATTATAAGGTAAATTTGAACAAAATATGTTGTCTTTTACAGTTAAGTTTTAGGGAAAATTAAAATCACAGCTCCACAAAGCAGAAACTCCAACACACAGAGTAAAGTGCATTCAAACTCGGGCCACAATAATTTATGATGTATTGCATACAGTTCACATGTGTTGTAGTCGTTGGGGAAGGAAATGCTTAATATTGCCTTTCTTTGGCATCTTCAAAATGATCTTGATGTAGCCTGAACTCCTTATTGGCTTTGAGAAAGGTTTATTGTAAATATTCCATCTCCAAAGAGTTGCTCCAAAAGATTCGTAAAAATCCATCTTCCACCAATGGCCTACTAAGTGAATCTTCATGAAGGGCTGGTCGGCACTTGATATATCACCGCCACATCTACTAGTCAGATAAATTTGAGCCTTCTCTTCTGATGTTGGAATAATATGCAATCCAAGTGTCATGCTTTCAAATGGATCCCTCTTAGAGAAAGAGTAAACAAGACAACCGTAAGTGTGAGGTAGATTTTAATAGCATAAAACTATACTTCTTAGACAGTAGATTTTAACATCACAGGGATCTTCAGGCTGTTAGTAACTGTTGATCATTACCTGTTCATCTCCCAGGAGGGATCTGTGCTGGCTGTCATATCAGGTCTTCACTGCTCCTCATAGCCAGCGGTCGGGTACGTCTCTCCCTCCTGACCCTGAAACATGTACTGGGACATAGCAGCAGGGATGAGGGCATTAGCCAGCTCCTGCAAATGCACAAATAAATAGTTTAGAAAATAGTCCATATAACGGGTACTTGATCATGCAATTATCAAATGTCACTTTGAGCCATTAATGCGGCTGATTGTGACAGTAAACTCACTGATTTCAGGTTTGGGTCCATTTCTGTGAAGTTCCACTCATTCAAAGGCAGACTAAATGTGAAAGGCTGTGAGAAAGAGTAGAGGTTATAGGTTAATCGGGGTGTGTATGTTACTATGATCCTCTCATTCACTTGTATGTGTGTAAACAGTGGATTCGCTCTCTCGCCCTGTAAAGATTCATACTTACATCCATTGCTGCAGCACTGCTTTCCATGCTCTGCTGGTGACTTCTCAGAAGCAGCTGTAAATCCTCCAGGCTCATGTCAACGTTCTCCACGCCATCAGGAATCTCTGGTCTTTAACATGTACACACAAGTTAAACTGAAATGTGAGTGGTGCCTGTCTAAAACAAAAGTCTTAACTGTGCCAAGTTGTAGATATTTGTTACTTTGACATGGATGATATATTATACCTCTCCAGCATGGGTCTTTTGGCCCTTCTCTCTCCCAAATTAGATCCTCGGCCCTCTAGGACGGACTGTACCATGGCAACAGGGAGGACGGGGGGTTCAGGGCACACCTCACAGGAGCCGAGTGGTACACCATCTCCTCGTCCCTGCACCCCAGGACTCGCCGGCTCTTCCTTAATCAGCATCAGACACTTTTCCCTAAACAAACAGATCACATTAATCCAAGGAAAACTAGGGTCCACTGAAATCCATTTGCTCTTTTCCCCCCAGAAATTCTGTTGTCTGCTTTAATTTTTCTGTGTTTTATAATTGAATACAAAATGTATTATCAAAACCGTTGGTAATCAAACAATTGCATAAAACATTAACAATTTAATTAATCTTTTAAAATGTAATCAAATGAAATGTAAAATTTTTTTTGTGTGTGTGTGTGTGTGTGTGTGTGTGCAAACAAAGCACTGCAAAACAGATGCACAGATGTTTCCTGGAAAAGTAATTGTGATATTGTGTGATATTTCTGGGGGGGATTATTAATTATTTTATTATTACTGTGAGAAGTACATTCAACTATACAATAATATCCTAATATATTTCTGTACTTTTATACAGTAAATTGCATTTTTATGACTGGGCCCTACTAAACAAATTGGCTAAAGGGATAGTTTGCATTGTTCTCACCCTATATTGTTCCAAACCTGTATGACTTACATAGGCTACTTGTGTGGAACACAAAAGAAGATATTTTGAAGAATGTTTGTGTGACTGTGTCCATAGTCCAAGTCAGTGGGGTCCAAAACAACATGAATATACAGTACAATTTTAATGTATGGACAAAAACAGTTTTCATTTTTGGGTGAACTATCCTTTAACCCTGAAGGTCGGCCCACTCACCTTGATTCCTCTGCCTGCATTTGTAAAGCCATGGTGGTGGACTGTGAAATTTCAGTGACATCAGAAATGATTGGCCCTCCTGTCATCACACCGCTAGTGGAGCAGGATGCACTTTCTGTGGATGGCTGGTAGAACATGAGAGAGATTCTGTGTTTGTCATATTTTATTGATCGAGAAAGCCGTCAAAACACCAGTTGTACGAGGCATGATAGTGAGAAAAATCTTCTCTGTCAGATCCTCAATCTTTAATATGCAAGCTTTCTCACCGACTGGATATAGAAAGATTCTTGCAAGGACTCCATGGAGTGGCTATGGCTGAATTTGGAGGCAGGAGGGGTGGAGCAGCCATCATCCAGCATGAGAGGACTGAAGAGAAGGAAAAATGCAGCATATCATTGAAAGAAACCACATTATTATCAATAAGGGTTCAAATACAAAGACCTTGTTGAGAACTAAAATCCGATTGCACCCTAGTGGTAAGACAGTGAAAGAAACGTTGGAATAATGTTGTTATTAGTTAGCCACTTAAAAGTTTCAGCGAGGTAAAGAGCTCTGGCTCTTGCGGTCCCTCTTACCCAGTTTGTTCTCATGCGTCACACTAGCTGACGGTGCACCTTTTAATAGAAGGTAGAGGGTCATGCGCTACAATTCAGGTGTGTGCGTGTTTGTGGGTGCGTGTGTGAGGGCAAGAGCTCAGGAGGTCTGACTCAGCATTCAACTCCATTCATCGCAGCGAGGGCAGTGAATTGTATCAGCTGACTGTTTCCAGCTGAGTTGGCCGTTCCCTCTACTGTGTTTGTGTTGGAGCATCAGGCTGTTGATTGCTATTTTCTGTTTGCTCTTTTTTTTGTTTGTGAATATGTGTCAATACAAAATCGAGTGCTTCAGATTAGTGTTTGTGTCGAAGTGTGTGTTACAGATGAATGGGTGCACTCACAGCTTTCTCTTCATTCCCACAGTGCTGGGAGTGTTGGACTGCATCTGGCTGAACAGAAACTGAATCAGCTATGGATAGAACAGAGAATCAGAGAGTGATTAAGCATTACTCAGTCACTAAATCAGCACAACAGCTTCTATTCCGATAACAGCCAGTGTGGGCATGAGCTGTATTTCTTACCTTGTTCATGACTTTCTGCTGCTGTGTGTGATTCTGCCTCAGTGACACCACCTCCCTCCACAGAAC
The DNA here is from genome assembly GCF_963993115.1 of Abramis brama. Lineage (NCBI taxonomy): Eukaryota > Metazoa > Chordata > Actinopteri > Cypriniformes > Leuciscidae > Abramis > Abramis brama. The sequence goes on from NC_139971.1 coordinate 36,257,385, forward strand.
ATCATTCTGCCTACAAGATAGATAGATATATGGATGGATGGATGGATAGATAGATAGATATATAGATAGATAGATAGATAGATAGATAGATAGATAGATAGATAGATAGATAGATAGATAGATAGATAGATTAATGTGGTCCACCATCTGAAAACATTTGAGAACTACTGAAATAGATGATTATTCAGATGAATATATACACATGGGTATATGATCAGACCGCTGGACTCCACCTGTCAGGTGAGCTACTGAATGTTCTATTGAGGCAGCTTAAACAAAACCCCAAACCACTGAGATTCACAATGCAGAGAAGCCGATGAATGAGCCAACTACAGAAGTAGGTGAAAAGTTAGAGGGATAATAGAGGTGAAAAGTCAAGTTGTTGTTTGGGGTTCAATTGCTTTGTTACTAAGAGTGAGGATAGGCAGTGAATGATGCCATGGGATTAATTGGGTATGTGTACAAGATGTGTGTTAAACGTCTTACTGTTTCATATCCTGCATCTGCATCTCCATGTTCTCTTGTTGGCCGCGTAACACCTGCACCTCATACAACAGCTTACTCAAGTCCTCTTGCCGCACTTTGGTCTCCTCACTTTTCACTATTGACACCTGTGAATACACAAACATATAAACTATGGTGCAGTAATGGGTAAACAAACCTCCATCCTCTCCTCTGTGTGTGTGTGTGTGTGTTTAAGAGCCTCTGACTCCGAGGATGAGAGCGAATAAAACAAGAGTGAGAATCACTTAAAGATGAGACGTCTCACCTTGCGCTTAATGTGCTCAAGCAGATGCTCATGGCCCTGGAGGAAATAGAGGTGCTGGAACTCGGTGTCATCTCGCTCTGGCTTTACCAGCCCGCTCTGCTCAATGTTCACCACCTTCCTGAAGCCGTCTGAGAGAGAAGTGAGAGGTTAGCACAAACACTCCTTCAATCTGGAGGGTCTGTGAGAGTTTTGGTGATGTTTGTCAGCGCAGGCTGATACTTACACATGTTGAGCTGGCGTACAAAGCTTGCCATGTTATTGTGTTTGAAGTATTTGGGCAGAACCTCCTTAGCAAATCTGCCCTGGTCAAAAACATGGAAGCTGGTGCCCGTCTAGAATGAGGCAAAACAAGGCAAAATACATCTCTGCTTTTATTATAGCACAAAACAGGTTGCATGTGTTTATGAGAGGGGAGTCTTTTAATGCTCTTCCTCAAGCTTTTCCTGAAAGGCATAGTTTAAATGCAAAACTGAGACAGGGTTGTGTTAAATCAGAGAGAAGCATGTTGCTTCTTTTTTGCACGCACAAGCAGAATGTAAATGATTTTTGATACACAGGATTTTTAGCAAATTAATTAATGTGTGCAGTACTGATGATTCATTGCCAAATAAAAATAGATGGCATTTTCACCAGAAGATTATGAATATAATCATTATGCAGTCTCAAAGTATTGATCAAAATTAATTATCTTAAAGAGCCAGATGATTTGCCAAATGATTTTTGTGGTTCCGAGTTCAGTCAATAATTATTTTTTATTGGCCTTTGATTGGACCTTTGATGCCTTTGATGTTCATTTAAAATGAATTTTAAAACATTTTCATCTGGATGCAGAATGAATATAGATAATTTGACGTGTTTCTTATTAATCATTCTGATGACCTAAGCTAGATCAGCACTAATAATAGTAATAAATCCACCTTCAGTCTTATTTTAAAACTTCATCAACACATTTCCTCAAAGTTCAACACTGATCAACATATTTCCATTATGAAGAATAATATGCTTACACAAGGCATTAATATAAACTGTTAAATGCATGTTGTAAATATACTTTTTATATTAAAATTTCTCCCAAATTTACTACAGCTAAAACTAATTATCAAAGTATTTGCTTAGTTAACAGTATAAATATTTTTTCTACACTAAATTTCAATACCAGACAAATATTTTTATACATTAACAATATTTTATATATAGTTTTTCTACTAAAATTCTTTTACATTTTCCACTGACCCGCTAGAGATCTCTTACAGCTCTCCTCAGAAAATGTTGAATATATATATTTCTCTGATATTGCAATTTGGGAATAGAAAATATTTATTTTTAAACAGATACCACTGTTAACCAAGTAAATATATTCCAATATTTTAGTAATTTGTTTTAGCTGTAGAAAATCAGTTAAAAGTCAGATTATTCAATTTAGTAAGATTACTATTTTTCACAAACATTATAAAAGGGTCTGTATACGTGCCAATAAAGCATAGCTTTGAATACATAAATACAGCTGCCATTTCATTGCAAGGGATCATCATATTTGGAGGTTCTTGGCATTCAAATATTTAAAAAATCACTGACTTACATTTCAACTTTTAAATGTGTTTCTCTGGCTATCTACTCAAGGGCTCACAACAGTCCGACAAAAATTCCATAATTAAATGGCAACGTTGGTTTTCTTCCTGATTTTCTTTCTATTTTAGATCTACACAGTTTATCATCATATATATCAATCAAATAGGATGCCATCAGGATGAACTCACAGTACTCCAGCAAATCAGATGATTGGTCTCTGGGTCCTCCACAAGAGTCCAGAGTTTAGTGAGGAACGCAGGTACATTGCTAGCGTATGCTCCATCCACACCTATAGAGCCTGGGTTCTCCTGCATGACTACACTTGGACTTGAACAGATGAGTCTAAAAATCCAGAAGTATTTTAGTCCATTTCCAAATCGATGCTCTCTTGGGATGTGCGTTGCTGATGCTGTTCCTCTCTCCTTCTCCTCCTCTCTCTGTGGCCTAGTCATAGGGCCATATTGGTCCCTGCCATTCCCACAGGTCAGAGTCAGCATAAAGCAATGCCCTGCAGCATCACCACTATACCCCCTCACTCAACAAAGGATCCCACAGGAGAACAATACAGAGTCACACAAAGCCTAGAATAATGCCACACTGTCACGCCAAACAGCACAATGACCAAACACAACCTGCACAGGAGAGTGTGCTGGGCAGATGTGTGGGGTTTTGTGTGGATTTTTTTGTTTATTTAATTGTCATTCATGATGTTAAGGTTGTTGTTTAGGAAAAAAACTGATCGTCTTCAAGAAGTGGAATATTTACAAATACATTATCCACCTGAACAGGTGGTCTGTTTGTATATGTATGTATGTATCTATGTATGTATGTATGTATCTATGTATATGTATTCATGTATGTATGAATCTATCTATCTATCTATCTATCTATCTATCTATCTATCTATCTATCTATCTATCTATCTCTATGTGTGTACCATCCATCCATCCATCCATCCGTAGCTTTATTGGCATGGTAAAAAAAAGAAGCTTTACTTTGTCAAATTTAGTCCTATATTTAGTCCTGTATAATACATATACAAATAATACAATAAAAATAAACAAAAATAGTCTACCTTTATCCAGGGCTTAATTTGAGCCGGAACACGCCGGAACATGTTCCGTCACCTCCGACATTGGATCCGGAACCTTTTTTATTGGATCCGGCACCTCCTGTGTCACTATGGAAAATTAATTGCCTAAATGAAAAAAATAAAATTAGCCTACTGTTTGTGTAGTGTTCAATGTTTGTGACACATGATTTGCGCGCTTGTTGTAGACTACTAGTTGAGATTGCTGTTCGATAGCCTCGATCGTTTCACTCAGGGGAAAAATGTCAAAAAGACAGAACAGTTTGCTTAACTTTTTCAAATACGCTGGCCAGTCAGATCCCAAACCAGCAAAAATCGTTTCCGCTGATCAAGAATGTGGAGACCACGGTGGACACAGCAACAGCAGTTGCCTATCGACATAATATCTCGTTATTTCGACAAAATAAGGGGACATTCTAATCTGCATTAAGCCACATTAAGCGTTCTTATAATGGTTTTCTATGGGAGGAAAATGCTTAACGTGTAATTGCGTTCATATTCTGGGCTCATCTGATTTTTTTGTACATAGCATAGCCTACTTTGTTATGATTTTAGTATCATAATGATTAATAAAAGCACGCACAATTATCCGTGAACTTGATTTTAACAAATGCCTTTCAACTTGTGTGTGCAAAATTCAGAATTAAATGAATGTGCAGCAATTTGTACAAATAGAGAGTATGTAGGCCTACTATACTGTTGTAGCCATTAAAAAAGCGCATTTAGTTTCATATTTGTTAAAATATTATAATGTTATTATTATTATTTTTTTTCATTTATGTTGATTTATGAAAAGTGAACAGCACGAGTAAGATAGGATGCACAATATGAGACATGGAGTGGGTCAGACATGATTTTGACCACTTCATCAAGTTTTGTTTTGTAGAAAGCATTTCTTTAAAGTGAATTTCGTTTTGTATAAATTGTATCTTAATTTTAATCAATTTTTCATCAACCAATTGTCTGGATTTAATTAATAAAAAGCAAATATAACAGACAATCATGGAGGCGCCCGCGCGGTCACTTGCACTGCACGTGAACTGGAGCGCATCTCATCCTAACTTAACGAAACTCAGTGTATGCCTCACACAGACATGAGAAATACATGAAATACACAAAGCTTGAAATTTCTTTAAACGAAATAATTCAAAACGAAAAAAGAAAAAGGCTACTCTCTGATTATGTAATCCATTAGGCCTATTTATTATGTGCATTTCTCTCTATGGCGCGTTCACACGGAGATGGCGATCGTCAGCTTCATCTTTGCAGCCGAGTCGACACTGTCAGAGAAAACACTTGTTTATTAATAAAAATCAGTGCACGCGTCACCGGATTTACAAATGCACATCTTGCTTGTTGCATGCACACATATTATGTCGAAATAACGAGATATTGTGTTGAAATAACATTATTATTAATAATAGCCTACATCTTTTAGAATATTTGATTGAATGCTGAATGTTGCGCTTGTTCAATTTAATAAAATTAAAACTTTAATTGTGATCATTAACATAACTGAATATTAAATATTTAGTGGCCAAGTTTTGCGCAGCTCCCCCCGTCAATGATCTAGCACCCCCTCAGCACATGCGTTAACAATTCTCTGGCGCCGCCCCTGCAGAGAAGCTATACGTAGGCAGTGTAATTTATATATTTTTTTGTTTTGTTTGTTTTTTTGTTCCGTTACCTCCAACCCCCGTTTTGAGTCGCCGGATCCACCCCCCATCTGCGCTCCGGGACCTCCCACTTTACAAATTAAGCACTGGATATTTCTGAATCTATCTAATTGTTGTTTTGTTTCCATTCCTTTAAAACAAACTACATGAGAATATTAAAGGGATAGTTCACCCAAAAATGAAAATACTGTCATCATTTACTCACCCTCAAGTTGCTCCAAACCTGTATGAATTTCTTTCTTCTGCTGAACACAAACTATATATATCAACTATTTGTTTTCCGACATTCTTCAAAACACCATCTTTCACGTTCAGCAGAAGAAAGAAATTCATACAGGTTTGGAGCAACTTGAGGGTGAGTACATGATGACAGTATTCTCATTTTTTGGTGAACTAACCCTTTAAGTACAAAAATATTAATCACAATTGAGATGAATCATGATTATTTTCTGTGAATACATTTTCCTTAAAGGAAACTTCCTTTTGTTTTACAATGGAACCAGTTTTATGTTATTCATCACATGTTCAAATATGCATCTTACAGGTATTTGTTCTCGAACAAAGTTATCTGATATCTAGTGACGAGTATGTTTCTGGCCTAATGGTCTGCAGAAAACATTGCCAAATAAATGTTGTGACATAATTTGTCAAACTCTGGGCCTGACTCTGCATGCCACAGACTGTGCATGATGAAATCCTCCATGCACAAATGCAAGATCAGAGTAACCCTATCACAATATCTAGCTTTGTTGCATGTACATTTAAAAGGAAGTCTTAATAATCTTAGGAGAGTAATCCACACCTACGCAAACCCACATTCATGATTCACATGAATGGATGCTGTTCCATTTCTGTTAACGCTTCAAATACATGTATCTACATTCCAATAAGCAGTAACCCGTCTAACCATTTTTCTCGTTTTTTTCTGCCATAGGCTGTGGGAATGAAACAAAGTATGAGATGCCGCTGAGACAGTACTGACTGACAGGTTAGCTGACACATGCATACCAAAGGTTCATCGCCAGAAGGCTTTCCACACCTAAATTGACAGGTCATTAAAGGCGAAGTGTGTAATTTAACCAAAAAGACTTGTAAGAAATAATGACTGTTTTCTAAAACACTGCCATTGGTCACAAAACAGATAGTCCCGCCTCAAACTCACACCATTGGTGGAGCCAATGTTGCTGTGTATAGGGCTGATCGGGATGTTTAAACAAATAGTGCAATGTTTTAATAGAGTGACAGTGTTTGCATTTCTCAGAAGAAAGTCTTTGCTGGGACAGGAGAAACTTTTTTTAAAGGGATAGTCAATCAAAAGGTGTGAATATTCATTATCTTTCTAAAGTTGTTTTGAAAGCAGGATTGTCACATTCATTTGATATTTTTCATTATAAAATGTGCATCAACACTTTCTGTGTGAATCTGTGAGAAAGGCTGATTTAATTGCAATACTGCTAAAGCCACAATAATGTGCTGGCTTTAAAGTATCTTCATTATGTGACTTTTCTAAGCTAATATTGTGAATAAGACGACCAATTAATAGTTATATCTTGTGATTAATTCAACACTTTGATTGATTTTTCCTAGAAAACAGCATTCTTGTCATTAGGCCATGAATGACATGGGGCAAAAGTAAAATGAGTGAAGTTAGTATCTATCTGTAATATTGAAATGCAAGAAAAAATTGAATAACAGGAAGTAGAAAAATAAAAATAGATTTATGAACAGTGCTTTTCCTCAGACAGTAGCACAAGTCTGCATAATGGTAATGATCCAATGTTGTTAACCTACATTCAGTTATTCAGTTTACCCTGCTGTCTTCAAACTGTTAATAGAAACGCAGATGAAATCTGCGTATCAAATTGTACAGTCTGTCATTGGATCCTCTGCAGAAGGTATGATCAGAATTTCCTGACAACACGCAACCATTCTTTTGTGTATGAAAGGTGTGCTGCTTATCAAATAACAACAGTTTGACATAAGTGTATATCCATTTTTTTTTTTTTATAAATAAAGCCAATAAGCCAATTTGAGAGCCAGATCTGTCCATTTTATACTTATAAACACAGAATCAAAACCAGTTTTTGCCTGGTCTGCTCTGGGACAGTGTTGGCAAAGTTAGCCCCCATCTGTTCATTTCTCAACTGGCAAGAAACCTCAAACAGCATGTTAAACACAGTCTGTTCGGGTAGAGACTGGACCACAAACAGAGGGCCCAGACTAGTGGTCGACCGATAAATCGCCGAGGCCGATATATCGGCCGATATTTGAAATTTTTTAGATATCGGCATCGGCCGATAAATCTTTCCGTTTGGCCGATATATTTCAAAACAGTTTGTGACTGTGCATTAGCGCTTTTTTCCACTGATGCAAACAGAGCGAGCGTGAATGAACTGAATACACAGTTCGCTCTGCTCCACCCAGCACCGTAAGACAAGCCACTCAGAAGTAAAGCATCTGACAGACACAGTAAATGACCATTCGCATTCGCTTTCTAACCTGACGCTACATTGTGTTACACACAAAAACACTCCGGCGTGCAGCAAAGTCTATTCAAACAGTATCGTGATATGTCAGATCCGCAGCCCAGCGGTAGCTCCAGTGGGGGTCACAGATGTGATATAAACGAATTCAAACAAAACTGAAAACATTTTACCTCACAAACAGTCAAAAATCCTGTGACTGGCTGTTCCTCAGATACGCGCGTTGTTCTCGGGTTACATTTAAACTAGACACTGTTTTCCAACGGACTCGCGTGCATGGAAAAGCTGGATCGCGTGCACTACAGATCAGTGTTCGCGTGAGGTGGATGAGAGGAGAAGAGAACACTATGTAATAATATTACGTTTGAAATTAAATCCTTGAAAATGTTATTCACTATCTACTGTATTTATTTATCCATGATTGGCGCAATATCGTGTGTAGTATACATTTTCATATGTTCATGTAGCCTATGTCATGCACATGTGACGGCTGTAGAAACAAACGAGCAAAACTAAACACATAAATCATTATTATTTAAATATACTTGAAGTAAAACAACCTGTTTAAAGTAAATAGTGTAAATAAACTATGTGAGATTTATATTTAACTATGTATTATACATAAAATGTATGTAATTTCACATACTATTTTGTCATTAATTTATGAATATTGTTTAGATTGGTTCATTAATGATAAATGTTATTTGTAACCTGCAGTAATTATTTATGTGACTGAAAAAATGACTGTAAATATTAAAGCAGACAAGAAGCTGCACTAAAACTTTATTTATTGAAGTGTTACCTTACCTTTTTGTTTACATTTTAATTTCTTAGTAAATATTTTTTATTGCAAAAAGAATATTGCATAAATAGTATGTACAATAAATGTTCATTTAGTTTCACCAATATTCTTTACGTCTCTCATTTACTGTATTCACATGTATTGTATCGGCCTCATATCGGCCAATCGGCCAGATTGCTTTCTCAATATCGGCATCGGCCATTAAAAATCCCATATCGGTCGACCACTAGCCCAGACCCCACTCAGTGGGGCAGCTGTCTAGCGATACCATCTGCTGGTGTTGAACTCTTGGCCCTCATCCTGTGGCCACCCGTCTCAAAAGTTCATCAAGTATTTTTAAATATATTTCAGATGTAATACCTTCATTACACTTTTAGCAACATGAAAGACTCCTTGTCATGGGGTCACTTGTTGGGGTTAAAGACAATCCTTCCGTTTGTGTTGTACAGATGATTAATAATGTCACCTCAGCTCTCTGATCTTATAACTAATGCTTTTCAGATCATTAGATTTTAATCATATTTTATACTCATATTTGTACATGAACTATGGATCTATGAAACGTCATATAATTGTAATTATTATATATTACATAATGTCTGTCTATCTATCTCATCTCTCTAATCTCATCTAATGCTTTTCAAATTATTATATTTTTTATCATATTTTATACATATTCATATTTGTAGATGAACTATTGATCTATGAAACAATATAATTGTTATATTATTATATTTAACATAATATCTATCTATCTTTGTTTACATTAAAAGTCAAAAGTGTGGACACACTTGACTAAAATGATGTAACGTATATCTTATTTTCTTCTCATATGTTTTAAAAGACGTTATGTTTGTGTAGATAAGGACAAATAAATTAATCTGAGACGTTTGTTAGTGTCAGTTAAAGTTAAAACTTAACTCACCTTTCCTCTCAGAAACGGAGCACCACACCGCACTTATCAGCACAAGGCTTCGTAAACCTCATGTTCAACAGTGGATTCATTCTAAAGCATTGTTTTTGTGTAGATATTCCAACGAACAGACAATATGTAGCTCGTAAAATAGATAGTTTTCCAGCGGCAGGTCCTGTTCAGTGTTCAGCTCTTCAACGTGTCTGAGCGCTTCAGTACAGCTGTGACGTGACGCAGGCAGCTCACCTTGACTGCACGCGAGACGCGACGCGACTGAACCACTGTGTGCGTGCGTGTGTGTGTGTGTGTGTGTTAACAAATGTCCCCATAAGGAGTAATACCAGGAAATTTTGACTTTTTTTATTTTTGGTCCTCATGAGGAAAACAGCTTAATCATACTAAATTAAGTTTTGAAAATGAAAAGATTCAGAAAGTTTTTTGTGATGGGTAGGTTTAGGGGTAGGGTTAGTGTAAGGGGATAGAATATACGTTTTGCACAGTATAGAAATCATTATGTCAATGGAAAGACCCCTTAAAACCAGGAAACCAGTGTGTTATGAGTGTGTGTTACAGATTGTGTAATTTGTGTTATGTCGTTTGACTGCATGTACTTTAATGTCAGAAAGGATTTTTAGGTAGGTTATTTTTTCAAAATGTCAAAATTATATTTTGTTTTGGAAAATGCCCCAATTTTTGTGTGTGTGTGAATTAAACACAAATTATGATAATGTGAAAAGTTCTGCATACTGAATTAGATTAGCTTCCATTGAAATTCAAACTGTACGAGGAGTCTCATGTTTCCGCCACAAGAGATGGGCATAAATACATGGAAATGTATTTAAAATACAAATACAAAATACTGTGTGAAAAAACGTATTTAAATACAAATACAAAATACTGTGTGAAAAAAAATGTATTTAAATACAAATACAGTATTTTGTATTTTGAAAATACACAAAATACATGTGAAATTGTCACAGTGAATGAAGAAACTACATAGGCCTACTGACTTTTCATTCCTAACCTCATCTCTTTCTTTCTTTCTTTCTTTCTTTCTTTCTTTCTTTCTTTCTGGCAATTACAAATAAATGCATGCAAAATAGCAGCCATTTATATAGGCTACTTATTTCTGGTTACAATGTAGTCTATTACTTGTGGTGAACACTATTTAAAAAATCATAATGTATGTAAAACTGTGGGAACCTTTTCTGCTATCTAGCAAAGAATATGGATGGGCGATATGACCAAAATCTCAATTTTACTTCACAGTAACAGTATCATGGTTTCACAATTCTCAATATCAGTTTTGATTCCACAGAATAAACTGAATTTTAAACTCTTTTGAGTATTTTTTATTTTTTTTTGCAGGTAGTCCAATGCTTTTTAAAGGGGTCATATAATACCATTTTTGTACAAGCTAATATGATTCTTCAGGGTCTAAATTAAAAGTTTGTAATATACTTTAATTAAAAATTCTCATTAGTATTGTAAGAAAACACTAATTTTACCTGGTCAAAAACAGCTCTGTTTTCAGCACGCCGTTTAAGTCTTAAACGGCGTGCTGAAAACAGAGCTGTCTATTTTCTAATACTGAACGCCCCCTGTGGAGATTGGCGGAGCAGCGTCTTAACGTGCTTTGACAGCGCGCTCTGTTTTTAGCTCAGTTTTTAGTTTTTATGTGTTCCTCCTGGACTCAAAAAACTGTAGCATATAAATTGCAATTAATTAACCTTTATTTATCCAGGCAAGTCACTTAAGAACAAGATCTTATTTTCGACAACAGCCTGGCAGGAGAGTTAAAATCTCCTGAAAGTCTAACAAACATATTTATTACAATATTATTACTGATATTTGTTTGAGAGGGGCACTTTTGATTAATTTTGGGGAAAAATGAATGCACAGCTAGCCGTGGATTATCCCTTACATATAAGTTTATAAAGATATACATTTTATGTCAAAACAACAGCAGTTATCTTTGCGAGTTTCATTCAAAAAAAAACATTCGAAAAAATCCCTTGGCAAATGGCCAACGCGCGTCACTACTTGTGACTTCACAGTAGGAGTGGCAAATGGCCAACGCGCGTCACTACTTGTTGTGACGTCACAGTAGGAGTGGCAAATGGCCAACGCGCGTCACGACTTCTTGTGACGTCACAGTAGGAGTCACCTATGGAACTCTGCTCAAGTATTTGAGTAGTTCAGTTGGTTTCTGGTAGTACAAACGATCTGATCTGAATAGTATTTTTTGTTATATCTGTGGTGAAAAATTGCTCAAATTGTTTTATATCTCTCGATCTGTGTTTTATCTCTTGATTTTTAGTATTTCATTCGATCTGTGAACTTTGTGTACGTTCAGTGAACTTGTGATAAGTTAGTGACAGAACATCAGACAGACATCTGGAGCAATGGGTCAGTGCAAATCTCAAAATGCTGCTGCTGCATCTATGTCACCAAGGCCTGTCCCAGAGAGAGTAGAGAAAAAGAATAAGAAAGGGAGGTTCTTTAGATGGGCTTTGTCTCAGAAATCCAAGAAAACTTCCACCAAAGCCCAACAGAGTCAGTGCAGAACTGACAGCAGCCAACAGCCTGAGAGATGCTCTGATGGTGAAGCTGAACAGAACAGCGACACTGAACACAACACAGTGTACAGCAGGCACAGCTGTGTGTCTTCTCTCTCCTGTGAGAGAAGACACACAGATGATAAAGACATTCCCAGGCAAGAGCAAAGGGGCATCAGCACACACAACAGCAGTGCTTCTCTGACTGTGCCATCTATGATTGAGGAAAACAACACAGTGCACAGCAGGCACAGCTGTGTGTCTTCTCTCTCCTGTGCGCAGGATGATGATAAAGACATTCCCAGGCAAGAGCAAAGGGGCATCAGCTCACACAACAGCCATGCTTCTCTGACTGTGCCATCTATGACTGAGGAGAGCAACAACTCAGTTTTGACATCGGATGACATTTCTTGGAAGAATGAGGATGAAATGATCCATATAAGTTCAAAGGGAAAGACAGGTCAGTTTATATAACAAGCCCCAACATGACTCATAAAATGTGCAAAAAGTACCTCAGTTTTAACATCTTTTTCTGGACATTGTCTTTATTATCCAAATGAAAATGTGAACTGAGGATTGATTTTGGTTGTTTGAGGCACCACAATAATGTGTCCATTTTACAGCTATCTTTAATCTGCATTTATTTTTTTGTGGTTTATACTGTAAATTTAGTATGTCCCTCTTTTATTTAACAGGGGACATCTTGCAGCACTATAAAATCATGAAAAAGCTGGGTTATGGATCATATGCAACTGTCTACGAAGGGATCCGTTTGTCTGATTCACGAAAGGTAGTTTTTTTGCACTCTTGGAAGTTGGAATTTAAATTCATTAAAAGTTACATCAAGGTTAATTACTGGAATCATGTGACCTCTGCACATATAGTTAATTAATTGTAAAACATTCTAACAAAAAAAAAATCTTATTTTTTCTTTCCCTTGGAGAACAGGTGGCACTGAAACATGTGCTGAAGAGAGAAGACATGAAAAACGTCTGTGTTGTAAGTAGGCAATTCCTCTCTTCGTTTTATTTCTCTCAGAGTACACAGTCACATTAATAATAGGAAATTTTAACAAAATGCAGTCAAAAAAGGACCATTGTCATTAGCACATGAACTTTTGAACCAAGCAGCTTTCTGTTAGTCAGCACGGTTAATTCACGTGACTTTACCCTCACGCAAAAATTCCCATTAAAATGACTACATTTTGCCCTGAAAAATTTTGCCGGTCGTCAGTAAAGGTGACCGAAACTTTAGTAACTATTTCCAGTATTTCAGTTACTTAACTCTTCAAACCTATACTTACCCAAATGCTGAACATAATTCTGTAGTAATTCATTTAAATTAAACCATGTCCACTAATTATCTCACTTTTGTATAACTATTATCTCTCCTGTAGGGTCTATTTGGCAAATCCCTTCCACAAGAGATCGCTATGATGGTTCTTATGAACAAAGGTCCAAGTGTTCCTCAAATAATAAAGCTGCTGGACTGGTACGAGACACCAGATGAATATATACTGGTCTTAGAGCGGCCCATGCCATGTGAAGATCTGAGGCGGTTTTTCCTGCAAAATGACAGCATATTCAAGGAATCGACGGTACAAGCCGTGATGCATCAGGTTGTCACTGCTGCAAGAACATGCACTGAGAGGGGCGTCTTCCACAGCGACATCAAGCTGGAAAACCTGCTCATCAACCCAAACACTTTGCAGGTCAAATTAATAGACTTCGGTAGTAGCAGACGCTTGAAGAAGTCTTCCTATTCGAAATTCTGTGGTACGTGTTATTCCACAAATCTATGGTGAATAAATCAACAAAAAGCTATGGAAATACAAATTCATTGCAATGGACGAAATCTTGTTCTTTCTTCCAGGCACAAGAGTTTATACTCCCCCTGAGTGGGTCGACCATCAAAGGTATCATGGCAAGCCTGCAACAGTGTATTCCTTAGGCGTACTGATGTTCAAGATGCTGTCCGGGAAGTATCCTGGCGAGAACCTCCCTCAGATGTTTGATGAGCCCTGGTACACAGAAGACATTTCCAAAGGTGAGAGCATGTGGACGCCTGGACGGGTCATACAGGAACTTTTATTACTGCTTAAAATAATATGATCAGTTACACAAAGTATAACACTTACAATAATAATTGGACATCTCTCCCCTCTTCACAGAATGCAGAGATCTGATCTCTTCATGCATGGAAAGGGATCCAGCCAAGAGGATTAATATGGAAAAGATCCTCCTCCACGACTGGTTCCAGGTATCGATCCTCACCTAAAAATGTTTGGAAATAAGATACCGTCATGAGAGTAGGTAAAGAAAAAAACGTATGTGCCTAAAAGAAAAAAGGTAAGCAAAGGAAGTATATATGTGTAGGGGAGAGCGGGGTAAGTTGTCACACGGGTAAGTCGTCACACTGTTCATAACTCCAACACTAGAGGCTCTATCTCAAAAAACAAATAGCCACTTTATGTGACTTCTTCTATAGTCAACTTCCTGTTCACATGTGGTCAAGATCACTGTAATCTGAGGTTAGCACAATTTTCTTATTTTTCTGCTTAAAAAGTAAAAAAATTGCACTTCACATTTTATGCAATACAACTTGGTTAGGTATGAATTTTCAAAATGATTATTTTGCACAAAATAGAGGAGACAGTAATGTGTCTTTTGATACTATAGCTAAAGTGATATGTTGAGCTAAACTTGAGATTTAGCCAACATTAGCACACATGTCAGTATGGGGCAAGTTGTCTCAATGACTTTGGGGCAAGTCGTCACATGTGACAACTTGCCCCTGTACAAATAAACACATAGAACATGCTTCCTTTGAAGGAAGGAAGGAAAGTCAGGAATTAAGGAAGGAAAAAAAGGAAGGAAGGAAGATGGTTCGAAATTACAATCCTGGGATTGTGGCAATTGCCTATCCTCTGGCTCCAACCCCCTTAAACATTCAGGCTGGCTTTAGGGTGGCTAGGGTTCAACCTTACAACAGAGATGTATTTATGGAAACCGAGTTTGCACCATCCTATGTCACAGACCGCCCCATTCAGAACCCAGCACCATCCCTGCCCTGCCAGGCCCCAGCACCAACTCTGCTCTGCCAGGCCCCAGCCCCAACCCTGCCCTGCCAGGCCCCAGCACCATCCCTGCCCTGCCAGGCCCCAGCACCAACTCTGCTCTGCCAGGCCCCAGCACCAACTCTGCTCTGCCAGGCCCCAGCACCAACCCTGCCCTGCCAGGCCCCAGCACCAACCCTGCCCTGCCAGGCCCCAGCACCAACTCTGCTCTGCCAGGCCCCAGCCCTGCCCTGCCAGGCCCCAGCACCAACTCTGCTCTGCCAGGCCCCAGCACCAACTCTGCTCTGCCAGGCCCCAGCACCAACCCTGCCCTGCCAGGCCCCAGCCCCAACCCTGCCCTGCCAGAATTGTGACTCTGGAGATAACTGAGTCCGATTAGTCAGATACAGGGCATCTGTTCTGTTAAAGTTCAAAGTAAAGTGGTCTTGCCACTTAACTGAAATGTGCATTATTTGGATTGAATCTTGGTTTTTCCAGATTCTCCAGGCACAGATGTTTATATTTCCAGTTCTGGTTTGAGTTTAAAAATTAAAATCAATATTCACAATTAAGTATTTCTGTTCTTATTTTTAGATAATCTAGTGTGACAACTTACCCACCCTAGTGTGACAACTTACCCGCCGATGGGGCAAATTGTCACTAGTGCACACTCACTATTCAACAGTCTACAACTCCGTAATAAGATAAGATATGAAGATGTTATGAATACAACATATGTGCCCAAGACTTCCTTCTTTCATTTGGTATGAGATTTATACCATTTTGATGTATAGTGCTCAGTAAATGTTAGACAGTGTGAAAAGTGTGACAACATACCCCGCTCTCCGGAGAGCGGGGTAAGTTGTCACACGGGTAAGTTGTCACACTGTTCATAACTCCAACACTAGAGGCTCTATCTCAAAAAACAAATAGCCACTTTATGTGACTTCTTCTTCTATAGTCAACTTCCTGTTCACATGTGGTCAAGATCACTGTAATCTGAGGTTAGCACAATTTTCTTATTTTTCTGCTTAAAAAGTAAAAAAATTGCACTTTACATTTTATGCAATACAACTTGGTTAGGTATGAATTTTCAAAATGATTATTTTGCACAAAATAGAGGAGACAGTAATGTGTCTTTTGATACTTTAGCTAAAGTGATATGTTGAGCTAAGCTTGAGATTTAGCCAACATTAGCACACATGTCAGTATGGGGCAAGTTGTCTCAATGACTTTGGGGCAAGAACATGATAAATTGTGATATTGTAATTTATTTCTAATTGCAATAAGGTGTTTGAAGGAAGGAAGGAAAGTCAGGAATTAAGGAAGGAAAAAAAGGAAGGAAGGAAGATGGTTCGAAATTACAATCCTGGGATTGTGGCAATTGCCTATCCTCTGGCTCCAACCCCCTTAAACATTCAGGCTGGCTTTAGGGTGGCTAGGGTTCAACCTTACAACAGAGATGTATTTATGGAAACCGAGTTTGCACCATCCTATGTCACAGATCACCCCATTCAGAACCCTGCGCTGCCAGGCTCCAGCACCAACTCTGCTCTGCCAGGCCCCAGCCCCAACCCTGCCCTGCCAGGCCCCAGCACCATCCCTGCCCTGCCAGGCCCCAGCACCAACTCTGCTCTGCCAGGCCCCAGCACCAACTCTGCTCTGCCAGGCCCCAGCCCCAACCCTGCCCTGCCAGGCCCCAGCACCAACTCTGCTCTGCCAGGCCCCAGCCCCAACCCTGCCCTGCCAGGCCCCAGCACCAACTCTGCTCTGCCAGGCCCCAGCCCTGCCCTGCCAGGCCCCAGCACCAACTCTGCTCTGCCAGGCCCCAGCCCCAACCCTGTCCTGCCAGGCCCCAGCCCTGCCCTGCCAGGCCCCAGCCCCAACCCTGCCCTGCCAGGCCCCAGCACCAACTCTGCTCTGCCAGGCCCCAGCACCAACCCTGCCCTGCCAGGCCCCAGCCCCAACCCTGCCCTGCCAGAATTGTGACTCTGGAGTCCGATTAGTCAGATACAGGGCATCTGTTCTGTTAAAGTTCAAAGTAAAGTGGTCTTGCCACTTAACTGAAATGTGCATTATTTGGATTGAATCTTGGTTTTTCCAGATTCTCCAGGCACGGATGTTTATATTTCCAGTTCTGGTTTGAGTTTAAAAATTAAAATCAATATTCACAATTAAGTATTTCTGTTCTTATTTTTAGATAATCTAGTGTGACAACTTACCCACCCTAGTGTGACAACTTACCCGCCGATGGGGCAAATTGTCACAAGTGCACACTCACTATTCAACAGTCTACAACTCCGTAATAAGATAAGATATGAAGATGTTATGAATACAACATATGTGCCCAAGACTTCCTTATTTCATTTGGTATGAGATTTATACCATTTTGATGTATAGTGCTCAGTAAATGTTAGACAGTGTGAAAAGTGTGACAACATACCCCGCTCTCCCCTACTGCTTAAAATAATATGATCAGTTACACAAAGTATAACACTTACAATAATAATTGGACATCTCCCCCCTCTACACAGAATGCAGAGATCTGATCTCTTCATGCATGGAAAGGGATTCCAGGTATCGATCCTCACCTAAAAATGTTTGGAAATAAGATACCGTCATGAGAGGAAGAACGAGAAACAAAAGAAACCCAGAGAGTAGGTAAAGAAAAAACCGTATGTGCCTAAAAGAAAAAAGGTAAGGAAAATAAGTATATATGTGTATATATCCATAGATGCAATCACAGGTCAAAGCACAGCTTACATGCACATGCAAATGAAGAAAAATATATTTATTTAAAAATATATATTTTTATTTATAATTAACTGTTATATAATTCAAAGCAGCTATTACATGTTACATGCTTCTTTTAAAAGTATTTATAATTATATTTTAGCAATATGTAAGGCTCAAGGAAGGAGGAGGCAGGAACCGTCAAACGTTCAACAAACTTTAATCCAAAAGTAAACAGACAACAAAACGTAAGTAAGCCCCTAACCGACGAGTGAGGTGAGTAGGATCAGTCAACAAACACGGTAAGTCATGTCATCTTCTCCTCTTATTGTTACTTGCACCTCATGTAACATGTTTAGCATATCCTTCTATGTCAGCACAGGATTTACATGTGATAAATGCAGGGAGATAGTAAAGCTGACTGTGCCATCTATGACTGAGGAGAACATCAACTCAGTGTACAGCAAAGACATTCCCAGGCAAGAGCAAAGGGGCATCAGCAGGTGAGAGCGTGTGGACGGGTCATACAGCAACTTTTATTACTGCTTAAAATAATATGATCAGTTACACAAAGTATGGACATCTCTCCCCTCTTCACAGAATGCAGAGATCTGATCTCTTAATGCATGGAAAGGGATCCAGCCTGGTTTCCGGTTACGCCACCAAGAGGATGACAGCCTAATTTTCGAGCTCCCGACGGTTTTGTGAAATAAACCCCCAAAAACCCTATTTTGCAAACCCTGGTGTATACTTTATGTAATAATGGAGAAAGGGGTTACTACTAGAAGTAGGACAACGATGAATGTGATCGAAATTGACCCTGAAGTGAGGCAAGGTAGCGCTCCGAGTTCACCTCCACATGGTGAAGTTGGCGCTGAAGTTAGCCTGCAATGTATTCTCAACGAACTCCGGGAGTTTAGAAGGGACAATAAGGTACAACTTTCCGATATTAAACAAGAATTGAAGAGAACAAATGACAGACTAGAGGAGGCAGAAGGGAGAATCGATGAAACGGAGAACGCGCTTCAAGCAGCATCAACGCTAATCAAATCAAATCAAATCAAGTATATTTGTATAGCGCTTTTCACAATACAGATTGTATCAAAGCAGCTTCACAGTATTAAATTTAAAAAAAATAATACAACAAGGTTTGTTTCTAGTGGAATTTATTGATTGATAGAATAAAATTAAATATCCCCAAAATATCCCCAACTGAGCAAGCCAAAGGCAACAGTGGCAAGGAACCGAAAAAACTCCATCAAGTGGCCTAATGGTGTCCTAAAACTCCATCAGGTGACCTAATGGAGAAAAAAAAAACCTTGGGAGAACCCATCAGTCAGGGGCCATTTCTCCTCTGGCATTTATGAACTAGAGGCCGGATTGTAGTTTGAACTGTAAGATTAACAATATTATATGAATGCCTGGCCGAAAAGATGCGTCTTTAATCTAGTTTTAAACTGGGAGAGCGAGTCCGAGCAACGAACAGTATCAGGAAGACTATTCCAGAGTTTCGGAGCCAAATGTGAAAATGCTCTCCCTCCTTTGGTGGATCTGGATATCCTAGGTATGACCAAAAGCCTCGAATTTATTGATCTTAAAGCGCGCGATGGATTATAGGGCGATAGAAGATCCGTTAAATAGACTGGAGCTAAGCCGTTTAGGGCTTTATAAGTCAGTAGCAATACCTTATAATCAGGGCTTAATTTGAGCCGGAACATGTTCCGTCACCTCCGACATTGGATCCGGAACCTTTTTTATTGGATCCGGCACCTCCTGTGTCACTATGGAAAATTAATTGCCTAAATGAAAAAAATAAAATTAGCCTACTGTTTGTGTAGTGTTCAATGTTTGTGACACATGACTTGCGCGCTTGTTGTAGACTACTAGTTGATATTGCTGTTCGATAGCCTCGATCGTTTCACTCAGGGGAAAAATGTCAAAAAGACAGAACAGTTTGCTTAACTTTTTTTAAATACGCTGGCCAGTCAGATCCCAAACCAGCAAAAATCGTTTCCGCTGATCAAGAATGTGGAGACCACGGTGGACACAGCAACAGCAGTTGCATATCGACGTAATATCTCGTTATTTCGACAAAATAAGGGGACATTCTAATCTGCATTAAGCTACATTAAGCGTTCTTATAATGGTTTTCTATGGGAGGAAAATGCTTAACGTGTAATTGCGTTCATATTCTGGGCTCATCTGATTTTTTTGTACATAGCATAGCCTACTTTGTTATGATTTTAGTATCATAATGATTAATAAAAGCACGCACAATTATCCGTGAACTTGATTTGAACAAATGCCTTTCAACTTGTGTGTGCAAAATTCAGAATTAAATGAATGTGCAGCAATTTGTACAAATAGAGAGTATGTAGGCCTACTATACTGTTGTAGCCATTGAAAAAGCGCATTTAGTTTCATATTTGTTAAAATATTATAATGTTATTATTATATTTTTTTTTTCATTTATGTTGATTTATGAAAAGTGAACAGCACCAGTAAGATAGGATGCGCAATATATGAGACATGGAGCGGGTCAGACATGATTTTGACCACTTCAAGTTTTGTTTTGTATAAATTGTATCTTAATTTTAATCAATTTTTCATCAACCAATTGTCTGGATTTAATTAATAAAAAGCAAATATAACAGACAATCATGGAGGCGCCCGCGTGGTCACTTGCACTGCACGTGAACTGGAGCGCATCTCATCCTAACTTAACGAAACTCAGTGTATGCCTCACACAGACATGAGAAATACATCAAATACACAAAGCTTGAAATTTCTTTAATAATTCAAAACGAAAAAAGAAAAAGGCTACTCTCTGATTATGTAATCCATTAGGCCTATTTATTATGTGCATTTCTCTCTATGGCGCGTTCACACGGAGATGGCGATTGTCAGCTTCATCTTTGCAGCCGAGTCAACACTGTCAGAGAAAACACTTGTTTATTAATAAAAATCAGTGCACGCGTCACCGGATTTACAAATGCACATCTTGCTTGTTGCACCCACACATATTATGTCGAAATAACGAGATATTGTGTTGAAATAACATTATTATTAATTATAGCCTACATCTTTTAGAATATTTGATTGAATGCTGAATGTTGCGCTTCTTCAATTTAATAAAATTAAAACTTTAATTGTGATCATTAACATAACTGAATATTAACTATTTAGTGGCCAAGTTTTGCGCAGCTCCCCCCCGTCAATGATCTAGCACCCCCTCAGCACATGCGTTAACAATTCTCTGGCGCCGCCCCTGCAGAGAAGCCATACGTAGGCAGTGTAATTTTTTTTTTTTTTTTTTTTTTTTTTTTTGTTCCGTTACCTCCAACCCCCGTTTTGAGTCGCCGGATCCACCCCCCCTCTGCGCTCCGGGACCTCCCACTTTACAAATTAAGCACTGCCTTTATCTAACCAGCAGGGTTTTATTTTATTTTATTTTATTTTATTTTATTTTATTTTATTTTATTTTATTTTATTTTATTTTATTTTATTTTATTTTTAGCAATTTTGTTTATTTTATTTTATTTTATTTTATTTTATTTTATTTTATTTTATTTTATAAAATAAAATAAAATAAAATAAAATAAAATAAAATAAAATAAATTGCTCTACCTTTATCTAACCAGCAGGGGGACCCATAATCCAGATCTTCAGTATTTTTACCTCTCTACTTCTCATTACCATGCAACTCTCTCATAATTTTAACAGATAGCTTTTTGTTGTTGTTGTTGTTGTTGTTGTCATAAAACAGCACATATATACATGCATAGGTATGAAATCCAAAAAGCTAACTTGGTTACTAAAGAGTTGGGGTAACGCAAAACTTATTACAGCAATTTCAAAAGGAAAACAGATGGCTGCATTACTATAATTTTCAACATAATTTTCAATTAACCTATTTTTGAGAAAAAACAGTGGTTCTCAACTCTATAGGCCTTGAATCCATGGTGACAAAGACATTATAAATGCTTCAGTAGTCATTCAGGTCAAAGCCCAATTCAGTTAAACATGATTAGTGGCTGACGCATGCAAAATTAAAACCACTGGTCAGCATCTGTACATGCTATACAGGTCATAGGCCTTCATGACGACTTCATTTTCAAGCTGTAGCATTGTCACCTCAAGTTATTTAAAGGGGTTCGTTTAGAGAAATCCCATGCACATCCTGTAGTTAATGAGTGAAGATTCAGCATTCATTTCAGGAGTCGACATCAGCAGCAGTAAGTAATTGTTCGTATCACATTCCACTAGGTACATTTTAATTAGTGCTACAGGAAGAAGGAAGTGTTTGATTTGCATGAGGATGCGCACATCTGTCAGGTTTTTTGTCATGTGGGAGGTGTGTCTGTTTTTGTGTGTATACCCACTAGGTTGTTGCTAGCCATTAACAATAGGCAAGGCTTTTTAGTTGCTAGGCATTTACAAAATAATATTTTTTAAGTAGATTAATTAGACTCAATTATGGATAAATCTGTATGTTGTTTTTCAGCAATTTCCATCTTAGTATCAATCTTCTCCATTTCCTGAAGTAATCCTGCATCTTTACAAGAGCATTTATTGTACTCTCTTCTTCTGTTTCTGAGATAAATCACAGTCAAGATATTGACTCCTCACTGTAAAAACCAATATTGGCAGTACTAGCGCTAGCTGACCTGCATGGACAAACTGCATCTACATATCTGTAATTACATCTATACTGTCCTTAATGTCATGTGGCCAAGTTTGAATTTACGAAATTACATTTGTAAGGTCATTATAAAAATTTATTAGTCATGAAAACGCAAAAGGCATAATCTTAGCATACTATAAAAAATATATACGAAATAATTTGACTATATGTTTTGCATGTTTAAAAATGTCAATTTTGAGTTTTACAATTATTTATTTGTTTTGTTTTTTAGGTTTTAAGCATTAGTGCAATGTCCAACAATTGTACAAAAAGCTAATTAAAATAAGTAATACGTAAAAAAAATAAAATAATGTAATGGATAATATAATAATTTAAGAACAATACATGATTTCCCTTGTTTGTTTTGTGTCATTGGTGTAATCAATGTTGAAAATCTATTTTAAAAATACCAAAATTTGTGGAAAAGTACTTTCAAAGTCAAAGTTCAGAGTAGGAAGAAGCTTGTTCAAATCTTATGGTGATTTTCCCATCATGTTGCGAAAGTTATACATTGAAATGTATTTTTTCGCTAAGTGGTTCATTTAAACGCCATTGGTTTCACAAGCCTAATTTGTGCAATAAAATAAAATAATACATAACAAAAGTCAATTCCTTTATAATTAGTTATAATGTCAATATATCAATAAATAAATGCAATCAGCTTTCAAAACGGCAACATTTTGTAAGTCTGAAATGTCAGAATCCAGTCATAATTTACAAATCACATAATGAAATGTTGATAAATATTTTCAGTTTGGACTCAAATCCCTAATCTGCCACAGTGCGTCATGTAAGCATCGCAGGGCCACGAAATCACTGGCCTGAGGGTCAAAGAGCACATGATGTAGGATTTGAAACAGCCATAAGTGACTGCAGCTGCGAGGTCAATCATGATCTTGTTATTAATAAAGTTGAGAGCCGGGATTAAACAAATGAACTGGTGGCCTCGGTTTGAACAGCCAAGGTTGCAACGCAGCTGCGTTTATGCAGCTTTATGCTAATGCTAATCTGACCAAACATATAATCCATTAGTGATTAAACACAACGAGGAATTTGTACCATGGACACATGTCGGTCCATATCCTTTTAGAATCTACTTGGACATAGAAATCAGGGATAAAATGAATAGTTAATAATCAAACAGATGTAAGATGCAGTGGTGACCCTGAGGGTTTGTCAAAACAGATTACAGAAGACAGAGATGAGAAATATGAGGGTGGTGTGTGTGAGAGAGAGAGAGAGAGAGAGAGAGAGAGAGAGAGAGAGAGAGAGAGAGAGAGAGAGAGAGAGGGAAGTGTGTCCCATCACTTTTTTGACGTTTAACTTCAGGTGGAATAAGGTCATAAGTGAGATCAAAGCCACACGCTCTGAAAAAGAGAATCAAATTATTCATATCTAAAACTAGTCTGCATTTCAGTGTGTGAGGGATGAAATACAGAATGATGTTGATTATTTTAGCCTCATCTTGACCATTCCTCATACTGTATATATAGCCTACTACCTTTCAAAATTTGGGGGTCTGTAAGATTTTTATATTTTTTGAAAGAAGTCTCTTTTGCTCAACAAGGCTGCATTAATTGTATAAATAATACAGGAAAGTTGTGAAATATTTCAAATGTAATTTATTCCTGTGATGGCAAAGCTAAATTTTCACCATCACTACTCTAGTCTTCAGTGTCACATGATCCTAATCATTCTAATATGCTGCTTTGCTGCTCAAGAAACATTTCTTATTATTATCAATGTTGAAAACAGTTGTGCTGTTTAATATTTGTGTGAAAACCAAGATAGGATTATATGGTGTATATATAGAAAGTTGAAAAGAACAGCATTTATTTGAAATAGAAAACTTTTGTACCATAATAAATGTTTTTACTGTTACTGTCACGTTTGATTATTTCCTTGTAAATTAGCAGTGTTAATTTCTAAAAATCTTACGAATTTCTACATTTTGAATGGTGGTGAATATAAACAGATTCACAGATTTGAAAGGTAGCTCATTTCACACAGCTTGTTGAGAAGACAGGTGGACATCCCTTGTCCGACTTACTCCTTTTGACTTGAAAACATGCAAAATAGCATAGCAGTGCATTCAACTGCCCATATCATGCTTTTTTTGAATATTACCTTTTATGCAGTGTGTAATATAGCTGTTTTTAAATGTAAAATGTCTGCAAAGTTTTAAATATCACCGTGCAAAACAAATAAAGTTACTGTCTTCTAAAAGAAAGAACCGATTCTGAACTTCTGAAACGAGTCATCAGCAATTTCAGTTTCACTTCCTGTGGTGTCAATTCACTAAAAACTTCAACTTAAACACTTCTGATTGGTCACTATTTTCAACAGAAATGCCTGTGATTGGCTATAATACTCAACGCTGCAAAAATCACGTTGTAAATAGACACATTTGCAGCGGCCTTGTTACATAACACGAATATAACAACCAGATCGCATTAAAGGGGACCTATTATGCAAAATTCAATTTGAACATAAATGTGTGTTGGCAGTGTGTGTACACAACCACCTTATAATGGTAAAAATCCACCTAATCCCCATAAATCATAAGCAGTGTCTCTGAACAAGCGTTTGCAGGTTGTAGATTTTGAGACGTCACATTGCCCTATTAGCATAGACCCCGCCCTGAGAGAGCTGTACACAGTTCGCCATGTTTATCTCCTCTCCAGAGCATTTAAAGGGATGGTTCGGAGTAAAAATCAACCTAGGGTCCTTTGCACCATGACCTCGAACCAAACACCCCCCCAGAAGCTTTTTTTCCCTTGGTCGAACATTATTAAAGTTAGAGCTTATTTGGAGATATCAGCCGAATGGCTTAGTGCAGGCCCTAATGGATCCTAGGATGTATCTCGTAAATTACCCCACTAATAATGCCCAGAATGGTACCAAACTTCTACAGTAGTACAAATAGGTTCTGTACTCATAAAACAAGGCATTGGGAAGTTTGTAAGTACATCTGGAGTTAATATTTATTTAAATAACACTTGCCTGATGGCTCATGCTACCGCTAACCCGGATGTCGAGGTCACTTCAGTGATTTGGGACTTTAGGTCAAAAGGACACTAACATGTTTGTAAGGTTTACAGTTCTTCGGTGTTTTAAACAAACCAATTGATTCCTATGATATAGGACTCCTATGATTTCTCGATAACAAATGAAATTCAAATGGATGACCACATTAGGTGGAATCATCTAAGGATATAAAAAAACATGGCTGAAGCTGACCCTTGATTTTACTTAGTACATATACATATATACAACAGTATAATCATTTAAACCACTGTTTTTTGAATTACCTCATGAAGTGGCGTGCACAATCTCAATATGATTCTGTCTGAAAAAGTCAGTGCATGAAATTATATCTATTTACTGTAATAGACAAGTCTGCTCTGTTTGATTAACCAGGGTAATGTAGGTTATTGTGTGCTGTGATTATTGATTAATCTGGCTGATGGTAAAGCTGAAGTGTGTAATTTCAAGTGTGCTCCCTAGAATCACAAAATGTCATGGTTTACCACATTGCTAGCATGATTTACATGGTTTACCATGTGATTTTGCATGATTTAGCATGACCATGGATGGATGGATGGATGGATAGATAGATCATCAAGATTAGTTAAGAAAGAAAGAAAGATTAGTTAGAAAGAAAGAAAGAAAGAAAAAAGATTAGTTAGAAAGAAAGAAATATTAATAAGAAAGAAAGAAAGATAAGTTAGAAAGAAAAAAAAATAAAGAAAGAAAGATTAGTTAGAAAGAAAGAAAAAAGAAAGAAAGATTAGTTAGGCCGACATTCACCATAGTAAGTCAATGGGGCAACGTTGGGCAGCTCTTGCCCCCCAGGGGTACAACTTTTGCCTGATTTTGAGGTGTATTTTTACAGAGCCTGTCAGCCTCTTCAAATGTGGTAAATTACACCTTTCTGCGAAATTCTCGCTCAGAGATATGAGTCATCAAAGTTTTTCGCAATGTTAAGTCTATGCAGCTTTTTTGATGCTTTTTCGGCCATGAGGCAAACATCGTACACCCGATCGCTTATAAAAGTCATAGCACACCATTCCTAAATAGGCCGCACGTTTTGACGCCTCATTCATGGGCCTGTGACAAAAACTGAAGAAAATATGAGTGGTGCTTGCAGTGGCAAAACTCGGCACTCGGTTGCTAGGGTGTTCTGGATGGTTGCTGGTATGGTGTTGCTAGGGTATCCTGGGTGGTTGCTAGGGTGTTACTAGGTGGTTGCTAAGGTTTCTTGGGTGGTTGCTACCAGCTTGAGTTTTATCCTGGCATCGCTCATTGCGTTTTGAGCAGCCTCCCATCTCAACTTCCTTCTGTCAACTTCTTTCATTAGTCCGTTTGTTTGATGAGAAAAAGATTAAATGTAGCCTATACACTTTCTTCTGTGTAGATATAAATTCACATACACTTGCATGCAGGGTAGGCAGGGTAGCCTAAATGACGGCTGTCATAGCCTACCATGGTCGCCCAGTAAGTTAAAAAATAATAATACATTAACATATAAATCAATATAATTATTAGTAAATTAAATATTTTAAATACTGCGGTTGTGCATTCTCTGACATTAAATGTATTTATTTCATTAATATTGAGTATAATATCGCATGCACCTGAGTGTAGGCTAAGTCACACCGGGTCATGATGAGAGAGAAACACACGCGCAAGTCACATCGTTGTAAAAACCACATTTTATTATTAGCCTATTCAGCAATAGTGTAACAGACCGGTAAATAAAATACAACATTAGCATTATAAACACTATTAACATGTAGACTATGCATATTTTACTTCCCCTTACTGTATGACAAATCCTTAAATGAATCATATTCAGTTAACAACAAGAATGAAAAATGTGTTCTCCAGATCCACACAGGGTGCACGTGTGTTCTCCAGATCCACACAGGATGCATATGAGTTCTCCAGATCCACACAGGGTGCACGTGAGTTCTCCAGATCCACACAGGGTGCACATGTGTCCTCCAGACCCACACAGGATGGACGTGTGTCCTCCAGATCCACACAGGATGCATGTGAGTTCTCCAGATCCACACAGGATGGACGTGTGTCCTCCAGATCCACACAGGGTGCACATGTGTCCTCCAGATCCACACAGGATGGACATGTGTCCTCCAGATCCACACAGGATGGACATGTGTCCTCCAGATCCACACAGGATGGACATGTGTCCTCCAGATCCACACAGGGTGCACATGTGTCCTCCAGATCCACACAGGATGGACATGTGTCCTCCAGATCCACTCAGGGTGCACGTGTGTTCTCCAGATCCACACAGGATGCATGTGTGTCCTCCAGATCCACACAGGGTGCACGTGTGTCCTCCAGATCCACACAGGGTGCACGTGTGCCCTCCAGATCCGCACAGGATGGACGTGTGTCCTCCAGATCCACACAGGATGGACGTGTGTCCTCCAGATCCACACAGGATGCACGTGTGTCCTCCAGATCCACACAGGGTGCACGTGTGCCCTCCAGATCCACACAGGATGGACGTGTGTCCTCCAGATCCACACAGGATGCACGTGTGTCCTCCAGATCCACACAGGATGCACATGTGTCCTCCAGAACTCTTGTTCCACCGCGTTCCCCACAGCAACCTCCCGGGTCTCCCCAGGGAGCACCCATGCCCAGTTGGAGTGAGAGGGTGTGTCCATGGAGCACTGAAGCTTCTGTAAGTCCCTTCTATCTCTTGTTATTACTCATTTTAAGATTTATTCAAAAAAGAAAACATTGCCTTTAACTATGCTACTATGTTTTCAAGGTCCTTTATTTAAAATCATTTTATATTTCAAAATGCTAAAAAAAAATACACCTTTAGATTTAGTCTAAGAAGCGCTCATTAAACCTGCCCAGCATTGTACGATTATAAGTATCCGTTCCCTCAACAGGACAATGTAGGTTTATGTCAGACGCCTCCACAAAAACTATGTGTGGACAACAAGATGCAGCAGAATCTTAAACTGACAAGCTACAACCATCAAGCCCCTCGGATAACCACTTCCCAACTGAACAAGAGAACTCAGAGCAGCCTTCAGCCCAGGTCCCAGCTGACCCGGTAAAGAGCATTGGTTAGACCCTCCTATCTCTCAATTTTACTTAGATTTAGAAATTATTAAACACTTTAATAATTTAATCTGGGACAATAATCATATCCTTTTCAATTCAGACCCCTCATATTGAAATGGTAGAAGCAGTTTGGCTTTAGATTTTCTTTAAGAATCATTCATTAAATTTGGTCAGCATTACATGATTATGTCTGTTCCTTCGACAGGACAATGCAGGTGTGGACAAGTCATCCCCACAAAATAAGCAGCATATGTCAATCAAAGTCAAGGACCACCAGTCGGATCCAGGCCACTTAGAGCAAATTGACTATTACCATATTCACTAAATTTTGTGTAATTTCAAATATTGAATATTTAAATTGTGTTTGTACATGTGTTATATGAATGTATGTATAATTAAAAAAAAATATATATATATATATATATGTATATATATATATATATATATATATATATATATATATATATATATATATAAACTGTGTATTTATTTATTTGTCAATGACACACATTAATGAGCACTGGTGTAATATAAATAGATAATTTTCATCTGCTGTCAATGGGCTGATTAAATTCACACACTAAAGGATAGCATTGTAACAACAAAGACTTCAGATGCAAAGCCTCTAAGTCCGTCTAACGGCAAAATTTATGGGATGATACAATCTATCTTTAAGTTGATTTTGCGTATGCCCACCTGCATATGAGAGATCATAAGTGAAGGCTTTAAAACCAAGCAGAATCCTTTGTTGGCGTTTATATTTCAGTAAAGATTGGATGAACAACGTTATTATTGTTCACGAGCCCAACATCCAGCCACACAAGACATGCAATCTACCTGATGAAAAGGGAAGGCGTCTTTCACTGTTGTAAGACAGCCTAAATCTGTTAAATAGAGAAAAACATGTTACATTTAGCTTTTTTCCTTATAGCCTTATTATTGTTAGTTTTTTCCCCCACAGAAACACAAAATGACAAATATGGTCTCAAGCACCACCAGCAGCCCATACTAATTCATAAATGCACTGTAAGCAAATAATCTTAACCTGCACCCCCTGTTTATTTCTTAATCAGCGCTGATTTTCGTTGGAAAGCTGAATTTAACAGTTTTTTCCAATTGCTAACACACAATTTTGCAAACTAGGCTGGTTTTTATCAAAATACTTAACACAATTCACAAAACCACACACCCAAACTGCAAAAATACCTAATATATCCTGCAAAATGAAGCACTGCAACCAAAACTACATAGCATTATCAAAATCAAGCGTTTGCACGAAATGGCACACACTTCATTCATATTACCAGATTTTTGTCTAACCAACTACATACTGTTGGGCATAATGAAAAACACTCTCATCTTTAGTATGTTTGCCATAATACTAAAATAGTTCAAATTGTAGAAAATTCTTCAGATTGTTCACATGCACAGAAATATTTGCAGATACACAGACATGCTGTTGAAACATTTTTATTTTTTATTTTTCACCAAACAAGTCAGTGCAACATATGCACAGGAGATATATTTACATTGGACTGAACAAACATATGGTCACAAAAAACAGTAAACTGAAAAAGATTGAAGTGTTAACAATTAACCATTGAGGTGTTTGGTCAGGTGGCACATGTACTGGCCAATTAGCTCATGTAGTGTCATTTTGAATGGCAGTGTTTTGAAATGGCAAACATGTGACTTTATGTCAGATTGTTGTGTCTTATGCAGAGAACCGTGTTCAGTGCATTTAAAAAGTGCCATTTTGAATTACAAAATGTGTTTAAAGCAGAAAATGTGTTTAGACTTTTGGAGACTTGAGAAGAGGTTTTGCTCTCTGTGTGTCAGTTTAAATAATTGTGCTGTGCATGTAATTTTAGTCTGTTAGCAATGGAAAAAATTGTAATATTCAACATCTAAAGTCCATTTTTCAATCAATACATTATAATAAAATAAATAATAGTTTAAAAAGCTCAAGCAGGTTTTTGGAAAAGATACATTGTTATGTTTCGGCTCCTGTCTGCGCTTCAGAGAGCATCTCAAGCTGCTAAACTGCTGGAAAGTTTTCAGGCCAAGGATACTGAAGATGTGCAATGATTTAAGCTATTTTTTGTAATTGTATAAAATCTATATCGTGCTGCTGTTCAGGAAAGCACTCTTCCTCCTCTGATATTTTGCTTATAACTATGTATAACAAATTATTTTCACGGACCCCCTGGCACTTGAGAACTGCTGGTCTACACAGAAGAAAGCCCTGTCGGTACGGGTTGTGTCGAGTTATTCGTTAGTCTGGTTGTTTGATGAGAAAAAGATGAAATGTAGTTGCAATAGGTATAAACACATGCGGCAGCAGAGGATGATTATTAGAATATTAGTTTTCTCATTTTTCTTAATATTAAACCAAAAAACGACCAGGTTATACCCAAACACTCCCCCATTCACCGTTGTGAACATGAAATGTATGTTAACTTCGCAGTTCAACTTCGACTCAAATTGTTGTGCTAATAATTAATTTATATTTGTTATATAAAACATATATACTGTATATATATATACATATATATTGGGCATCCACTATATCTTCTTGTTGTCTTGTGTATTTTTGTAGCTTTGTCCACTTTCTTACTCTCCCTTTCTTTATTTCCTTGCTAGCTGCTTCTAGCTCAAGTGGTTCTCTGGCTGTGTTTTATTCAGGAGGCAACTGAATGACAGAGGCGCTTTTGTGGTCTAAGCCTCCTGTCTGCTCGATCTCCCCTCCTCTCTCTCTGCATGTGCATTATTCAGAGACATTGCTGGTAAGAGCCAAGTCCCCAAAGTAACATTCCTTCTACTCCACAGAGCTGCTCCTAAACCTCAGCCGCCTCTCAGACAGTGGCTGAAACAGCTAATCTCTTTTTATTCATGGGGATGTAAAAGTTGGAGCAACACATATAATATCAGTGGCGGACTGCTGAACACGATGGTTCGGGACATGTTGTGAAAGTGCTGTTGCTGGGGAATTCAAAACAGATGGTTTTCCTTCTCTAGTGTAAACAGAAGACAAAAGTACCATAACACTTTTTGGTAATTTTTTTTCTTCAGCTTACAGCTTTGAAATTTAGCCTCAAACATCTGGACTTGTCAGCAGACATTACCAGTGTCAATTGTATTTTTAACTGAATCACATTGGATACAATTAATTTACATTGGTTACATTCATAACATTTATGCGGTATGTATTGGGATGTGTGATAAATGTAACAATGAATAAGACCTAATATGTAATATATGTCTTTAATGTGTAAAAATATATGGTAAAAACAAAACATCATCAAACTCAAATTCAGATTATGAATGATGGAGAAGTAAACAAGCAGCAAACAAATAAGCAAGAAAAATACATAAACGTTAAATCACTAAATGCACATTTGAATGGATATCAACGTCAGTTAAATAAAAATATAACTGAATACACACTTTAATATTTTCTGAAGAGACATTATGGCTTAATATGATGAACAGATTTAATTTAAAGGTGGGGTATGTGATTCTCTTTTTTGTCCATTTTTTCAAAATCACTTCGAAATCCTATTCCTAACCCACTTACAGCCACTGAGTTAGAAGCACTGAAATGAAAATTAAGCAATTTAATCATCTGTAGAACGGGCAGGACTCGAAAAACTCCAGCCAATCATTTCCAAGACCACCTAGAATCATTGGACATTAAGTTCGTCAATCAAACGGTCGTACCATACCCCCCTCCCCCTCCCTCCACATGAATGGGTGGAGTCAGGGCCAGCGTTGGAGGAAAGAAGGTAGGACCATTTGAGTTGTGTATTTTCAAAATCTGACGGCCGTTTTGCAAATCCCATACCCTACCTTTAATTCTTGTGTTACGCAGCACATTTGAGCTTCTACAAGAACTAATGAGGTTTGTTCTCACGCGTCAAGCAAGTACGGTTAAGCTTCTGTTTATGTTCGCTGATCAATGTTTATGTGAATAAAAGCCTAAATCTCTTCATCATATAAAGCGATCGAGTCTCTTCAGAAAATTTGAACTAAACCTCTCGATTCATATGGATTAGTTTTACAATCTCTTTATGAACTTTTTTTAAAAGGGGTACGTAACAAGGGTATGTAATTGATGACAAGTTTTTCATTTTTGGGTGAACTAGCCCCTTAAATACAAGCCGGGTCGTATCTATGCAATTTTCATATCCCAATTTTTAGGCAAAACGTGCACACAACCCATTTTTCTGCTGCCCTAGATGAAGTGTCAATCAAACGGTCGTACCATACCCCCCTCCCCCTCCCTCCACATGAATGGGTGGAGTCAGGGCCAGCGTTGGAGGAAAGAAGGTAGGACCATTTGAGTTGTGTATTTTCAAAATCTGACGGCCGTTTTGCAAATCCCATACCCTACCTTTAATTCTTGTGTTACGCAGCACATTTGAGCTTCTACAAGAACTAATGAGGTTTGTTCTCACGCGTCAAGCAAGTACGGTTAAGCTTCTGTTTATGTTCGCTGATCAATGTTTATGTGAATAAAAGCCTAAATCTCTTCATCATATAAAGCGATCGAGTCTCTTCAGAAAATTTGAACTAAACCTCTCGATTCATATGGATTAGTTTTACAATCTCTTTATGAACTTTTTGAAGCAACAAAGTGGTAGTTGCGTGGACTGTCAATAGAGGAACAGAAAGCTCTCAGATTTAATTTCAAATATCTAGCGAAAGTGATACAGGTTTGGAACAACATGAGGGTGTTACGTCCATAGGGACATAAGTTATTCTGTCTTGTATGATTTTGTTAACAATTGTGTTTACTGTGTGTGTGTGTAGACTGTGATCTTGTCTCTTTTACTCCTCCTGCTCTCTCTGCTTGGCAGGCTAATGAGTGCCACCTGACTCCTGTTTTGAGCTTGTTAGCTAGAGTATAAAGGAACCTGCAGAGCTGCAGTCTGGGGAGAGAGGCTGAGGTGTTCCATCCTTGCAACTGCCATCTTCCAGTTCCAGCATTGTGGTTTAAGCTGTTGTTTAAGCTCTTGTCTACCTAAGTGTTTGTTGATTGCTTTACCTATAGTGTTAAGGTGACATTATTGAGAGTAGCAGAGTGTCTCAGTATTTTTTTTTTTTTGTAACTGCTTAAGTGGAAGTGGAATATTTTTCTTGTAGGGAGGTGGATGTCATTTATTTTAGAAATTACCCTTTTTCTCCTGTGGTTAAGTTAGAGAGGAAGTCAGGGAAGTATCTGTGTTTTATTTTTATTTTCTTTTGATAGGTAAGTTATTTCTTAAACCTTAGTTAAAGGAACCTTTTGTTTATTGTTTTGGCCTTTCCCCTCCTGAAGCCTTACGTATTTTTTTCCACATTCTGTTAAATAAAATACCTCTGTTTGTTTGCTCAAACTGGTGTTACTGAGCTTTCTTGTGATCAGCCCTGGGACTTGGAGACGGCAGTCCCCTCAGTCTCTCCCCACCGTTTATTTGTTACACCCCTTTCACCCCTAGATCTTTTTTTTAAAAGGGGTACGTAACAAGGGTATGTAATTGATGACAAGTTTTTCATTTTTGGGTGAACTAACCCTTTAAATACAAGTCGGGTCGTATCTATGCAATTTTCATATCCCAATTTTTAGGCAAAACGTGCACACAACCCATTTTTCTGCTGCCCTAGATGAAGTGTTTACATTCATGGCATATAAAAAAAACCCATCTTTGACGATCACAGATTGCCATCCTTTTCTAATGAAGTAGAGTAATGAATTATGTGTATACAAACCTGAAGTCTCTATAGTTTTCAATAATCCTTTTAAAAGAACATTCTTGGATCAATTCAACTTAAGCACAATCGTATAAGGATTTGTGGCATATTCATTATCCACTTCCAGCTTTTCTTTAAACTATGCATGATATAATATAAAGCTAAATAATAAACTCATATTTAAGTGTATAAACTGCAATGACATTTATATCTAAATGAAATTGTGCTCTCTTTGTTCCTCTCTTTATATCTGAGTAGTTGCCCAGCAAGGACTAAATGGTGACAACTTGTTCCTGGAAACACAGAGGATTGAGATAAGCTATTCCATGTAAGCCAGATCACTAAAGCAACGAGAGCCCATGACAACACTTGTTTCAACACCTTGTCACCTGATCTGACCAGATCAGAGGCCTTCATGGGCCTTCCCTAAAGAGAAGAGCAATTTTTGTCTATAAAGGGGTCTTAAATCTCAAAACCCTGCAGAATACATTGCATTCAATTGGGAAATGCTTGCTCACTGAATACTCCATTAAATTAAAGCTTTTGGGAGCTTTTTAGAAGATACTGGCCATTACTGTGGCATCTTCATGTGGGTGGTTTTGAGCATGTAGAATCAGCGAATATGAAAAAGTGTGTTTTTTATTAAAATAATGGTTTTGGGGAACTGCAGTACATTGTATAGAGTCAGTTCTTTTTGAAGAGTGTAAACGGCAGGGACACATATGCTGTCATGTGTTAATGCCGAACGTCCAATCATATGCTTCCAGTGTTTCATGCAATTAGAGTGGATTTATTGTAAATGCCTGTCATTTCTAAAAGGCTTGAGAGATTATAAAGAATGTAGACATGACAATTTCGTTTTATCACCAAAAAACAAGAGCTGCATGTTGTATTTAAAGCATAATATTCTCATATCAGTTGGGCCTACTACAGTTTTTCTCGATTGCTTAAACACATTTCTTGAAACTATGTCTCGTATTCTCAAAACTATAAACACAAATCCATAACATCTCACCCAATTCCCCAAACATCCTATTTTCAGGTCAAAATGAAGCTCTACACTCAAAACCATCCACTCTTGCTGAAAAACCAAACTTTGCCCTCAGACAGGACACACAAGCCCTCAAAATCACACACACTACAACATAGTTTAACACACTGGTGCAATAAATTCAAAACAACATTTCCAAAACTGGTAAGTTATGTTGCTTGTGGTTCCCCCCTCACAAACCTTTTCACATGATGAACACAAAAGACACAACCAGTGGATACATTGGCACATTTTTATTCATACACAGAAAACACACACACACACAAATATTTTTTTTCCTGTTTTACTCTTTTTTTTACAGTATTTCTCGATTGTTTACATACATTTTCTGAAAGCATGCCTCATATTCTCAGAACTCTACACACAAATCCAAAAAAACACACACAATGGGCAAAACCCCTCAATTCTCCTGCAAAATGAAACTTTACATTCAAAACAATGTTATTTCTTCTCAAAATGGTATTTTGTTTTCAAATGACACACACAAACCATCATATGAATAGACATTTATAAGAACCAGTTGAACACTGATGTGCTCAATGTAAAACACTATGATGAATGGAAAACACTTCTTCTCCATTCATCATAATGACTTAGGCCTTTTTTTGTTCAGTGTTACACTTTCTACAGACAGTACATACATAAGTGTGTTGTAAAATATTTGAGAATATTGTTTTTATACTCAGAACACACAAATACACGGTAACAAATATATTTTATTTTTCCCACAAAAACATTGTACACAGTGTACATCCCAACCAACACAAAGTTGTACATACAGTGGTCTACATACAAAACAACAGAAGAATTTACTGTATACAGTTACAGTAAAAAAAAAAAAAATCCAATGTTGGCATCCATTGCTCCATTGAAGAGCTCACCTGTTGCCCTTTTATGCTAAAGCTCTGATTGCTAATTGTAAAACTGTGTGACGGGTGTTTGCCCATGTGATGAGTCAGTGTGCATATCTGAATGGCAGTGTGTTCCTTGTGAAAACAAGAGATTTTCTGCATGAAAATTGTGCCAAAAGCAGAGAATTGTGTGTAGTGTTTTGAAAAAAGTGTGTTTTAGAAGTACAATTTGAGTGTAAAGCAGGAATTGTGCTTGTAGTTTAGCAGAATTGGTTCAGGGGGTTGGTGAATGAGTTACATGTTGTGGTCATTGTGTCTCAAGTACCAGAAAATGTGTGTAAACAATCGAGAAAAACTGTAACTTTTTGTTTTTACTCTCTCCTCTAATTTTTTTTTTTTTAACGTATATTTACTTACAGTAAGATGTGTGTGACCAACATATGACAGTAAAAGAGCACACACAAACCATATTCTAATATGGAATTCGAATTGTATTGGAATGGTAAAAGAGTGTTGGTCGTGACAGGAGGGTCTCCACTCAAGGATACAATATGATGGATACGTCTAAGAATGTTCCACATATGGTTGAAATACCATCATTTGCCTAGAAAGATAACTTTCTGGGAGTCAAGACTATAAAGGAGAAAGGATGCCCTCCCTTCACTGTCACGCTCTGTGTCACTCTGTGTGACTGTACGATTACTGGCCTTTTCTTGCAAGAAAATAAACCTCATCAAAGACTATTGGAAATGCTTGTCTTTTATTCAGTGATAGAATTTTGTTTGCCACCACACCTCCCTGAAGGTTCTAGAGGCGACGGTAAAGCGACTCAAATTTGGCCTTACTCGTAGCCGAGCCTCCCTCATAGTCATACCATTGACTAACACATGGGCAACTAGAGTGGCTTGAATTTCATCTGAGACTGCTTGTCTTCTTGTCCTTGCCCTTCCTCCTCCTCATTCTTATCCCTCTTCCTTCATGTCTTTCTGGATCCATTGTTCCAAAACGCAATAAACTGATTTGGGCCCTTTTATATATCTATTCTGATTGATGTGTGTTAAATTTTGACTCTTAGTGTTTCCACTTGGGTAATTGTGTGCTAACTGAGCTGAAGCTGTGCTGACTTGAGTGAACAATATTGAATGCTAGTGCTTTCTAAATGACAACATGGTCTAGGCAATGAGAAATGAAGGGATTTGTGTGTAGAGTTTTGCAGTGACAGTTCAACAAATCTGACTCATGTGTCAAAACAGGGAATAGTGTTTATAGTTGCTTTTTGATAAATGGCGTTATGGTTTTGAAATTTTAGTTCAAAAGCCTGGCTATAGTGTTTAAGCAATCGAGAAAAACTGTAATACATTTGTCACATATAGTATATAAATTAAAATGCAAGTTTTAAAGTGCAACACCTCTGAGTCACTTTGAATGGGACTTCATGGCTCTAAATTTACAGCACATTTAACAGTATAATGCATTACGAAGTAAGTACTGTTAATTACATTTCACTTAAAGGAAACTTGAGGATTTCTCTCTTTTTTTGTAATTGAATTACAGTTACTTCTTATGTAGTTGCATTACTGTATGGACTATAGAACAATTTTGTATAAAACAATATTGGATTTAACATAGACATTAAATGGGTTTTTTAAATGTAACCTTCTCCCTTTAAATACTGGTCAGTTCTGTCAGGGAATACCAGACTCAGAGACAGGAGAGTTAGTTCAACCCAAACAGGTATTTATTGAAACAGATGATATGATCAATGCAAGCAGGTGAATAATAGATTTGAACAGATGTACGGAATAACAGAGTCTTTCTTTACCAGGTTTCAGTGCCATAGACAGTGACTGGAGCATGATGGAGAGCACACACTTCTTCGCTGACAGTGGTAAGCAGAGGTAAGTGGAGTTCACAGGACAGGAGATCGTTGGAGTATCACAGGTAGATATAAGGATTCTTATAGAGATCACTGGAGTATCACTAGGAAATCATAGGAGACCCTCAAGGAGAGTAGAGCCAGTAAGGAGTCAGTAATCCACATTGAAGACCAGGATGAGTGACTGTGAGGTGTGTGCTTGTACTGTTGTACCGATGTGCTGACGAGGGGATCAGAACTTGGGTGAGAGTGTGGGTGTGTGTGAACCCGTGACAAGTTCAAGAATAATTTATGCAAATTCATATCATTTATTTGAAAGATTTAAAAGAGCAATTTTATGTCTATCCTTGTATTGTTCAACTGGTCGAGGTTGAGATGGGATTAGGAAATAATAAGTAATAAGTAATAAGTAATGTAATATTTTGTAGACAGAGTAATTACAGTAATCTAATTACACTGTTGAAGATGTAATTAGTAGCTAATTAAATAAGTTTTTAGAGTAACACACCCAACAATGATTTTTCTTGAGAATTCTCATTTCTGTATCTTAGTAGATACACTCTCAGAAAAAATGGCACAAAATCACTGGGACTCTACCCTTTAAAAAGGTACAAATATATACATTTGAGGTACTAATATGCACTCTTTGTGCATAAATGTGCACCTTTTGAAAGGGTACCTATACCGCCCCAGTGACAGCTTATACATTTTTTTTCCTGAGAGTGTACGTTTTACACGACTATGATGTACTTAAAATGGAAAAGTTTTTCTTTTGCATTTTTTTCCGCACAAACGACAATACGGTGTCAAAATGAACCCAGTTCACACAGAGCTGCAAAAACTATTAAAACCGCTGTATTATGCTGCCAGGCCAGTAGTTGGCGATGACACTTTGTAAAGAAACACTACGTGCCTATAGACTGAACATGTATAGGCTTAAGTATGAGCATGATTTCACTGTTTTCACAAATGTAGTTTACACCGAGTCAAAAACTGTGTTTTAGGCCCCCAGAACGCTGTTGTCGTGTCAATGAATGGCCAAAGCGCATAAAAAGGCTTTCTGTTTTTAGTTGGAAACTGTGTCGTGTTGTGCACAAAAGGCTAATTTTTAAAGTAACTTTGTTCTTGACAATTTTTTTTTTTTTTACAAATGATTATGTTTTATTTTAATTTAAGCGGTATACTTCACTTTGAACTACTTTTATCTGATGCATGCGAATATGGAAATATTATATTAAAGTCTGAGACAACGCCCAAAAAACAGTGAGTTACAGATGCTTTAACAAAATACGTTACAACAATCACTAGTCGCCCCAGTTATGCATTAGAACAGGGGTTTTTAGTCTTTCAGATGCCACAGACCCCCAGCTATGATCATCCTCATGTGAGGAACCCCCTTTACTTTTTTAATGAAATAATTGCTTGCCAAATAGTGTACTGAACTTGAGACGACTGTTCAACACAATAAGACATTTTCTTTCAGATAGGCCATGATTAAACAGCATGAAAATTGGTTGATTTGAGTGTGAGCCTAAGTTTCTCAATATATTTCAAACAAGGACAAACACTGCAATGGTGCTCTGGGGGTTTTCATGTGATTCAGTATGTTGTGCTTTTGCTTAGTGTCTTCCTTCTTGATGAAATGAAATAATGTTTAGTGACAAAGTCTCTTAATGTGGCCTGTCAGTCGCTGTGAGACTGGGTCTAGCTAGCGTGAATTAAATCCTTTCACATCTTTCGATGTGTTGCTAGACACCTTTTTTTTAGTCTCTCTCCCTATTTCATGTGCATTTTTTTGTATCATAAGCTCCTTTTCCACCCCCACCTTTCTGGACGAGACATACTGTGCATGAGGGAATTATATGTTTCTGTATGTAAAAGCTGAACTAGTTGGTAAAGTCCTGACCATCATGACGTTTGTACTGAAATCTTACTTTGCTACACAGGAAGATGTAATGTCCTCTGATAGAATAACACTGAAGGAACTGAAAGTCAACAGTTAGAGGATGTCATGAATCTGTGTGCTTAAAGTGACATATTTCTTGAGTTTCACAGGCTGAAGTGTAAACCAAATGCATGTGTTCAAAAAAAAAAAAAAAAGTGAGACAGGCAGGGTTTTACCAGCTTGAACTTTCAGTTTCATACGTGAATCACAAAAAACAGTAAAACTGTACTTAACATATTTCCTGTAAATGATCTGAAATGAAATTTCATGTCAGCTTATTTATTTTAACATAATAGAGATTTTGTAAAAAGTAATTTTTTTTGGAGGTCACTAATCTTTTAAATAAACAAATCTTCGTTATGTCCATTTTACAGAGCTTACAAGACAATCAAAATACATTTTGATTGTTCCCATTTCTAATAGGTTTCATATATGGCTTTACATATATGTACATTTTTACACTCAATAATATGTCTATGTATTATACATATATTACAGTATCGTAAATAAATAAATGTTCTTCCTTAAAATACAGGGTGCATAAGTTTGGACACCCCTATGTTAAATTCCCATAGAGGCAGGCAGATTTTTATTTTTAAAGGCCAGTTACTTCATGGATCCAGGATACTATGCATCCTGATAAAGTTCCCTTGGCCTTTGGAATTAAAATAGCCCCACATCATCACATAGCCTTCACCATACCTTGGCATGGTTTTATTTCAGTTAGCCTAATAGCTGGTTTGATTTGCATTGAGAGATGATCTTATGGAAAGTACTCCATGCCAATCTCTAGGTATGGTGAAGGCTATGTGATGATGTGGGGCTATTTTAATTCCAAAGGCCAAGGGAACTTTATCAGGATACATAGTATCCTGGATCCATGAAGTAACTGGCCTTTAAAAATAAAAATCGGCCTGCCTCTATGGGAATTTAACATAGGGGTGTCCAAACTTATGCACCCTGTATTTTAAGGAAGAACATTTATTTATTTACGATACATTATTCATTCACAAAGAAAATTGGTGTCCTTAAAGGTTGGATTTTTCCTAATTTTTTTAATTAAGGCATTAAGTTCAATTTCCAAAAGATGATTTTTTATTCCTCTTTTTAGTCAACTTTAGCATGGGTGTCTAAACTTATGCATAGCACTGTATATGGGATACATTTATGTCAATATATGGAGTTGTTCCAATTTCTAATCGGTTACATATAGCTGTGAATATGCATTTTTTTTACTCTATATGAGGATTTATTTCATATATGAGACATAGTATGTCAAAATGTGTATTATAAATACATAAATTTATATTAATTAAAATTAATATTTATATGGGATGTCACATCCACCGTCTGTCTTCCTCATCTGTCTCTGCACTACACTCCCCAGAATCCTCCTTGGCGCACCTGCACTCACTCTACTCTAAGTAGTAATCACCGTCACCTGGATCCCATCACCAGCTCACCTTTATATTCAGCACTCAGTTACTCACTCTTGGTCTGGTCTCGTCTATACATGTCTATTCATGACCCAAAGACTCTCTACTTCACCTACCTGCATACTTACCGTCGATCCCGATCTTCTTCAGCCTGTCTTCAGTCCATCTTCAGAAAATCTTCATCATCTGCATCTGCAAGAGAAAGAGAGACTTTATCATTCAGTTAAGCTTCATCCAATTATCTACTTCCTGTTTACTCACCTTTCACGCTGTCCGATCCATTCTGCTATTAAAATATCAAACTTACCATCTTGCCTGCTTTGTTTGTACGAAACCTGACATGGGATATATTTGTCAATATATGGGATATATTTATGTCAATATATGGAATCGTTCCAATTTCTAAAAGGTTTCATATGTTTTTACTTTATATGAGCATAGTCTATATATTGATATTTCATATGTACATATTACATTTGGTCATAGGCAACTGTAATTTTTAAAGAGAAAGTTTGTGCATCAGTTATGTTAATCTCCTCCATTTCTTGATTTCATCAGTCAATTTCAAAGGCCAACAAAGAATGTTTTACTTTTAAATCTTTGAACTTTAAATTTTTTTTTTCTTTCACAGGAGTACTTTCTGGCTAGATACGTCAGCTTTTATGTGAAATATCCATTCTAGACTATATTGGCATTCATCAGTACTAATCTGATTTCACCATGCGCTAGAACTCATAACTCCATATATAACACATACACAGACGGATAAATTAAATGGTCTAATCTGAAAGGCAACCCAGTGTGAGACATGTCTCACACTGAGTTGCCTTTCAGATTAGACCATTTAATTTATCCGTCTGTGTATGTGTTATATATGGAGTTATGAGTTCTAGCGCATGGTGAAATCTCATAAAGCAGTCCTTCACCAGAGAATTGCTAAGACAACCAGTGAAACTGCCACCTGGTGCTCATCACTGTCAAGGGCACCTGGTGGAGCTCTATTAAAAAAAATAATAAAGTCTGGTGCCTCCTAGA
The DNA here is from genome assembly GCF_963993115.1 of Abramis brama. Taxonomy (NCBI): domain Eukaryota; kingdom Metazoa; phylum Chordata; class Actinopteri; order Cypriniformes; family Leuciscidae; genus Abramis; species Abramis brama. Next base: position 36,299,755 of record NC_139971.1, read on the forward strand.
ACCGCTGGTTTATTCATAAAATAGGCTACTTAAGGAAGTTCCCTTGACAAAATTCAATAACTTGAAAGATATTGGTGATGCTATTCTTTTGGAATTTCAGGAGGTTAGTTAAACATAAGTTAATCAGATATCATTCAGTCAAGTGCTACAGAGAGAGACTAGGAGAAAGCAAAACGGACTGTATTGACAGTAGAGGGAGGTCAATATCAAATCACCAGTTTATATATGAATATGGAATGGTATGCAGAAAATCATCCCAAAAGATGTCAGTAAAATAACTGACATGCTGATCAGCCCTACAGCCTCTGTAAACAATACAATTAAAAAAGTCAGTGCGTTTTTGTTTAGCCAATCATAAGGCTGTGATGCGCCTTCTGCCTGTCACTCATTTTGCTTGTTAACAACTGACAGTCCATATATGGAAAGGCAGAAACTAGAGTGCAATAGATAAAAATGTTTTTATGCAGTTTACAGGGAGCAAAATATATGAGCATAATTTATAATTTGTCATCAGTAGCTTACAGAGCCATAAAAGTAATCCATACGGCTCCAGGGGGGTTAATAAAGGTCAAAGGTCACTCTTTCGCCAGAACTAGACTTTCATACCGGAAGCCAGTGATTATAGTTTATAAAGTTATGGATATTTTTCTTACAAAAACTCACTTCGCTTCAGAAGGCCTTTATTAGCCCCCTGGAGCCGTATGGATTACTTTTATGATGGATGGATGTGCTTTTTTCGGGCTTCAAAATCTAAGGTACCATTCACTCGCGTTATAACGCTGGGAAGAGCCAGGATATTTTTTAATATAGGCTAACTCCGATTTTGTTTGGCTGAAAGAAGAAACTCATATACACCTAGGATGACACCTAGTAAATTATGGGATCATTTTAATTTTTGGGTGAACTAACCCTTTAATTCGGTGTTATCAAGTTTAGTGAAAGATCTAGAATGGCTAACATCAGTTGACCATCACAAATTAAACATGTAGTGGTAAAACCATATACAGTGGCCACAAAAATATGTCCACTTAAATCACACTTTAAATGTTTGAATATCTTTTTATACAGCCAATGTCAAACCGAGCTGCATTTATTTTAATGATAAAAGCACTTTCGTGCAAAATGTTTTTCACAAACACACTTTCATGTAAAACATTTCACAAACAGATTTTTTTTTTTTTTTTTTTTATCAAACGTTAGGGTAATTTGATGGGAACTGACATACATTAAAGCATCCTTCAAACTAGCTCTGAAAAGTGACATTAGTTCTTACATCATTTGTTTACAGAAACTTGTCTAGAAATGTCAAAATATTTTTAGGGCCACTGTATATTCACAAGTCTTGATAAGAAAACAGACTGTATCCAAAAGATGGGAACATATTTGCATACAGACAGGAAGCTAAATGATAAGTCTTCTTGGTTCAGTCACACCAAAACAGAGCTGGTGCTTTGAAGACTAGAGATGATTGTGATCTTCAGTTGGAGCTCCAAAGCCTTCGCTTCTGTCAGTCACTTGACTGTGTCTAAAATTGACTCCTTCAAGGTCTTGCAAACCATAATCATACAGGGCCTTAAATAGAAGACGAACCCTGACTCTGTTGTAAAAAAGTCTCAACGGAGGATTTACTTTCCTTTCAGCTACAACTGAGCAAATTCAATTTGGCGCATGATTTGATGGTTCAGTTCTAGAAGGCAATCATCAAGTTCAACACCTCCTGGGGTCAGTCAGTGCAAGGGAGACAAAAGGCTTCAACGCATTATTTGTTCAGCAGAAAGAGTTTTTGAGCACTACTCTGAAGAACAAAACTGTTTCTCCCTTTCCATTTCTGTTAATGTTCATTAAATGCATTTGGGGCATTAAAACATTTCTGATGACCTCTAGCACTACCCCTACCTACCCCCAACTAGTACATTTATATGGTTACTGAATTTCCACTGTTATATTTGGGAACAACATACCATGTAAACTGCCTCATAAAGGCACATTTCATGAGTTAACTCAGTTCTGACTTTTACACCAGTGAGAACCTTGTGTTAGTTTGTAGCCTGAGAGTTTCCCTTCTCTCATGCCACATCCTGACAGTCATCATGGCATAAAAAACCCTCAAGCAAACTCCATTACAGCTAATCGCATAAATTGTGGTGACCCACAAGTAAGACTGAATGAGACATTCACAAAGGGGACTGTACCTTTAAGGGAGAGATGTTATAATATACGAGTTCCGGGTTAAGGTTGTGTGTCTGTTTGGACCTCACTCGCTGTACAGTGTATTAGTTATATTGAAGTGGAGGGTAAAGCTGACTCGACGCATCTCTGTCTCTTGTCTCCTCACTTATTGCACTCCACAACATCACTATAACTATAAGACATTAACAGACATATAATGATAGAACATGAACATTGAAGTTATTGCAATCCCAATTCTGTTTCACATTGTGGAATTTCTCTTGCCTTCGCACTCTTTCTTTTTTCATTTTCACTCTTTAATCTTTCTTTTTCTGAACGTAGTCTCTTTGCATTAAAAAAAACAAAAAAACACTGTTACATTTTTAGCTTGTTGGTCTAACTTAATAAAATTATTGCACACATTTCCACACATGTTGAATAGACTGATTTGAACTTAAGTTAGGGTAGTTGTACTGATGTTAACCTTAATTCAATGTGATCACACCAATTTCATATGACGTATTCTGTGAGCATTCCCTGAATATAATTCACTTTTGTTGATCAAAGCAGTGCTGTCATTGGTCAAAATGGTGCTCTGTACAGAGTTGTGTGAGTTTTCTGTGTTTTTTTAATGATTACTATTGTGGTGAAGAGGTGAGTTTATGCTTAAGTTGAGCTGTAATATGCAAATAAATGGAATAAACAAGCAATTTGATTTCATTTGACATATTACAAATTTAGTGCAAATAACAAATATGTAAACATTTTAGTTAAGTAAACTGAGCAAACAGCCAAAATAATTTTTTGTGTAATTTTCAACAAGATCACTAACAACAACTGAAAGAACTTCTGTTTATAAAGGTCTTTAGAATTAGCATTAATGTATGATAACATAATCATCTTCAGAGTGTCATTGTGGTTTAACTAGTCTCACAATCATGTAGACCCTTATTCATTCATAATGATGCTCTTGATATTCTTGCATCAGATCAGATGCAATGATTGTGTAAAGTTGTAATGGTCACTGTGTCATTCCTTCCACTCCATGTTTCAGATGATGGATTTTTATTTGATTTTTTAGAACACTATCAAAAACAGAACATTTGTTATCTTCCTTATCATCATTTTGTAATGAATGCTAATGAAACAATGAGATTGTAAGGAGTTGAATGCTTATACGTCTGCTTTTCATAAACAATTGATTGCATTACCACTGACCCTTTGCTTTGATCACACCACCCCCTTCTTTTTTGGGTGACTCAGTAACACCCTGTTACAGTGATAGTAACACCCTAAAATACTGGCGGTATTTGGTGGTTGATCTCCACTGTAAGATAATTCAAATGTTGTCAGGAAACGAATGGCAGTGTGGTGGATGCATGTTTGCTGCAAAAAGATGTCATATTTTGTATTTTTCAGTTTATCGTTAATGTAAAAAAGTATATGGCTGCTATAAAACTCAATATATGTCCTGTTTTCACAGAGTAATAAAGTAACTCATGGAGTGTGAAATGCACCCGAAGAAGCTTTTTTCTTTTTAAATTTAGAGCTGGAGTGTTAATATATCATAATATTGAACATTTGTTACTACAGTCCTACATGTAGGTTCATTTCAGGCTGTGTACAGATTTCACTTTCAGGTAACGGATTATAGGAAATTAGAAGAAGTGATTCTAGTCTGCTGTCTCACTTCCGTCTCAACATATTTTCTCATGACTTGTTTAGATACAAAAACAATATAACAGGTCAGTGTCTGGCACATTGACATCCATCTCAGACTAAAAATCATCTTAGTGTTCAAATTTTCAACCCTTCTTGATCTCTATTCTAAACAGATAAACAAAGGAAAAGCATTCGCATGACATGTATGTGTAGTGAAGTTGAGCATGTCAGCAGTTGGCTTACGAACGCTGAAAACAAGCCTGGGCAAACTGCTTTGCACAGGTGCGTGGGAGGATATCCACTGCCAGATTCACAGATTCAATCACTCCTACCACTGTCTCTCTCACCTCTTCTCTGTCTTGTAGGGGAATAACTGTTAGACCATATCAAGACACCAGTATGCTCAATGAAGACCAGGAGTCAAAGTTGAAGTTCAATCAGTTGACAGAGTTTACTGAAGACACATGCTGACTAAACTGACCTGTCAATCATCTTGTCAAAGATAAAATCCTCCACATTTAATTTAATTTCCTACTGTATCGGAGAGAAACGCAATAGCACATTGATCTGCTTGTCACGGGTCTTTCATGCGGAGACTCTCCTCATATTTATGCATAACGATGCATTTAAAAGTTAATGGCCAAAAGGATCTTCATAAAAGTTCACATTGTTGTTGCAGATGAAATATAACACGCATAACATTACATAAATATTTTTATCAGCTTAAATGTTGATTATTAGTCAGTCAAACCCCTTTATCTAAATCTCTCTTCTTAACCATCGGTTGTGCACATCCGCCATGTTTTGTAGTTTTCTGAACACTTTTTACTTGTGTTTGTAGTTCTGAACTGGATCACTGAATATTAGCTGTTATAGTGAGCACGGATCCACACTTAAATAGGAAATAGTAGGCCATCCGGGGACTTCTGGCATGCTCTTTTCAACATACTATGCTTTGGGACACACTTATTTTAATCTCACATACTGTTTAGGATGGATATGGACTCCTCCCTTTATATTTTGCTCCTTTCCCTCATATCTTTTCTGGTTTGTTGCATGCATGCATTGCATGCATTTTAGCTTACCTGTGTCTATGGGTCTTGTTAGACACACAAGTTTAGTCTTGTATTATTTCCTTTTGGCTTTTCTAGGGTTTCTTCGTCCCTGTTTGATTGCTTTAGTCTAGTCAGGATCTTTATTTTTTCTCTAGTTCTCCCAAGCCTTATTTGTTGGTTCTCTCTTGATTTATTGTTGTCTGTTTTCCCCCTTTCTAGTTTCCATTTTTCTTCTTCTTCAAAAAAAAATTGATTTCTTGTGTTTATTACTTTTATTCTCTTCTGCAAACTCAGTTATATTTAGGTTCTTTATTTTTTTTCTCTAGTGTGCTTATGTTTTTATTTATCTCGTCTTGTTGGTCCCTGCCTTGCTTCCTGTTCCTGGTTGTTGACTCTCCCAGCCTGGCAGCTAGTCTGATGCTACGTCAAGTCTCACCACCAAATGTCAAGCCTCTGGTTCCCACAGCCGCTGGCTAGTCTCCATCAGTGTCTGGTGCGGTCTCACCCCCAACCAGCCTGTTTCTCCATTGTGTCCTGCCATTACGGTTTGGACTGTTTCCCTCCTCAGTTCTTGTGCCTTGTCAACCGTCCTGTCAATAAATCTTGTCATTGCTCATCTCTGCGTTTGGGTCCTCTCTAGAACCCTGACACCTTTGGCATGGTCACATGCTTCTACTAATAATAAACACTTGCAAGCACAATTAGATAAAACATTGGTGATATATTTTCCCTTCAAGGCTTTGTTTCGTCAAGACATTCACAGGACCAGAATATGAAAACTACATCCCCACAGAGCAATGATACAAACTTCAACACATGATTCACTGGCATAGTTTAACATATAGTGCCAAACTGTGCTATAAATCTTAAAAAGAATTACACATGCTAAGTATGCATAATGTGTTAGTGGATACATTTTTGACCTTCATGACCTTAAACACAGTTGTCTTTCATTTCTCATACAGCTATCATTAGAAAAGCAGAATGGACAATTCTCTTTCTGCAAAAAATAACTCTTGATTAATTTGGTTGTATAAGCAAATGAATTAATTACAAAACAGGCACATATTTATTCTCTGGAAGCCGGGCTAAATGAGTAAACACTGTTACTGTATTCCTGACATGGGTCAGACCCTCAATCACCTCTCAGATTCAGGCATTGCCTATAGCATAAATGCCAGAATAGATACACTGGTTTCCAATTCATTAAGAAGAGGGATTGTAAATCGACCCCCTCAGTCTTATCCTTTTTGGTCTCTCTCTCCTCCCTTCCTTCCTTTCCTTTTCAAATCAAGTCAAATCAAATCAACAAAGCTTTACTGGCCTAATTGTCAATAATAGAATATTATTGCAAAGCATCTGAATGGTTGCTATAGCCATATGGCAGATACATTTATTTTTAAGATGATCCTCTTTTTTTTTTTTAGCAGTGTGATATCACCAAGTCATAATAGCAAATTACTGTCAATACTGACAATATCACACCACTGAGTTTGTATGTAATGTGTGAATAGACACCTCTCTACAGTTCAATGGGTCGACTCAAGACAAATGAAATGCTTATAATTGAAACTGGTGTGTTTATATTTTGCTTTTTAAATTCCTCAGTTTAATAATAATAATTGACTGTAATAGAATATTTGACCTGTAATGAAAATTCTTTATTTAGCATTGATCGACCCAGACAATTAAATCAGCTCATGTCTATAAACAGGGGACTGGAAAGTGTTGACAGAGGCAGTTAAATTGAAATACGCAGGCAATCAAATTGGAATAGGACTTCCATTCTCAATTCCATGCTCATTAGATTATACAGACCATTTCTAGACCATACTCGCGCTCATGGGTTTATATCATACACTGCTCAAAAAAATAAAGGGAACACTTTTTAATCAGAGAATAGCATCAAGTCAAGTTAAACTCCTGGGATATTGATCTGGTCAGTTAAGTAACAGAGGGGGTTGGTAATCAGTTTCAGCTGCTTTAGTGTTAATGAAATTAACAGCAGGTGCACTAGATGGGCAACAGTGAGACAACCCCCAAAACAGGAATGGTTTTACAGGTGGAGGCCACTGACATTTTTTCCCTACTCATCTTTTCAGACTGTTTTTCACCAGTTTTGCATTTGGCTAGGGTCAGTGTCACTACTGGTAGCATGAGGCGATACCTGGACCCTACAGAGGTTGCGCAGGCAGTCCAGCTCCTTCAGGATGGCTCATCAATACGTGCCATTGCCAGAAGGTTTGCTGTGTCTCCCAGCACAGTCTCAAGAGCATGGAGGAGATTCCAGGAAGACAGACAGCTACTCTAGGAGAGCTGGACAGGGCCGTAGAAGGTCCTTAACCCATCAGCAGGACCGGTATCTGCTCCTTTGTGCGAGGAGGAACATGATGAGCACTGCCAGAACCCTACAAAATGACCTCCAGCAGGCCACTGGTGTGAATGTCTCTGACCAAACAATCAGAAACAGACTTCATGAGGGTGGCCTGAGGGCCCGACGTCTTCTAGTGGGCCCTGTGCTCACTGCCCAGCACCAGGGAGCTCGATTGGCATTTCCCATTGAACACCAGAATTGGCAGGTCCGCCACTGGTGCCCTGTGGTTTTCACAAATGAGAGCAGGTTCACCCTGAGCACGTGACAGACAGGAAAGGGTCTGGAGAAGCCGTGGAGAATGTTATGCTGCCTGTAACATCGTTCAGCATGACCGGTTTTGTGGTGGGTCAGTGAGGGTCTGGGGAGGCATATCCATGGAGGGACGCACAGACCTCTGCAGGCTAGACAATGGCACCCTGACTGCCATTAGGTATTGGGATGAAATCCTTGGATCCATTGTCAGACCCTATGCTGGTGCAGTGGGTCCTGGGTTCCTCCTGGTGCACAACAATGCCCGGCCTCATGTGGCGAGAGCATGCAGGCAGTTCCTGGAGGATGAAGGAATGATACCATTGAAGGGCCACCACGCTCACCTGACCTACATCCAATAGAACACCTCTGGGACATTGTGTTTCGGTCCATCTGACATCACCTGGTTGCACCTCAGACTGTCCAGGAGCTCAGTGATGCGCTGGTCCAGATCTGGGAGGAAATACCCCAGGACACCATCCGTCGTCTCAGTAGGAGCATGTCCCGACGTTGTCAGGCATGCATACAAGCACGTGGGGGCCATACAAACTACTGAGAACCATTTTGAGTTGCTGCAATAAAATTTCAGCAAAATTGACAAGCCTGCTGCATCATTTTTTCACTTAGATTTCCGGGGTGTCTTTGAATTCAATCCTCTGTAGGTTGATTATTTTCATTTCTATCAAACGATGTGGCATCCTTTTGTTCATAACACATTACCCAGTTCATATTAGTATAGATATCCAGCATGATATTTTTCCCCATTGAGATCTGATGTGTTTTCAAAGTGTTCCTTTAATTTTTTTGAGCAGTGTAGTTTTAGTGTAGGATAGGAGTTTTGGAACAGGAGAATACTGTGCCACTTGAATTTTTAATGCATTTGATTTTCAAAATTAATCTTTCTAACCTTTTCACATTTCCCCAAATTGTCAGAAAAAGACCAAATGCAGGTTTTCCAGCCATGCATCGGCATATTTAAGCTGCACACCATAGTTATCTGTGTGCATCTGTGAAAATATTCATTAATGCCTTTAACGAATGTTTATTTCATTATTGTGTATTGATATTCTAGCAGAGGGATCCAAAAGGCTGACGCACACCTGGTTGGGCTGACTCAGAGATCCAGTTTCTTTATTTAATCTTTCCTGTCTTCTTTTTTCACCTGGTAAAGTTTAAATCCCATGTCTTAACGTGCTTTCTCACAACATGTCCCACAAAGGTTATTATGTCTCACAACGGTCCTTCAAAGCTATTTAAAAGCATTTTACCGTTCTCTAAATGTGGTTTAAATTGGGCAGTCTTAAAACATTATGGACCCGTTGACACCTGTATTTAGCATTCTCCACTATCTGATGCAGCGAAATGTATCTTAATATTTGGTGTAAACAGGGCACTAAATATAGGTTATTAGGTTTCAAAAAGGTTTTCAAATGTTTTAGTGACGACAAATGTAAAATTAGCAGTAGGCCAGTAGGCCAAATAAAGGCTAAAAAAACAACATAGGCTCATTGGAAAATGTGCCTCAAACTAAATTTTTCCAAAACTCAAAAAACATATTTATAGATGCCATTAACTACATTTTCTAGCTAAAATGAACACTAGAGGCAGTAAAACACAAATAACTTATTCTTATTATCGCGGGGTTCCTTGCACAATACTTTGTTATAACCTCAAAACATTATACCATAGTGCATGATTTGTAAACTAAATATTTAGCAGTTTGCATTATATAACCAGCTCCATATGTAGCCTATGGATTTTCTGACGTAGGCTATCTCCAGATATGTCCCGTAAAACAATAGTCACGATAAAAGACATATTTTGACGCACATGTCCAAGTGAAACAGCTTCTTGAATAAGACTTGATTTCTCTCTATTGGGAATTGATTGGATAATCGTTATTGTTTGCTAACTGCTGAGATCTCATGTGTGACAAGTTGCCGAATGGGCCCTTGCGGCTGTGCACACGTCATCAGAGAAGAGATGTATTTTTTTCATTAGAGATTACGAGGGCACATTAATTAAAACAAGTATGTGCACAAAAAATAATTTATAATAGGTCTAAAAAAAATTATATATATTTGTGTGTGTGTGTATATATTTATAAAACGGTTAGTTCCAGTCCTTGATTCTGATTAGTCAATAGCTGTGTTTTATTCACGATAAAACACTGCAATGACCACTTCGCCCAACGGTTCTATGCATCACAACACAACATGTGTGTATATATATATATATATATATATATATATATATATATAATGTGTATATATATGTAGCCTATATATATATATATATATATATATATATATATATATATATATATATATATATATATATGTATATGTGTATATATATATATATATATATATATATATATATATATATATATATACATATACATATATACACATAGCCTACATATACACATACATATACACATACATATACACATACACATACATATACACATACATATACACATACATATACACATACATATACACATACATATACACACATATATATACACATCACTTAGCTAAATGTCAGTTATCCAATAGGCTACAGTATATATAGGCTACAGTAGGCCTATGTGTGTGTGTAAAAATACCTTCGGCCTACATTTAAAGTTTAATTATTGTAACTATTCGACTCTCCTGAAAGTCATTGATTGTACAATTTGCATACTGCCTTTGTTAAACAACCTTGTCAATAAAGTAGGCTACTTTGCAAAAGATTAAGACCCTTTTGAGATTTTCAATTGCAATTTTGTTTATAATTTCGTGTCTGTCAATATAATAATTTCCCATTCTCATCAAATTTCTAGTCATCTGGCGTTGCTGTTACAGGTTCTGAACACTAGGCTAATGGCCACACCTTTCTGTGATTCTTCCTATGGCCAGGGCCCGCTCATCGGCTTTAAATCATCAGCTCCCCACAGAAACACGACATTGATCCCTTAGTCGTGCTCACACACCGTTTAACAGCGGTCGCGTTGCGTGAAATACCAAGCAAAGCGCATTTATTCCGCCTGCAGATAACAGTATAAATCTAGCTGTAGTTAGCGGTGCGCGATTCGAATGCTCGCTCGTGCGCGCGCGCTCGCTCTGTCTCTCTCCTTCTGTGCTCCTGACGTCAGCGAGATTGTCTGAGAACGTCGAGCCCAGCGCGTTCTCTCTCCATACTGACCCTCCATTGTGAGCACGCTAACGATGCCAGCGCTCGCAGCAGTCGCCGCCGCCGCCCAGTAGAGACCTCCCAGCCCGAGGACCGAGCACCACGACCCCGTTACACAGACCGAGAGCGCGCGCCAGAGACTTATGTTCCAGCCCAACGTTGTCTTTTGCGGGATTTAATGCTCTAGCTAGTCGCCGACAGGGAGAGAGAGAGAGAGAGAGTGTGTGTGTGAGAGAGAGAGAGGGATAGGGACAGCCATAGAGAGGAATAAGGAAGAAACACCGAGGATATTTCTCACCCGGACCATTTTGGAGATAAAAAGAGCCGAGGTTCATCTAGTCATGGGATGTACACTGAGCGCAGAGGAAAGAGCGGCTCTGGACAGGAGCAAAGCCATCGAGAAAAACCTTAAAGAAGACGGAATCACTGCTGCTAAAGATGTGAAATTGCTCCTGCTAGGTAATGCGGAGTGGAGCCCTTCAAATCTAGCTGTATCCTACACATCGCAGTGTCTCATCCGATGATCATTGCACATGTATGGGATCTCTTCATTGTGACAGGCGATCTTATTCCCTTGTGTCTGTCTCTTCTCCACAGGGGCCGGGGAATCTGGGAAAAGTACCATCGTGAAACAGATGAAGTAAGTGGCATGTTTTAAATGACATCCATCAGTCAGTGTGCGCTGTGTGAGACACACGAAACCACCCACCCACACACACACACACACACACCCTCTATTGCTTGATGGCGAATTCTTAGGTCCGCCATATTTTCAAGGAGTTCATTCTCCACTAGCGTGTTACATACATTGTAGCAATGACATGATGATGATCTGGTGTAGCAGATCCGCAGTATGTATATTAGTGGGTTCGGGAAGACGAGGCGGAGTCGATGTGCTGTTCACGAAAATGGTGCTGAAAGTCAACTGGGGGACCGTGTTTCCTAGTTAATGCTCTATTGGCGTCCACTGACACACTCCACCCCGATTTCACTTCATCCTGTGGGCATTTACGGATGTCTTCCTGTGCATTTGTTGATATGACAAACGTCATAAATCAATCAATATAGGCATTAACGTTTATAGGATATATATATATATATATATATATATATATATATATATATATATATATATATATGCTACACTTAAATGGTTGTGTTTCAGATTTGCAGCATCACTTTAGAGATTGATATTCTTTTACCGATAGCCTTACTGATTTGACCCATATTTTACTTTTTTAACCATATTCACACTTTTCTGCTTAACTAGTTATAGGTTCTTCAGTATTGGTTTCTTCAGTATTAAATGGCGTCCCCTTAAAATAATGTTTGCAAGCTTTTACATATCAACCATTCATTTCCAATTAAGATTTTATAGCATTATAAGCTTAGTTGCTCTAAAATAAATTTGAAGCCATTTACATTCACATAAATAACTAGCCTACATAATAAAACATAAGCTAATTCATTCATTCATAATGCAGGTTGTGTTGTATTTTATTATAGTCCAGTGTTTATAGTATTGTGTCAAAAAGAAGGAATACAACAATTAAAAAAGGTTTTATTTAGCTCTTGTAAAAGTAAATGTATACCCCCCCCCCCCCCCCCCCCCCCACACACACTATCAGTCGGTTTATACTATTCAGTTAATAGGGTGTTAAGAGCCTTCTGTTGGTTGAGAATGGTGAAGGCAGAGCTTATATGGCAAATGGTGCCTGGAGATAATGCTGTTGGCTGTGTGTGCATGGCGTTGGTGCAACATGAACAGGCCTTCATGCTTTTTGTAGTCTGTGTTGGGTTGATGCTCATATTGAGGGAAGAAGGTTTGACACCCAACCAGCTCAACTTCCTCACGGCCATTTTTATGCACTGACGTCCTCTTTACGCTTCACTTAAAACGATCTGTTCATCTACCTTGTGGTTTGGATGTCACATGCTCATTTGCATTGAATCTTAAATGCAGCTCCTGTAATTAGACTACATTTGACTCGTTTTGGAATAATCTATTTTTTTATAGTTACTGTCTCCATCTGGACATGGTGTGTGTTATAGAATTCATATAGGCTTATGATGAATGCTTACTGATAAATAGAGGTTATAATGTAAGTGATGCAAGGGAGATTTTTAAACGTCGAGCTGTAGCACGCGCAGTTTATTGCTCAGTGCAAAGCTTTCGATGAAGAAACGCATCCATTCTCAAAGGTGTGCACGAGCCCTGCCTTTGTCGAATCGAAATCTGTAGCCCTTGGAAAATGGCATTGTATGGGCTATCTGGTCTGACTATGTTATTATATCACGGTGTTTTTGTAATGCGATGCAAAGCAATTGTTATGGAAAATGAACGTAATTAGCTCGGAAATGTTTGAAATTGTACATCGGAGGATTTCAGGCGGGTTCAGTGGTGGACAGCGCCCAGCAGAGTCTTTTTCTGTGATCGGCTTTCTTCGGCTAGTTTCGGTTTTCTCCGTCGTTAAGAGCCTTGAACCTGCGGCGAGAGGGAAAACAGGGGATGGATTTGTGCGTCTTGTGCTCAGGGAGAGATGCACCCATCTACTTCGATTCTTTTGTATTATATTGTGTGTGTGAATGTTTTACTCAATAAATACAATGCTTAACTTGGGACAATGGCAAAATAAGCTAAATCAGCTGACGAGCTGAGGAAGAAATTTGCGGGGTGCAAATGCAAATACCCCAGATATTTAAATTTGTAGGTGCATAAAATGTCCCCACAGTGAGTGAATTCCTCTTATGTAGGATTTGATATTTTTCAATATAGCCTAGTCTAGCGTAGTGTTTGTGTTATGATATATTCAGATGGAGAATTTCTAATAAATCTGACTGTACAATTTCTCCCAAAAGGGAGAAAGATGCAAATCAACAACGGGGTGTATATTGCAAGTTGAGTTTGAGGATATGAAACCAACATTTCAAATTGCTTGGTCAGCTGAACAAATTAATGACAGTATTCACCACTGTGCTTTTAAGCCATTGTAGCTAATGCCTCAGGCATATTTCTAAGTCATCCAAAGAGTGATGAATCTTTCCTCTCTAAGGATTCATTGTTGCTCTTATGTGCTTAATTGGGTAATAAGAGTGTCTCATGATGGAGCTGGTTAAACTGTTTGGCTCCTGAAGGAGTGGAATATGCAGCTCTGGGCTTCTTACTGTAATACGCCGTGAATTAGTTGTTTTTCTAGGGCTTTTTATGAGCTTAACTAGATCATTAAATGTTCCGCCACTGTCACTTACTTGAAATGCTTTTTAGGATATTGCAGCTTTAATATAATGTATTGCATTTAATGTACTTGTAATTATGTCGCATTGCTAAGTGCGTACAATAAAAAGCAATTTTACAATCTGTTATATGTTATTAAAATCCAGAACAAACCAAATAAAATTCCAGTGGCACTCCAGTGGCAGTCTCTTAAGATATACATTTTTTGCTCTAATGTGAAAGAGCCGATCTCTATATGGTTGGCGGAGCTGAATTTATTATGTCTTCAAGCTTCCCCAGAGATAACGGTTAAGTATGCATATAAGCCTAAATATGTCATGACATGTTTCAGGAAATGTTATGTGTATGCGATAAAATCAGAGCTATGTTGAATCTAGATCAGTGGTTTTGGTCTGGCCTTATTGTCAAGGCATATATAAGACAAAACCGAACCACAACATTTACATTGCAGCAAGCTAATCGGAACACTTCCACTGTGTGTTAGATGGTTTCTAGCCTTTAGTTAAACAGTATTCTGTAATGCATGGCTTGAAAAGTGCAGATGAGACAAGGAGGTGTGCACTTAACATGTCAGAGTAAACCAGGGAACTGGGTGATGTGTGAAAGATGGTGAGAGAGAGAGGGCGCAGCATGAGGAGGGGAGATGTTGGTAAACCCTGTGATTATGGTGTAGTCCTGTAGGCAGGCAACAGTGCTTCCATCTGCTTTATTAGTTCAGTGTGAGAGGGGAGTGTTTAAGTGTGTGCAGGCTGCTCTCAGTATCTGATCACATCACACCACACATACACGGCACTCTCTCTCTTTTTCTCTGTTTCTGCGGTCATCTTCCTGGCACCTAGTCCTATGGGAATGAAATATAAGCAATTGAAGATGTATTTTGTGTGTTCGGGGGAGAGAAAAAAATCTGAGTATATGGTGATGGAGAACAGTTTTATAGACCCTGGAGACGGAGCTGTGTGTGTCATCATCGTGCATGTCACTTCTTCACCCACGCGTGTCATGCATGGATGATCAAAAGCCTTCAGAAAGCAGATAAAATGTATGTACGAAAAGTTATATGGTATGATGTGCGCACGATTGTGGCATATTAAAGCAGTTTGTATGTCGTCAGGTCCCGGATCTGATTCTTGTTCATAAGGCTGTTAAACATAGACTAGGTGTTGCACTCACTATAGTTGAATATTTATATTAATACTAATTTTGTACACTGCCATTTAAAAGTTTGGGGTCAGTAAGATTAAGATTAACTAGGATGCATTAAATTGATCAAAAGTGACAGTAAAGACATTTGTAATATGATTAAATTTGACAAATTTATTTCAAATATATGCTGTTCTTTTTGAATTATCTATTCATTAAAGTATCCTTAAAAATGTATCACAGTTTTCACAAAAATATTAATCAGCACAACTATTTTCAACATAGATAATAATAGGAAATCTTTCTTGAACACCAAATCAGAAGATTTCTGAAGTATCATGTTACACTGAAGACTACTGAATAACGCCAAAGATTTTAAATATAGAAAGACGGGGAACTCATATTACTTATGAATGGGAGAAAGTGCAGCGCGAAGTTTGGCGAAATAAGTCCTGCCTTCTAAAGAAAAAGTCAATTTCTGTCAATTGCAGCTCTGCCATCACAGGAAAAAATTACATTTTAAAATATATAAAAATATAAAACAGATATTTAATAATATTTCACAGTCTTACTGTTTTTTAACTAGTAAATATGTTCAAAAACATAAGAACTTACCGTCCCCAAACTTTTGAATGGTAGTGGTGTGTAGGAAACTGTCAAACTATAGTATTAAGAAGTGACTATAAAGTGAATTTGGAGTGAAAATACAAGTCAAAATTCTTGCAAACTGCCCTGATACTAATCAAGTGTCATCCATAGAGTTGAGAGAAACTGAAAGCGAATGGGACATGACAATGCACTCTGAATCTAATAATGGGCGATAAGAAGGACTCTCAATAACAAACTCTATGTGAATAATGTTGGATTTGCCAAAACCCGCTGATGCTGTAATATTCTAAGTCAGATAAGATAAACATTTACTGGATTACTACTTTTCTGGACAACTAGCCGTGTAGTAAAAATGAAATCCTTATTTAGACTATTTTACCATCTGATCATCAAGTGGTTTATTGTCTAATCTGTGAACTGTAATCCAAGGCCACTCGTCATATTATCCTTTAAAAGCGGACTTCTGCTGCTGGATAGGATTAAAAATGTTTGTTTTTTTTCTAAAGTGATCTCTACAGCATGCAATATGCCAGGCTGTCCTGTAGCTGGCTAATTGAAGGGTTGAAGCAGAGGACCCAGCTGTTCAGTTTTACTCCATCTGTACATCCATGAAGCTAAACTGTGGCCATGCACTCGAGTAGCAGAGCACGAAACATTATGTATCTAGTCTCTAGAGGTTGACATGTGTTGAGTGATTGGTGTCTGATGAAGGTTTAGATGAAGAAGTCTGTAAGATACTGCAAGCTTAAATTAGAGTGTGTTTCACTTCCCCTAGAAGAAAGACTTCAACTCTACAGCATTGTAAATTTGAATTGCGACATTCTAGAGCTAAGAATTATTATTTATTTTTTAATAAAGTAAAATACCTTTTATGTAAAAATATTTATATCGTGGCCACTAATTAACAATTCGTTCCCACAGCTTAGTACGTCAGCACGTTTGACTAATTCGTTCCCTTGTTTTAAGTAAATCGTGTGCACAATATTAGTTTCCTCATTTTACTAAATCTTGGCGACGTTGATATATATAAATACAAGTATGGAATATGGATTGGATACTCAGTATACTGGTGCTGTTTTTGGCTGATGATTCTGATGACCTGGATTACCTTACTTACACTCGTAATTTAATTAATTTAAAGGTGCTCTAAGCGATGTTGGGTGAAGTCACTTCTTGTTGACGTTCAAAGTATTGTCAAACAAAACGGAGGCTAGCTCGACCCTCCCTCCTCCTCATCCCGTCCCCTCCCCCTCCATTCTGTGCTTCCTGAAACAGTCATGAACCATTTAGAAAAACCAAACTGGATTTACCCACTTGTCCAGCAAAAACAGAGCCACCTAAATTTCGGATTGGAAGGTTTTCTGCCGGCGGAGTTCTCGCCACATTTTGAACGCTTTTCCGATGTAAATTCCGATGAAATCCTCCGATGTACCGGGATTTCCGATGTAAATGTGCGTTCCTTCTCCTTTTCCCTCTTCTTTGTTATTTGTTCATCAGAATGTCGTCTCTTTGGTCGTGTGTCGGCCATATCAAAATTCTCAAGAATTAAATTTTTTAATGTTAGTCGTTGTCGTTGTCTAGGACATCTCTCCTCTAGCTAACTGGCAGGCAGCTAGCTGATAGTGAGGAGATGTTTGCTGTATGTGTCAAAAAATGGTTTGGCCTAAAAAACGTGACATTGCTTAGAGCACCTTTAATCTTAGGTAGATCTCAAAATGTATGGTTTTCATAGTGAACTTTATATAATATTGTGATGCCTAAATTTGCCTGTAACATTTAAAAGAACTGAATGTAGTGTTTTCTTTTTATTGTCTTTTTAGTGTTTTGCTCATTTTATTTTACAAATGAAAATATACAAAATCATACAAATTCTGCATTTTGCTTCCTTTTTTAGCCTTTTAAGTGTAGTAGGTGTATGCTCTGACCTCACTGCACATTTTGTATTGTTCAAAGCTTCATAGCAGATGTAAGTTGAAGAGGGCTGTTTGGGTGGGTAAAAGCCATTTTAATGCAAAGAAAGGAAATTAGCATTGACACAAAGCACCCTTGCTTGTGACTGCAGCACTGCTGGCCCTGTTATTAGCAACTGCAATAGCAGTATGCAGATTGCAGGGCCATTTAAACTACAGATTTACGTCTGATTGTCCATTGGGAGGTCTTCCTATAGGAAGATTATATATTTTAATGTATCAAGTGCAGTGGGTTTGGGTGGGGCTGTGAGTGGAACCATAGTGTGTGTGTGTGTGTGTGTGTGTGTTTGGGGAAGTCACTATAAAAAAAAGTCACTCTGAGTCACTATAAAAAAGGGAAGGAGCTCTGATGAAACACACAGACTGGTGAAATGAACAGTACAAATGAGAGTTTCCCCGTCCATTTTTGCTTCTCTCTCTGTCGATGATCTTTTGACTGTCTGTCTGACACTCTGTCCCTCTGTAATAGAGGGGTTTTTATGTTTCTAGCTGATGTGATTGGAGTTGACTGAGCACAGGGAGAACAAACGGTTCTCATGTGTTGATTTCCCAGAGCTTTGACTGTAATACTCTGGCATGATCCCCTCTGGCTCGGCCCGCAGACTCAGTGTGACTGAACAATGCACACCTCAATTCTTTGAGGTGGAGTATGATTTTAAATGAGTGTATATTTGTTTATATACTGTACCATGGCAGCATGTATTTTGCATCTGATTTGTGAACGCTACTGGGTAGTATCATGCAAAGGTATCAAACCTACATGCAGCATTCAGATCTTCTCTACCATGGTTTTTATTGTAAACTGGTCAATTTTTGTATTCTTTAATGTAACTGCTAATTTGGTTTGAGAATATTTGAGAGTATTGATGCTGTATTGAGATCTAAAATAGCACAATATTTGGGAATAAAACCCCACTTTTTGTTACGTCCTGGCTTATAGAGCCATGTATCTGGGTTTCTACTTAAGATACTGCGCAGTAATTTTATTCTCACTTCTTGTGAGTAAAAAACACAGGTAGAGAGGAAGTGTTCAGCTCAGGCAAATAAAAAGTGTCTATTTTTCTTACTCAGTCACACACTCAAGCAGATTTCTCTTTACGGCAGTGAGAGTCGATGCCCGAGTTGGGCCGGAGAGTGGGAAACAGTGGGGCTGGAATGTCAAGTGCTTCCCTGAACCCCTCAGTGACCCCTTGTTCTCCCACCGGATCTTTTTTTTCGACCCTCTCCATCTCTTTTGGTCTCTCTGTGGTGGGTCCATATGTACTTGCCGTGTAGGGAGTTCTGGCTGACCCATGTACTGGTGATCAAACAAAGGGCCTTTGTCTTAGTGAGGTGTTTGTGTTTGGCCATAATGCAGGTCCTAGGCCAGCCCCTTCAACACCAACACAAAAGAGCTTTATTGGGGAGGCAGTCAGGGTGGTTCTGCTCATCTGATCTGAGGTCAGCTGATTTACAGCATGGCGGTGCAATGTGAACTCCACTTATGGTCCAATTACATAATGTGTATCTGGATCAGATTGTGGCATAGTCCTTAACTCTTTCCCTGCCAGCGTTAAAAAATAAAAGTTGCAACAAGCCACAGTCAGCATTTTTGCTGATTTTTTACAAAACTTTTCATGGCCCCCAGGATAATTTGTTGTATGAATATCTGAACATGCAAGATATCAAAACAAAAAACCGAGCCTTTGCATTTAAAAACAAAAATAAAACGGACAAACAAAAAAAGTGATTTTTCTAGCTTCATGCATTCTTTTTTTTATTAACACTTGTGTGGGTAAGTAAAAGCAACATTTTAAACAAAAAGCTGAGAAAATCAATTTTTTTTTTCAAAGACTACAACGTGCATAAACAATGCTTTTATCACTTGTTTCTGCTTCCTTCTTGTCTGTGTTTTTATCTGGAGATCCAGTACTCTTTCAGGAGATGTGTAATAGTGCCCCTACCGTATAACAGTGAAAACACTGAAAGCCGGAAATTCCGTCAATGGTGGGAAAAGAGTTAATTAAAAAAATACTAAATAAGAAGGGATGCAACAAAATATTATATACTTTTATAGGATGCATATTAATATGTAATTTATTCCTGTGATGGCAAAGCTATATTTTCAGCAGCCATTACTCCAGTCTTCAGTGTTATATTAAATTAGTCTGTTATGCTGATTTGGTGCTAAAGAAAGTTTTTTTTAAATTGTTATTATCAATGTTAAAAACAGTGCCGCTTAATATTTTTGCAGAAACTTAATATTTTTTGCTGAAACCTTGATAGATTTTTTTTTTTTTTTTTCAGGATTCTTTGATGAATGAAAAGTTTAAAAGAACAGCATTTATTTGAAATAGAAATCTTACTACTTGTATAATTTATTAATATTTTTACATATATTTTCCATACAATGATTCTATATAATGCTCATACTGTCCACAAGCTGTGAAGTACTATAAAAATACCATAAAAGTCTGTATAACTTGTGTGATGTATTCCAAACCTTGAGACGCCATACGATTATTTTTTTTGGATTTTGTGTGAGGAAAAAGAGCCAATGTACTTATACTGTATGGAGAAGATCTATGTGAAGATTCTTCAATTGTTTTGTTTGTATTCTACCGTTAAATAAAAGCATACAGGTTTGGAATGACATGAGGGTGGGTAACAGAATTAAAATTTTCAAGTGAAGTGTCTCTTTAAATGTTAGAATGTCACATGCTTTTATCTTTCACACCTAGCTGTGTGCAAATAATTTTCTTATTTGCAAGCGTTAGTGGGATACTGGTGAAAAGTGTGTTGTGGGGTGATGTGAGTGAAGAGTGTTAATTGCATCCTGCTGTGACTGTGTTTTGCCATTTGTGTATCATTGTAACCTTTACCTGGTGACTGCAAATAGGTATAAATTGGTCTGTCTGCTGGTTGTTTCCAGCAACCTTCGGCCCTGGGGAGCCGACACGTGTACACACACGCACACACACGCACACACACACACACACACACACACACACACGCACACGCACACGCACACACACACACACGCACACACACACACACACACACACACAGAAACGCAAATGGAGCTTGGGTATTACACAAGCAACTTTTAATTAAGGTATAATTGTAGATTCAGTAGGGACTCCGCCTGTGGCCTTTTGTTCACACACCGAGTGGAGCATTTCTGCTTTTGCAGTGTTCGCTTCCTTTTTACTGACTGAAAAGTACAGATGTTGCCCCATCATTTTACGGTAAGCACACGTAACATCATTTGTCAGGAACAGCTGATGGTTTAACTCTTACAGTGAACGATGTGTGAAATTGTTGTCCATAAGTAACGGTCGGTGCTTTCAGCTGCTGTTCCTCTGGCGAATGTTCAGAATGTGCTGCCTCATTTCATTTACCCGTATGCATTCCCTCCCTCTTTTCTTCACTCTGTTGCCATGGAGATGACAATGGCTGCCACAATTGAAGGATGACAAATGACCCAGAGTAGATAAGGGGGAGGGGGAGTTAATGCGATCCGTGAATCAGAAGAAAAGTGGGAGTGAATCAGGGGGTTGGCCGTGGGGAGCGTACAGGATGATGGCTAAACATATCTGGGTGTGAGTAATATTATGTATTCACAACCAGTCCATAATAATCTGCTAGTCTGGTAGTATTAACATCATCCTGCTTTTAAGCAACATGAAATTAAAATCGACCCAGTTTACTTTCTTAATAAATGACTGGTATGATTCATCAGTGCGTAGTATTCAAAAGCTTACATCAAAATGTTAATGTAAATTTCTCCACTTTCGAAATTACCTTTAATTTCTGCTTATATAACCAAGGCTGAGTGGGTGCGGAGAAAGTAATATTAGGCTAAATGTCACATCATGTAGGTATAAAGGGACACATTTTCAGGCTAATCAATCAAATCATATAGAATGCTCTACATGGGCAACAACTCACTGTGCAACACAAATATTACACACACACACACACACACACACACACACACACACACACATATATATATACATATATATTGAGCCTTGTGTAATTGCTTTTCAAAAACCTACCCCTTCTTCATTATTCTTAAAGCTTGCTTTTGACATAACTCTGCGAGAAAGGCTGAGAGAGAAAATGAGATGATAAGGAATGAAGAGAAAGAGGAAGGGATATACAGACCCATCATACTCAGCTTGTTGTTTCGTAATTACGCCCTGTAGTTTCCCTTTTCTTTTGACAAGCATTTCTTTGAATTGATCCAATAGAAAATGACTCACATACATCTGGGGACAGCAGAAGGGACGGGCAGCCTACATGTTGGGCAGATGTTAGGCTTTAACAGGGAAGGGTTGACCTGCGAACTCTCTGTGTGATTGAGAAAGCGAAGCCTTGATTATTATTGTTATAAATAGATGTCCCTCACAGTGTTTAGTGGGATAAGTGGCCATGTCCGGAGGGTGATGACAGAAACAGCACTCAAAAACACCATCAGGACAAAGGATTCTCTTACAGATGACATGAGCCAGCAATGGGAGATAGGAGCAAGAGGTAGTGTGGGCCGTTGAGTGTGTGTGTGTGTGCGTGAAAGTTTTTTCTATTTTGGCTACCGGTGTGCACTCTTGAGATCCTTTAAATCATATTCCACCTCACTACTTTAAAATAAAACCTTGTAGACATTCACATCGGTGACTTGCTCTATAGATCGTCTTCGCTTAACCTCTCTGATCTGATAAATGGAGTTCCATCTTAACCAAAGGTCAGGAGGATCATGTTTATTTAATCCTGTCCATCACAATGTATGTGTACTTCATTCATATGACTTTTTGTGGCATCACTCGACCATTCTAAATTCATTAGGCCAGCCAAAAACATTTACCTTAAAGTATTAGTTTACCATATCAGACTCATATTACTTTCTTTCATGTTATAGAAATTACATAGCAGAATGTTCATGCTGCGCTTTTTCATACAGTGAAACTGGATGGTGGTCCCAAAAAAATGACAACACCATGAAAAAAATAAAATAAAAGTTCTTCACTTTCAGTGTAATTTTAGTATTATTTACATACTTATATATTTTTTATTAAAGGGGTGGTTGATTATGATTATGTGCAAGCTCTTGAAGCTCCGCCCTCTGTGCCGGGAGCAGCAGCTCATTTGCATTTAAAGGAACAGACACAAAACGGTGCGTTTTTGCTCACCCTCAAAAATTGATAATTTTAACATGCTATATAAAAATATCTGTGGGTTATTTGGAACTAAAACTTCACACAGTCTTTTAAAAATATTTCTTTGTAGTTTAAATGTATTTAAATGTTTTTATTTCAGTTTTAGTTTTAGTAATTTTAGTACTTCTACTTACTCTACATTATTTATTGCTGTTTAAAATCTTCAATAAAGTTTTTCATAGAATATATTTTCATTTTATTTTTTCGCTTGTTTCTGAAAACAATTTTTTACCGAAAATGATTTTTAAACGTCTTAGTTTTGATTTTAGTTAACAAAAAACTAAACAAACACTCAACAAACATTAAGGTCTGTTTCTCACAGAGAAGCTATTAAATGGCTTCAGAAGTATTGAAATATAGTGCAAAAGCTATGTGGACTATGTTCTCTTTTTTTCTTTTTAAAGCTTTACAGTCCCAGTCCTCATTTACTCTCATTATATGGAAAAGGGAAATTCTTCTAAACCATTATTTTTGTGTTGTATGGAAGTAAGAAATTCATATGGGGTTGGAACAACATGAAGAAAAAGTTATGCAGGTTTGAAATGATTTTGAATTAATCCTTTAAATCACTCAGCTATCCGTAGTACTGCACATGCCCTTCACGTTGATGAATGCCGTGATGATTTGTCCCTTTGTGCGAATAAGATTGAGTGTACTCAAACCAAGTTACAGGTCACAGAGCGCAGTTGGCACGATTATGTAATAACCTCAGCAGGAGCTCATGCTGGCCAGATCCTCCACCTCTCAGGACACATACACAAACACATACCTTACAGAGAGCCGCGAGATGTGGGAAATTAGTCTTCATGCATGAATGCCATAAGTTTTCCAATCTGAGATGATCCTTTCTCTCACTCTGTTCTCTCTCTTCTTTAATGAGCTGTTCTATAATAAGTTCATCTGAAGGGAAGGTTGCTGTAATGATGTCTGTCCTCCGCCCACATGCTGGCTTTCAGAGATCAGCCCTTATCAGTGGAGAGGAGAAGATGAAAATGACTGTTAACCTCACACAAACTTTCCAAGAAACTCCCTCGTCTTCTCTCTTCTTGTAACAACTCTTCATTATCCTCTTTTTCATGTGGGTCCTAAAACTTGATCCCCGAAGCTGTTAGAACTTATTTTGACGGGGCTCTTATGCCTGTGTGGGAATGTTTGGTTCTCTGGTGGTTTTTGCTGCTCATTAGACAATAGGGTGA
This sequence comes from Abramis brama, assembly GCF_963993115.1. Taxonomy (NCBI): domain Eukaryota; kingdom Metazoa; phylum Chordata; class Actinopteri; order Cypriniformes; family Leuciscidae; genus Abramis; species Abramis brama. The sequence goes on from NC_139971.1 coordinate 36,323,792, forward strand.
ACTTTCTACCATAATTTAAGTGGCTGGGCTTGGATTATGATATTAGCTCAATATTTGGACAAACAAAATACACTCACTGTTCTTCGCTTGCATTAAGACTTTCATAAAACTTGCATTTATGTAGGCTATGTGTTGAGTCGACCCTTTAACAAAGGAAAAACAAATTGTTACCCATATTTGATGAATAGAAAGTTCAAAAGAACAGTATTTATTTGAAACCGTATTTTCTTTACTGTCACTTTTGCTCAATTTAATGCATTCTCACTGAATAAAAGTATTAATTTCTTTAAAAAAAAGACCCAACACTAGAGCTGCATGATTCTGGATAAATTAAGAATCACAATTTTTTTGGTATGGTTCTCCCATGATTCTGGACATATAACTAAATGAAACAACATGTAATTTACTACAGGTTCTGCCAAAATTTTAATTGCTGCAGTCTATTTAAACATATTTAATTAAAGGTGGGGTATGTGATTCTCTTTTTTGTCCATTTTTTCAAAATCACTTGAAATCCTATTCCTAACCCACTTACAGCCACTGAGTTAGAAGCACTGAAATGAAAATTAAGCAATTTAATCATCTGTGGAACGGGCAGGACTCGAAAAACTTTCCAAGACCACCTAGAATCATTGGACAGTAAGTTCGTCAATCAAACGGTCGTACCATACCCCCCTCCCCCCTCCCCCATCCCCCTCGCGTGCGTGACCGCGAGAGACGGAGAGAGAGAGTAATGGGTGGAGTCAGGGCCAGCATTGGAGGAAAGAAGGTAGAACCATTTGAGTTGTGTATTTTCAAAATCTGCCGGCCATTTTGCAAATCCCATACCCTACCTTTAATTTGAATCAATTATTTTAAAAGATTGAGTTGAATGAATGATTCAATGACTCAATCATATAGACATCTTTTGTTTTATTACTGGATGCATCAACATTTTAAATAAATCTCTTGAATTAATGTTTCAATGACGAATACATTTAAGTCACTTGTCGCCACCTACTGGTGTAACGATGGAATTGATACAATCTTTATTTGAAGCATTAAGTTACATGTTAAACTTATTTCCTCTACTTTGATTGCTATACCGACATCAGTGTTTATATCTGAGCTATAAACTTTTATCCCAAACTTTTGAACAGTTGTGTATTTCAAACATGTATGTCTACATTTGTTACATTTAAATCAGGTAAGCATTTTGTAATGTAATAATATTTGTTAAAGGTGTTATTGAAAGCGTTATCAAGAAAATCCGGCTTTTCTCTATAACGGTCCCTGCAGGGGGTCTGGATCTGTAAACGTTTAAGTTCTCTGTTTTATAAGATTATAACAATCCTAGACTGAACCACTTTTATATGTTCCTTTTTATGTATTACATACATTTTTGAAGACACCCATGAGGAAGTGACTATCTATCTATACATGCATATATTCTGATCAGGAAGTACTCATTGTTCTGTTTACATTATACTCAAGTGTCTTTGTCTGACTATAAATGTAGAGCTGAGGACAGAGATGTAAACATACTAGGGCTTGCACAACGTCAGATTTTTACTAGTCGACTAGCTTTCCAGAAAAGTAGTCAGCTAGTTGACATGCCGCATTAGAGGTCTTTGTTGTTTTTGGCAAGTCCAGCGCTCATTCATGCTGGCTGCATTGTCATGTTGGTGCAAAAACCCCATCTTGCCCCCATTCGCTTGTGTCTCGGTTTCAGGGCGGATTGCAACAATTTTGTATGTGAACTCCATATCAGATTGTTTAAAGCTGCAAGATCATGCTGAACGAAGTGAGTGCATGTTAGATCAGGAATGTTAAGAGAACATTGTGCTTGCTATCTTTTTCGTCTTCAAACTAAACTTGGGTCTTCAGCTGACAACGTTTAAATCCCGTGTGGCTAGCGCACTTCCCATAACGTTTACGCTCTAAATCAGTAGGCGAGGGTAGGTGGTCTTTTGTGGCTGTTCGGAAGCATTCGACCACATGCGTGTCTACACTACGAACTCAAACCGATCAAATGCGTTATCAACTACTTCTGGAAGTGGTCAAAACTGGACAAGCTCAAAACATTTTAGACCCCATTTACACCTTTAATTAGCGTCATCCACTTGTGATCCGATCGACCATAGTGCATCTTAATACCAGGTCTAAACAAGGCCTAAAACAGTGTGTGTGGTTCAGGTCTACCCCACGTTATGGGGACAAAATGTCCCAACAAAGATGGCAATATCCAAAATCCTTGTCCTTGTGGGGACATTTTTTTGGCCCCCATGAGGAAAACAACTTCTAAATCATACTAAGGGATGTTTTTTGAAAATGTAAAAATGCTTTAGTTTTTTAAAGGTTTAAAAATCTAAGGTTTAGGCCCAATCCCAATTCTCTGTCTTACCCCTTCCCCTTAGTTTTGCACGTCTCACGTGAACGTGCAAAACTAAGGGGAAGGGGTAAGACAGAGAATTGAGATTGGGCCTTAGTGTTAGGTGATTATAATAAACAGTTTTTGTACAGTAGAAAAAAAATTAGAACATTAGAAAATTAGTCCCCATAGAACATGAAAACCCAAAATGAGTGTGTGTGTGTCAGGCCCTTGGTCTTTGCCAGGTCGACTGTAATAGGAGCCATCTGAGTGAGTGTCTACTTTCAGTTTCTCACATTTGAAACAGATCAATGTTTCCATCCTCCCGTGGGAATCAAAAACCGATGTCCTTATTTATATTGCGACTTTCAAAAGACCCTAAACATTTGTTATTTTTATCACCTGAATTATTTAGTGGTCATCTGAGAAAAGTGAGAGAGTGAGAGTGACAGACAGACATTTCACTGGTTTTTATTGGTTTGCTAGCACCAGCTGTTAATTGCTCATAATGGAAATGTATTTTATATATATATGAAGAGTTCAGATGCAAAAGCCTCTAAGTGCCATCTGAAATTTTCTTCTAGAATGATCATTTTTATCAAGCTCATATATTTAAGTTCAGTAATTTTACTTAAATGACAATTAATAGGTAATTTTCATTGGCATTTAAGTGAAATTACTGAACTTAAATATACAAGCTTGATAAAAATGATCATTCTAGAAGAAAATTCATATTTTATTTTTAGCTTTTTTTGTGTTATTGTGATTTAAAATCATTTTAATAAAAACACCAAAAAATGTATATTTCAGTATATTCTAGAACTTTTTTAAGGGCTAAGCAAGTAATCATGATTTAATCTCTTTTTTATTTTTGTAGTTTATCACCAGTGGCATTAATAAAACATCATCTATCGTACATTTTTTATTTTTTATTCCTTAACAAAGACACCGAATGGTTTAAAACTGAATGCGATTTACTTTGTATTTTACACTTTGTACACCAAATTGAGTTACCAAATTAAGCATTTAAGATCAATTATGTAAACTACAAAAGTTTATTATGATTAATTACTTTACAAAATTGTATATAAGATAATAAAATATTAAACAACGTTACTGGTGCTTCTATAAAATGAATTGTAAACTGGTTTAGAACTATAATTTCACAGTAAGAGTGGTTTTGGTTGAACTAAGTGCAGTGCTGAGCTAATGATAGACAGGTAGCAGCCTTCAGGTCACCTGGGATTATATGTGTGTGTGTGTGTGTGCGTGTGTGCATGCGCGCACGCATACAAGTGGTCAAAAATATCATCCCCAAACACATGCTTCATCACACCTCTCTCTGGCACCAGTCTAATAAAACCAGTGTGATGTCTGGGTCTGCATAATGCCAGGCTTTGCCAGTCTGTCTGGCTTTTCTCATGCCGCACTAACACCATTTACTAAGACCAGCCGAGCACTGATGTGATAATTCATTGGCTTTCGCTTTCAGGCCAGACAATGCCATTATCCATCAAAGAAATGCATATAATATTATTTGAAAAGGGGGGTCAAAGCCTCATGATCTAAACATGACTTGCCATCTTTCAGTATTGCAGAACTGACAGATGTCCAAACCTAATTTCAGCTAAATCAATTGAATTAAGGGTTTTAGCCACAGTAACCTAGTGCCATTGGGGCCCCCCTTTGTGGTTTGGCTCCAGTGGGGTCATATTCTCTGTGAGAAACCCGTCCCTGCTGTTCCGAATGCTCTACTTTCCCCAGATCAAAGTCAGGCATGCCGTCTATCGCAGAAATAACACCATTTTATTGTAGCTAATGAGGTTCAAATATTAAATGTGAGAGTGAGTGAGGGAAAAGGCATTTAATAAGAGACGGTAAAACCCACGACAATGTACAAAATAACTTAGGAATCAGGAGGATGTCTACATTGGACACGCTGCACTCCAACACAGTGTTGGATGATAAAGACACAACTAATTTGTAATCCACTGAACATGATGATTAATACCCCCTCCTCATCACAAAACTCCATCTTCCACTGGTTTTTCAGTAGCACAAAATGAAGAGACAATAGCTATTTGGTTATACTGTGGCTATAGTAGTAGTCAACTAATAAAATCATTAATCATTCATCAATTGTATTTATCATTTAGAAGGCACTCGACATATGGCTTTTGACATGCGTAGTTATGATACTAATTAAAAAGATACACTATTTATCACTAGAATGCCTGTGTGAATGCGTCATCCAGACTTTACAGGTACTTGATTGCTTTTTCGAAATGTTGTGCATTACATAATGTACTGGCAGCATTAACAAAATATTGCAACTTTTTTTTTTTTTTTTGACTGACTGATTGACTGACACATTAGGTGAAATTAGCTCCTGTCAAATATACTGATCTGGATGGGATTGGTATCTCTGTAACTACTAAGATGGGAGTGTTTTTTTTTTTTTTTTTTTTTTTTTTAAGTGAGTGTTGCCAATAGGTTGTAGAAACTATTGGATAATGTGTGTGTACAGTATATATGAAACGCCTACAATACTTGAACCACTACCTATTTTACCCAGAAAGTTAGTTATGGTAGTCACAACAAGATATACAATGAATGGAAGCAAAAGTAAATGAGGAGAAACATTGTGTGGAAAAAAATTATAGATTTCAGGATTAATTTGCTCTGTTAATATTTTACAGAGGTTGTGTGACACATTGCTTGATTTGAACGAGATTAAAATAACAAAATATGTTTGTGTAAACGAATCTAGTCTGAATAGCATTCAGTCTTACATTAAAAAGATTATCTTATCATTTGTTTTTGGTCCTCTTGGTCTCATGAAGTTGAGTGCCTCTGATTTAGATCATGTTACATCTAATTGTCACTCACTGACTTCATGAATTATGCATAAATGAACTGTAATGGCGTAAAAGTAAACTTTTTTTTTTAAATTGATCAATACTGAGAGCAGGGTAGGACAGCCGCAGCCGTGACACACAGATAACAAGACATATTGCATCACTATCTGTACATTTTGAACATCACTATGTTTGCTTTCTATCTCCATTTCCAACCTTCCTCTGCCTTAGTATTATCACCATAGCTAGGTCAAGAAACAAACACACAAACACAAACTACATGCTCTCTAACATGGCTTCTGTTATGTGTGTAGGATTATCCATGAGGACGGTTTCTCTGGTGATGATGTGAAGCAGTACAAGCCTGTGGTCTTCAGCAACACCATCCAGTCTCTGGCCGCTATCGTGCGTGCCATGGACACACTGGGGCTGGAGTACGGAGACAAGGAGCGTAAAGTGAGTACAACACAAACCCTGATAAGCTGAAACACTCATTAAAGAGTGGCATTCCCATTGTGATTATAATTAATAACACTTATGATCAGCTGTAATTTCACTTTACTGGCCTGCAAGACCAAAGAACATTTACGCAAGACAAATATATACTGTTCTGTGTAAGGTGATTCAGGAAAATCAGATGACATGGGTAAATGACAGTGGCTTGTAGCCTTAGCCTTGTAACTATGAGCTATAATGAATTGAACTCAGTAAGATAATGGTTTTAAAGAGACCTTTAAACCTTTTTACATTTGGTTTTTATAGGAATATTCCAGGTTCAGTTTATTTCATTTTCTTAAAAAAAATAGAGGTGAGGCACTTGCAATGAGATTAAATGGGGCCATGCAATGTGAAGATAGTTTATAATAATATTAATTTATATACAATAGTGAATAAATAATATAATATAGTAATTATTAAAACTTTTTGTATTATTGTTAAAACCTATTGTAATAACTGAGCTGTAGAGGTGTTTAAATCATTTTTACAGTTGTTTTACGGTTTATGGTATTGCGTTATCGTGGCAACAAAGTTGTAAAATTTGATCTAGTTTTATACAGGTTTGTACGTTTTTTTTTCTTCCAAACTCCAATCATGATTCAAGGGATAACATTTTTATCATTTACTCACACTCAAGTTGTTCCAAACCTGTATGATTTTTTTCTTCTGCTGAACATAAAAGAAGATATTTCGAAGAATGTCTGTAATCAAACAGTTGACGGTTGCCATTGACTTCCATTGTATATATATTTTCTTACTATGGAAGTCAATGGCTACCGTCAACTGTTTGGTTACCAAAATTCTTTAAAATACCTTATTTTGTATTCAACAGAAGACAGAACCTCATACAGGTTTAGAACAACTGGAGGGTGAGTAAATGACTGAATTTTGAACCATTCCTTTAACACACATATTGTTTACATCGTTGGCTATACTGTTGAAAAATTGAGCATTTTGATTACATTATGCCACAATTACTTATTGTCAATGGATATTAACTTATACTGAACCTGGAATGTTCCTTTAATAATAAGAAAAATCGTTCTACTAAAGACTCTATGCATTAAAGACACAACCAGTAATCTAATCTAAAGGAAAACAGATGTGGTAAACATCGATAGACTCCAGCCACAGCAGATATCGTTTCCCTCTAAGTAAAATGGTTTGGTGCTGATGGGAAGCTTCATCTTAAGATTCCTCTGCTAATGCATTCTATCAGTGACAATATAAGACTCATAATCCCATTGTGCCCTTTCCCAAAAGCTTTCTCACTATAATGTCAGTTTCAGTGAACTCATTGACCTTTAGCAGGAAGAAATGTTTCACTTTAATCAAACCAAAGCTATCAGTATGGAGGGAACAGTCATCTGAAATATCCATTGATTTGAGATATTTTCTCTTGTGAGAAACAGAGCACGTCTTCATTTCCAGGTTGAGTTACACCTCAGGAAGCCGGCCTTGAAGGGCATCAGATCTATGTACCTAATAAGAGAGGTTACAGATAGCGATGTGGCATGATGTGTAAGTTTGTTGGAATGTGACTACTGGGCCCACATGGAACTTGACTTTTCTGCATTTTCTGCTGTTTTTTGTTGGGGAGAAGCACAATTTGGCACAATTATGACTTAAACAGATAAAGGAATATTACAGTTAAGGGACTATTCTGGGTTCAGTACAAGTTAAGCTCATTCCACAGCATTTGTGACAGCTTTTGTTGATTATCTAAAAAAAAAGAAAAGCAAAACCCAAAGTAAAGTTATATCCAAGTAAACTTGGATAACCTTTACAAAAAATGTTATTAAGCAATTACATTTTTTGAATGAAAATTTTAATAGATATTTTTTTCACACTAGAATCATGTTGTCACACACACATATTGTTTATGTTTTTTGGCTATAAACGGTTGAAACCGTTTATGGATTGGCCCTGTTCACTTCCATCATAAGTGCTTCATGATAAACCAGATTTTTGCCTTTTTTAAAGAAAAGAAATGACCTCCTTCATTCTTTTGGCAATCGAATGTTGTCAACAGTGCTTAACTTGTACTGAACCCGGAACATTCCTCTTATACAGCCCTGAGCGAATTCTGCATAGATCCTTCAGAGTTCTTTGTGCACCAATTCCATGTGGGCTGAGTTCTGTCTATTGCCAATGGTGGGATTGATCAGAATGGTATACAGTATGTGATGTGTTCCAAAGCTATAGAGAGAGGATCCTATATGACACTTTCCTCATTGTAAATCGCTAAATGACTAAATGTAAGTGCATACAGTATGTATACGTTATTCCTGAGAACAGATCACTTACACGCATCCACATGGACTCATGAACTCAGGCCAGCTGGCTCACACATTTTAAATCTGAAGTGTGAAGCTTTTATTGGAACAACCTAGCCTTTCTTTCTTTCTTTCTTTCTTTCTTTCTTTCTTTCTTTCTTTCTTTCTTTCTTTCTTTCTTTCTTTCTTTCTTTCTTTCTTTCTGTGTGTTTCTTGCTTTTATACCTTCTTAGCTTCCCTCTTTCACTCTCTCTATCTCACTGATCTGTCGGTCTGTGTATGCACAGGCACAACCCTCTCTCCTTCATATCTCCCTTCTCATATCTCCTCTTCTCTCTCACCAATCTGGCCCTGTTGCCATGACAACCTCATGTTTCGTCTCTCTCTCTCAATGCATTCCACAAGTCTGTGTCCATGGGCAATGTCACTTGCATTGCACTCTGCCCAGCACCAAAGAGGCAACAATCTCATGTGACCATACACGCAGTGTGTGTGACCAGAATGAGAAGTGTCCAAACACACACTCAAAAGCTCTATATAGAGAGACTTGAGTTGCAATTAATTTAATTTGAGTTTGACACTATCGTGTTACTGTGTGAAGCCTAAAATAAAAAGACAGAAATATTGGGAAAAATTGTTATGTAATTGTTGATTATAAAATATTTTATTATATGATGTATTATTTTATTATTAAATGTATTGTATTATTAATATTATTTGTTCGATCATTTTGTTATAATAAAATAATCAATATTATACCAATCTATGTTTAGCAATAATTTTAATATTGAGTGAAACATAAGTTGACATTTTTGTAACCATTTTATAATCTGCCATCTTGGGTTTATATTTACACCCTGCTCCAGTGTTGTTATTGTTAACTAAAAGCTATTAAAAATCTTTTTTGTTTATTGAAATGAAGCTGAAATAAAAAAGCCTGGTCTCATTGTTAATACGTAGGTACATTTGTACATTTACAGGTTGTACAATTGTTGTACGTTTGAATAGATGCTGAAACTTGCAATATGGACGTATTGGGGCAACATTTAATCATAAACATTATGACGTATTTAAGAAAATGTAAAATGTTTACGAATCTTTTATATCTTAGATATTTGTTTATATACCTTTTTATCATTTTATGGATACATTTTAGATCCCTTAACCCTACCCCAAACCTAAACATGACAATTTTATAGAGGATATAAAAAGAATAAAACATAATGGACAGAAATGTTTAGGAAAACGACAATTTTAGCCGCTAATCCCACTCCTACCTCTAAACCTACCCATTCTTAAATATATGTATTTATAAAGAAAAGCATAACAGATAAGTATAATAATACTAATTTATTTATTGCAAAAATGTCAAAAGCGGTTCCAAACGTAGTTCAAATGATGATGTGTTGCAGTCGCAGTATATAACAGTTATATAACAGTTTTGTATGGTTAAAAGCCGAATCTAAGTTATCTCTGAAAATCTTATCCCGATCCACTTTTTGAAGGCGCACATTTCTCATTTAAACGCACAGCAACGGAAACACGGCATGTGACAATCTGTGAAAATACTGATGAAGCAGGCGAGAGCCAATGAGCGTTTGAAGCATTTAAACGTTTATGTTCCACAGCAAACAAAATAAATATTACTAATAATAGTTAAACGATTACAGAAATTTAGTAGTTTATTATGTAGTTCTTCGAAATGAGTTTGCAGCAGATGTCACACAAAACAGAGCGAAATGTTATCATTTCAAAATATTAAGGCCATGATTTTAATATTAGGCCTAATTTATAGTTATACATAGACATGTCAAGCGTAGCATCAGTTCTGGCAGGCCAGCGTCATCGAATGATGGCGGTATCTGGATGTGTTATGCTACGCTCTGTGATAATTTGTTACAGGAGTCAATTTTCAGGAGCTGCCTATTTTTATATGTTCTGTATATGCCATGTACACATGACAGACATATTCCATGTACATTCTTGTCACGTCTCTATACATGCAGCTGTCCTGGTAATCACCCAGGATCCTTTTTCTTTGTAGTGTAATAGTGGATGATGCTATGGCCTGTGGCAGAAAGTCCATTCATCCTAGTTTGATTCAGAGCTCACCACAGCTCACTCATACAGCTCATCTCATTGCTGCCATGCTTATGGTCCTCTACATTACAGCAAAATGGCTGCCGTTCTGAGCGGAATGGGTTCCATAAGGAGTTCCAACATGTTGGTGTGACCTTGCCAGGGTTCCACACATCCTGAGCCACACTACGACTGATAATATAAATGGCAGTCTGTGGTGGGCAAGGGCCGTGAGCCCAGTGCCTGGCACCCAGATGGACACAGATGGGCTTTGCCATTCAAGCCCTCTGCTTTGACTGCAGCATCATGACGAAGCGAGTGAAAAACTCTACAAACCCAATTGGGTGTCACTAGTCTACGTGCTAAATGCATGCAAATTTATATTCAAAAATGCCCCAAAATAGAACTGAGCACTAGGATTGCAGTCAGAATTAGGAGTGTTTGCTCATGGAATGACTTTGAGTGAGAGACGGAAGTGAAAAGCTCTAAACTTAAAGTGATTTATCTCGCATTAGTGCTGACATTCTGGCGACAGCTCTCCTCTCTGGACATTTCTATTACTTATTCTTTAATAACAATAAATATGTGCATGCAGAATCAATTTAATGCATATTAAGTGTTTTTTGGGTTATACAAAGAGTTAGTTTATGGATCGGGTGCTGCAGTGTGTGAAAAATCTGTTCTTTCAGGCAAAACTGATTGGATGCGGGCAGTCACTCATATGAATTGCTGTTTGTGGCCACTTGGAATATGTCGACAAACCGGCTTTTAAAGTATCGAGACACATTAATGATGCTTTGTTTTTCCTTTAAACGTAATGGAAATCCCATAGGTGGCTTTTAAAGTAGTTCATGACTTGAGGCAAACTGGCATCCTTTGTGTTTAGTCTGAGTAGGGCTGCACGATTTATTGTATTTTAATAATGATCACGATTCCTGCCTCTCTTGATTAATTAAGCATAATTGGCCTGCTGTTTATTTATTTCGATTTTTTAATTTATTTGACATTTGTTATCTTGTATTGTTAATAACAAGCCTCCACAAGCTTTCATGCTTTGAGTTGTCAGATGCCACGAGTTTAAATCTCTTAGTCAGAGCTTTTCACTTAAATGGGTGCATTTTTCCACCTAGTGTTTTACCTATCTTCCCAACCTGGCGAACTTGCACATGTGCTCTCTCTGCACTGCAACAAAAGCTCTGATAATCACAGTCAAACATGTATGTTGGAGTTTAGCGATCTCCGTTTATTCTGCTCAAATGAAAGTGTAATACAGCCACTGTGTTCCTCTATGAGGCTGCTTATATTATTTACTGCAAGTAAATCTGTGAGCAGTGACAAACAGTAATTCCAAACATTAATCTCGACTATATTGTTTACGGGTGTGGTTGCTGAATAAATGCACTTACGTAACCTCTGTGCTATAATACAGAGTATTTTTGTTGTTTTAATAGGAAAACATTAACATAATTAGGAATTTTCATAATGTAGAAAGTGTTGCATTTATATGATAAATGTAATAAATCAGGAAACTACAGTAGATGAGGTTAAATAAACCCTGCATATGAGTTGACGTACTCTTGATTTGTGCTTTTGTGAAAGTGCAATAATTCTGATGTAAAATGTAAAAAGAAATGTTTCAAATGAGAACAATTATGATTAATAATCGTGATTATCATTTTTGAGCAAACAATAGTGATTATCAGTTTAACCATTATCGTGCTGTCCTAAGTTTTGGTTTAGATCCTTCATTGCTCTCTATGCAAACCGTCACTGGGGTATTTGGTAGTTTATTTTGTATGAGTCTACGGGCTTCTCTGCGTGTGTCACTGAGGGAAAACAGTTGAGAAATAAGGAAGAGAGGGTGCTGGCACCAGAATATTCCCTGCAGTCCCGGCAACGCCCCAGTGGTGCTCACGGTCCCACTCATTATCCAGAGAAAACTCATCTGAACAGCCTCATCATCAGCTAATAGTCTTAATGTAAGGCTGATTTGGAATTAATTAAAAAATAATGATGCCCACAGATAAATAATTTATAATAAATACTGTAATAATACATAAAAACAAGAATTGTCCATTTTGATTTCATGGTGACTTTAAGATAAGCAGTTTAAGGAGAAAATAAACTCCAGTTTGACATACACAATATTTTAGTATACTGCTTGAGAAACCCACATCCTGTTCTCCATTCATTTCTTTCTAAAATGTTGTGCAGTTTCATTTTGTGACTTTAGGTAAAAACATTAGTATAGATTTTATAGACTAACAGTGGCCATGGAAGTAGTAAGTAGTATGAGTTGGGAGTTCTCCCGCCCAGGGCCGGAGTGGGGCCACTTTTCAGCCCGGGAGTTTCAGGCCCAAGACCGGCCCACTTTTTCCATGGTGGAATTCCAAATTAGCACTTTTTCTAAATTGGATAAATGAAGCAACAGTTCAGCTCGTACTATTGTGTAGTTTATATTAATACCATGGGTTAACAAATAATGTAAAGGTTAAATAATAATTCACTTAGACTTTATAAGAAGCATTTGCGACTTTATTTCACACAATAAAGGTAGCCTACCTGAGAAAATGTTTTGGAATAGACGGGCTATGGACCCAACCAACTCTATGGGAGGGTAGGGGAGAACTCCCTCACAGGGTACAACCCATGCAGAGGCTGCGCGCTGCGGTGTCAGAATGCGGAACGTGTGTAGCCTATAATGTAACTAATGTGACATTGAAATGTGAAAGAAAAAAAATCCTCGACCGGCCCAAAAGTGAAGCGGCCCACCGGGAATTCTCCCGATTCTCCCGATTACCCACTCCGAGCCTGCTCCCGCCATTATATAGTCATAAATTCACATTTAAAGATCCTGAATGTGAAAATATTTGCATATTGCGTGCTCTTTTTGGTCCAGGTCACCCTGCATTTTGGTATGTTCTTTGTGAAGTTGTTGTAGACAGCCTGTACCATTGCTAAAAATCAGAGGGGAAGGTTGGCGTATTTATAGGATGTGTAAATTAATTTTGCGTGAGGCAGAACGAGAGCCCTCCAGAATTATTAACAGATATCTATCCCAGCAGATTACACCGCAGCCTCCATTTTAATTGAGACTTTAATTGAGAATTTATGTCATGTCTCTGGTGCTTGGATTTAGTAAACGGATGACTGGGTCCCTTCTCCCCAGCCTTACAGCTCATCTACACATATCCCAAATATAATTATTTCTGATGCATTTTAATTATATATTGGGTTAATCAGTTTACCTCAGTGAATCTTTACTCAGGAGAACCTACTTGTGTTTCCCGGGCTGTTGGTTTTTTTTTATTACAAGTTGTATGTCAGGGGTAGCACCTATTTGTTTGTGGTCCTGGTACACTTGGTATCACAATCATTTCCGAACCAAGGACCCCTTTCACAATCCAACTGTTTACAGACCCTACAGTAAATTTGAGCTTAACTTTAATAAAAAATAATAATAATAATAAAATAAAATAATAATAGGTAAATGGGTATTTTGCACACTTTGATAGAGCACTTCTAATAAATCACTGAATCACTCTCCCCACAATCTCAACTGTACCGAACCACTTTTTTAAATCTTTTATATATATATTTTTTATTTTATTTTGCTTAATGTCAGTAGTTTTATAGTGTATCTTTATCTTCAGTTTTTTACATATATGGGTAAAATATGTAAGTCTACAGTTTTCGTTTAGAATGTAGGAGACTGTAATCCAGACTTAATATTTTTTAGTAGGCTTTAGTAAACTAAGCAAAATTGCAACTGAACCTGATAGCCGATGAGCATGCTATAATAATGAGCATTTCCTTTTATAGAAAATAGCATCTACTGTTTTGGATTATTTAAAATGAATTAAAATCCAAAATCTTATACTTTTACAATTCTTTTTTTGGAAGTCACATTCAAAACACACAGCTCAAAAATCTGAGGAGGTACGTGTTTGAAAGGGTGTGATGCTTCTGAGCTGAATATTAGCTCCATGTTTTAGCTGGTTCATGCTTCAGCAAGGTTATTTGTGCAATCAGCTCAGCATGAGTGGTTTTGAGTTTTACTTTCTCTAGCAAAGTGTGTTGGCAAAGTTCTAACAGCCAATCAATGAAGTTGGGTATGATGAATGTGTCTCCCAGTGCTGCCCTTGCCCAAACTGTGCTGCTGTCACTCTCTAGCAGATCTGTGATCTTAATTGGAGAGCCAAAATTAAAGCGATCAGGAACAAATATCACCTCAGCCAGATGGTCCACGTTAGTGGGCTAGTGAGCTGGCCACGTCTTCGGCATATGGCCAGCTCTTATTACGACAGACACATCAGTCTTTGTGTATGTGTGTGTTTAAACATGAGTGCACATGTGAGAGTGTGATTGTGACAGGCTGTATTTTTGCTCTTGAGTACTGTAATAACATTAGAGCTTTACTGACAAGCTGTTTGACAGCATGGGAAAAGACAGAGAAAGAGAATGAATGAGTTTATTGTTGCTCCTTAGAATATCTGATCTGAATCTCTACAAATGTTTCTTTATTGGGTCGCTGGTATATTCCCTCATAGAGAGTCTAGTCAGCCAGAGATCAGAGTGTAAAATGGTTAATGCAGAGTCATGAAGGAATAATGTCTCTCAGCAGTTGCAAAGGTTACACTCAATTCATTAAAGCTTCATAGAGTGGCGGATGTATGGAGTCCTAACACGTCTTTAATATTGGCATTAGTCGTCATTTTTAAATCTTCTCTGCCATGATATGAGATATTAAAAAGAGTATTTTTCCTGCCAAGTTAAAAGAAAGTGTCAAACATTAAAGGGTTATTTCACTCAAAAAGAAAAATTCTGTCATCATTTACTCTCCTATATGTCGTTCCAAACCCGAGTATCTTCAATTTTTGTTTTGTTTTTAGTTAGGATTAGTTTTACGATCTTTTTATCGTAAAACTCTTTTTTTATCATCTTTTTATCAACTTTTTGTAACAACAAAGTGGTAGTTGTATGGATGTCAATGGAGGGACAGAAATCTCAGATTTCATCAAAAATATCTTTATTTGTGTTTTGAAGATGAATATAAGTCTTAAGGGTTTGGAATGATGTGAGGGTAAGTATTGATGACATTTTTTTTCATTTTGTGAAAAAAAAAAAATCACAATTCAACTTCTATATTGAATGATACGATGACTTGCACTGTTAATCAAATATTCAAGAAAAAATAGATAAATAATTCCATTATTATTGAGACAAAATATATTTTTTTGTAAAAATATTGCAGTATTAGGGCTCCAGACTAATATTTCAGAGCAGTGACACCGGTGCTGCCAAGTTCTATGGAAGGTGACACCAGTACCTGATTTAGTAAAAAATAATATATTTTTAAAAAAATAATATTTAATGTTTTGTCTCATTGAAATGGATATTTTACAGTAACTTGTGCTGACAGTAGCAGTAGCTTAAGTTGGGATGTGGATGCAAATGCGACCTAAACAAAGTTAAGTCACACCGGTCCGGCAGGAAAAAAGTTTGCAAAATGTATCAATTTTGTTGCAGTCCTGGCTTGCATGAAATATTTATGGCCAGTACAGTTACAGGATCACCCTCAATGTAAAATGACATTATTTTCCTATTTGTTGTTATTTCCATACCACTGATGGTTTTCCTCATGTTTCCTGTTGTTTGTTGCCTCTGGGCAGACTAAAAGGAATAATGGTTTTGTTGAAAGTATGACCAACACATGAATATTTACATGACACCCACATTGTATACGCCTCTGGAATACAGTGATGACAACCAATTTGTGTTCGCACAAGAGAGATGAAGACCTCCTACTGTTTTTTTACAGTTACTTTTTACTCTCCACCACTGTTAACCTCTTTAGCAACACTGTATTAAAGTAAATGACCCTGGAAAGTGCTCTTTAAAACCGACAAAAATGGAAGAATGAGAGCATAAAATCGAAGTATAAAATCGATTGGTGGACTTGAACCCAACCCACAAAGCTCCCCAAGGGTAACAGGGATGTCTATTTTGTTCAATGGAGGCACAAATCTGGCTTGAGGTGTTTATTTTGTTTTATTTATTTTATTTTTTATATTTTATTGCTGATTTAATCATAAATGCCATTATGTACTGGCTTTATTCGCAGGCTAACAATCAGCAGTTGATTGGCACCCTGAGAATGGCATTACTACAACACATCTTCAAGCCAATCAATTATCCTAATCAATAAAATAGCCAAGAACCGAATAGGGAAGCAATTTGTCCATCATCATTGCTTAAAAAGAATATAGCTTTGGATTCTTATATGAGCCTTATTTAAGGCCACAAAAAATGGCTTTTAAATACAGCTACTCCATGTTCAAGGCAACAGAAGGGGTTTCAGATGTACAGTAGAAAACCTGGACACACTCTGCCCAGTCTCTACATGCATGTGTGGATTTCAGCCTAATTGACATGGCAGTATTTTTTTAGTTCTGGCCTCATTCAGAAATGCCTGTGCATTCATCCCATAACAACCAGGGCTTTGGGGCTTTTGGTTTTGATCTGAATCCGCTTTGACTTGTTTTTCAGAATTTCTCCTCGTAGCACCCTCAGAGACATCTTTGCCTTTGTTACCAAGAATGACTCCTTCGCATCATATGACCCGTCCCATGAACGGCGTGTCCAAAATGGACATTCAGGCTGAAAACAGGTTCATCACCCCTTCCTTCAGTACCTCCCCATTTGTTAAAGCCTTCTCAACCCCAGCCAGATTAAACAAGCACAGTGCTGAAGCTGGAGAGCAATGAGGTTCTGTAGTGCTCTGGATTTAGATGTAATCGGTGACTGGTAGAACTACCAGCACCATTAATAAAATGGGATTTGACGCTTCTGGGGATGTAATAGCGCCAGCACCTGCAGCGATGATGTTTAGAACAGCACTAAGCCTCCGCAATTACAAATGAAGAAATGATTTCTTGCACTTACCCTAAAAATGGACAGATTTTGCCAGATCTTGATGGCCCTTGGGGTGAGATTACTGTAGATGCTGAGAAATGACCCAGCGGAAAATTTGAAGAGAAATAGCACATTATATTGCAGCGAGGCCACTGTGATTGCCTAGTTACCTGTGGTCACAGTGTGGAACATCATTTACACTTAAGCTCACCTTGTTTGGTCGAGAGATTTGTGATGATGCTTTACACTCTTGATCTACTTTCCAAAAAAAGCCATAGTGTATTTGACTGTACTGTAGATCTTTCCAAGATCTTTTCATCCAATCCTAATTTTAGAGTCAAAACAGTCCATTTTATAATATGAGTTTGACTTTATTGAATCTTTTCTTTTAGTATTATTTATTTCGAAGCTGTTTTTGCACTGATGCCAGATTTGAATTTTTGTGTGCAAGCTTGGCTGCATCTGGATATCAATTACTGCTTGAGGAAAACTACCAAAAAATTAAAAAGCTACATAACACTTTGATATACAGACTGCTTAAAATTTCTTGTTTAGAAAGATCATTATCAAGAACACAGAACACTGATTTTTATACTTTGATTATTTACTGTTCTTGAACAGCTTTGGTTTATTTTATACAGTGTAAAAAATGTCTTAATGGTTTTTTAATGTTATAGATTAATATAAATTGTTAACATTTTACTAATTATATATATATAATTTTTTTTACCTCAGTAGGGTTTTGGCCTCTCTTTCATGCTGGTTAAGTTGATATTTTCTCTTTGCTGCCGCCTATCATGTCAGAGAATAGTGCAACGGAGAATGTCTAAAGTATAAGCCCTAGAGCTTCGTGAGGAGCACGCAGCGTCTGCATTGGTTCATAGTCCGTGCATCAGGGATAAACAAGACATTAGCGGGCAACTCAGCTTACAGTTTTACAGATAGTGATTGGCCCTAGTGCTGTTCTGCTGAGTCTCAGTCTGGCTGTTTATGGAAGTAATATAGTGTATATATTTGTGTCTTTCAGAAGAATTACGATAGTTAGGTGAGGCTTTTCCTATTAAGGGTAAATATAAACTGTCTTCACCATTTGCTCGCGATATATCAGCTGGCTTCACCTCAAACACAGTTAGAGTCCTGGCGTGATCAACAGGAAGAAAAAAATGTCTTTGGTGAGTTAGGAGCTCAGAGGAGATTTCTGCACTGCATCACTGTACAAGCTGTCCTAAACCCTACAAAGGGAGTATAAACTTCAAAGAAATATGTTTTTTTTTTTTATATACATCTTATTATACAATGTCCTTACCAGGAACAAAATCACTGCGAATCAGGACAGTTTTTATGTGTTTTCTCACAGACGATTCAGTCGCACTAAAGCATTTACATGAAATTATAAAAAGATTAATTATGTTTCGGAGCGACTGAAGTTGTGCATGCACGCATACTTGTGTTATTGTATCAGCTCACACTGGGAGGCTCCAGGTAGAAGTGAGAATGCTCCAGATTTTCAGTTGACGTCCTTGTCCTTTGATGGCTCTTGTGACTGAAAGAAAGACATCAAAATGGCGGACATGAGAATCAGTTGGACAGTGTCCTCGATAGGTTTGATGCTGTAAAAATACAAAGTAATGTCACTTACTCTATCTGATGATGACTATGTCATCTTGACTCTGTCATACTGTATTGAGATAATGGGCTCTTGAGCTACAGTATATAACTGATGATGTCAGAAAGCCCAAGCTAGCCTATTAGCGTCGCTTAATGTCACAATTAAACTGAAGTAGCGAATTAACATTACAAGACTGTTCAAAACAAACTGTTCCAAAAATAAACATATACATGGATGAATCGTTCACAATAAGATTAAAAAAAACAAGCATTTCGAAAATCGATAGGGTGAATTTTTATTTCATGCACACTCCTTTTTTCATTTACTTTTTACTCACAGTTTTTTTTAGGCTGATTTAATCATCTAATCAACCCTCTTGTTGTGTAATTTCAGCTATAATTAGATGGAGGTTCTTTGGGGGGGTGATCATGGGTCACCTTTGCAAAGGAAAAGTGTTTTTCTTCCCTAACTAAGTCTTTCCTTATGGGCCTTGATTTTACTGACATGATGTAATTTTGTTTTTGTGATAGTTTTATTTTATTTTGTTCAATGAAGATCATCTGAATAAGTGCTTTTGCATTTTGCAAGAGCATATACAGATTCTTCTGGATTGTCAAATGCCTTCAGGAGCAGATTCCCTTTCCTCCCCTGGGCCTCCTGAGCACATTGTGTCAGTCACTCCATTCTGTTAACATCTCACAGTAATGTCCATGCCATGAAAGCTCCTCGACCTGTGTGTCTCTGTGGAGTCGAGGCATTTTGCGTGCCTGGAAGAGCAGTGCACACCCACCCACCCCCGCCCCCACTCCCATCTTGTCCTTGCGCCAGGGCTGGCAAGGCATTGGGAAACAGCGCTGTGTGCTGAACTGGACTAATCCCGCCAGAAAACAGCTGAGCCTCCACCAGTCCGGCTCTTAACCAGAGCTGACAAGACAAGGGGCCACAGTGCTCTTTCAATGAAGCTGCTTGCTTCACACACACACATACACGGATACCAAGGCACTGGCTGGGCTTCAGACAGAGTAACAAGGGGTTGAAGAGATGAGAGGGGTGAGGAAGGGGGGTAAAAGGGGTAGGGAGGAGTCAACTAGTTGCCTGACAGTGAGGCTGGCTAGTGTAAATTTAAAAAATATATTTTTAGCAACAGTGCTAAAATGTTGATGAATTAAGAGATGCAACGTCTCTGAGAGGGGTTTTATGGTGAAAAATGTCATGCCTCTATATTGATCCCCCTTAAAGCAGTAGCATTTGTGTAATAAATTCATAGTATTCAACAATAAATTTCAAGATTACGGTTAAACTTCAAAACATGATCCATAGATCATTGATGTAATAGATCAGTTCTTTTGATCTATGTAGGTATGCAGAGGAATGTCTTTAGCCATTGTGTTGCATCTGTTTTTTTTTAAAACAAATGCAATAACTTTTTTGTAAGCATTGCATTTAAGGCAACGCATTGTTGCAGTCTGTTCTGTCGTGAAACTCTAGATGGCACAGGATGATTGAGGTCCTTAAAGCTACACTGTGTAGGATTTTCTCCCATCTAGCAGTGAAATTGTATATGACTACCAACTGAATATTACTTTCTAGCCCCTCCCATTCCGAGGGCGTTTTAACTCCTACGGTGGCCGTATTATTTCAAATCTGTCGGCAATTGCGAGTAATGTCCCCCTCGCATTCGTCACGGTGCCACTGAGTGTAAAAACGCGAAAGGCGAAGCTTGAATTTCCAGGTATGTCCCTCTTTGGCTAATGTATTTTCAAGATGGAGGCGCAACATGGCTTCCGCCATTCAAGCGACTCGCTCGTATGTATTCTAAATGGCAGATTCTACGCTTACGAGAATACTTGATTAGTTGGTAGAAGTAATTACACATTAATGAGCACATATAATTTTGAAAAAAGTGTTTTTTGCTAAGAATCAACTTTAATTACACAGTGTAGCTTTAACTCAATCTGCTTGTAATCACATCATTCTCTATAGGGTTCCTGCTTTATCAGTAGCCAATGAGCTCGCTGCTCAGCTTTCAAATACTTAGTCAGGATTTGCTATAGCAGTTTGCAGCGCGCTTTCAGAAACCCTCTCATCTTCCCCAGCTCCATCTTCATAGATCTGCTACGGGCAATTCACGTATGCTATATTATACAGCAGCAGCATGTCTTACTTGTTCACAGCAGCATGTCCTGTTTGTACTGGCAGTAGCAATTCTCTGTACTCTGCAGCAGCAGCAATAACTTACAGCAGCAGATCTATTCTGCCAAGTCCAAACAATCAACATTGTCATATCCATTACCATGCAAAACACTCAGAGAGTTGTCATGACAGGAATACACTAGTTTGAGGTCAGTAAGATTGTATTCAATGAAATTAACAATTTTTTCCACCAAGGACGCATTAAATAGATCAAATGTCACAGTAAATAAATTTATAATGTTACAAAAGATTTCATTCAAATAAATGAAGCTCTGAATCCTGAAAAAATTTATCACAATTTCCACAAAAAATGTTAAGCAGGCCAACTGTTTTCAACATTGATATTAATAATGTTTCTTGAGTACCGAATCAGCGTATTATAATGATTTCTGAAGGATCATGTGACATTGAAGACTGAAGTAATGATGCTGAAAATTCAGCTTTGCAATAACAGACAAAATATATATATATATATATATATATATATATATATATATATATATTATAAAAACATATATTAAAATTGGCATTTTAAATTGTAATAATATTAGACAATATAAAAAAATCTGTATTTTTGATTAAAAAATGCAGTCTTAGTGAAAATAAGAGCCATCTTGCAGGTCTCTGGACACTTCACCTGCCAACAAACAGAGTAATGTTTTGATAACACCACAAACCACACAGCCACATTCTTAATACTTTTCTGGTGAATCAACCTTCAAAAGAATTACTTATAGTTGTCTTTGCATATTATACTGGGATTACAGAAGGTATTTTAGCCATAAAGTATTACATCGTCTTTAAAATGTGTTCATTGTCTATATAAGTTCATTAACAAATGTGTACTTATATTTGTAGAGGTGGGGGATTGTGATTTCTCTTCTTGTTATTTTCTTCATATCTGACAGCCATAAGGGAGTTAGACCGAGTGAGCGAGCAAAGTTTGTGTTAAATCAAAATGGAGGACTCTTTATGTGTGTGCACAAGCATATATATTGAAGCTGTCTAACACTAGTTTGTATGTGGTAAAAATAAAACGAGTGTGCCTTTTAATTTGTCTACCCAACATCCTTTATCAAAGAACCCCAAAGATAACTCTAAAACAGTTTTTAGGTGTGCATGTCTTTGTGTGTGCTCAAAGGAGCTATGTTGGGATTTAAAGCTGGAGACAGACGAAACATTAAAAAACAAAAATGCCCTGGCTTTAAGAAAACTTTGGAAGTCAGGATTGGAATGGAAAGAAAATTAAGCAATGAAGAAGTAAGATGGATGGAGATGTAGTGGAGACTGCAGATAAAAGAGTGAAGAGCAGCTCAACCCATTGATTGATGGATGGATAAGACGAGTTTAAGAGCAGGATGCTCCTCCAGTCTGCGTGTCCAGAGGGGGATGGAGCTGGACCGTGATGGGACTGGCAGCATTTGGGGCATCTCTTAACACAGGAGCTTTTTTTGCTTACAATCTCTAGCATGTCCCAGTTTTTGTTTTGTGATGTGTGCATCCCCAACCCCCACTTTACCCCCTCTTTTCCCCCTCTTTTCCCTCAGTGCATGTCCCACCAGAACTGCCTGAGAACGACAATTTTGCTGTTAGCTCTGAATAATACAGAATGTTTGAATTTATAATTTATGATTTAGGCAGGAATAGGACTTGACCGAACTGTGCATGGCTTTATGATGGGAAGAGTGCACTGAGAGGGCTTGGGGTTCAGGGAACACAATAGACTGAGACAATATAGTGAGTTTCAATGTCATGCATATGCATTTTGTGAGTGACAATCAAGAAAGAATGTAGCTAATGATAGTAAGTGACGTACTCAGTCAGAAACACACGTAGTGTTTTGCAAATGCATCACATGTGCATTTTCTTGTATATAACTGCACTGTTTCTACACCAGGTGTGATCATTGTGGCTTTGCTCTGCATCACAACAGCTTGAGACTGTCTACACTGGATGCTTCAAAGTGAATAATCCAAATCTATTTGTCTTGTTGTCGGAAGTACACTCTAAAGAAAATCCATAAAAATAGTCCACAATGTATGTATTAATTTGGCGGAATTTTTCGTTTTATTTTTTAAAGGTGTTTTACCTGTATTTTGAATTTTGAAATTCATTGCGGTGTGTTTTAGGGTTAATGGAAATGTCCGTAAAATTACTGGATAATGTCCGGGTAATAAGCTGCCAGTACTTTTTCTGTTATTTTACGGATTTATTTTTTAGCGCAAGTGTATGGAGTATGTCAGAAAATAGAACTGGCCACAAATTTACTGTTGGCTCCTTGTCATGTCATGCCACATCCAGTGAAGACAACATCACTAATTATAATGGAATCTGTTTGCTTTTGACTGGACGTGTTACACCACTCGCGTCCAGTGTAGACAGCAGTGCCAGTCTAGACTTCTGGGGGCCCTAAGCTAAACTTTGTTCGGGGGCCCCTGTCAGTGCGTTCAAACCCTAAAATGACCTGACTTTCAGAGCAGTTTCACTGTCAACAAACACCAGTGAGTTGAAACATTCAGTAATACAATAAAAAATAAAAACAATAGGACAAATACAACAGAAAAAATATATGAATGAAATTAACAATTTAACCTACTACTAATAATAGCCTACTTTGCAGAAATTAAATAAGGTAATCAAATGTAAAAAAAACAAACATTGTATAGTCTTCTCCCACTGTATGAATTAAATATACATTGATTCTTATTAAAGTTACTAATGTTATTTAGTAAAGATTTGTTTAATTAACATGAAATGACAGAGAGAGCAGCAGGTTAAATAGGCTGCTGTCACTTTAAGATCAAATCAAAATAGCAACTAAAACACACCCCTAAATCATTCTTAAAAGCAAGGGGGCCTCGTGGTGGTTCGGGGGCCATACGCAACTTGCGTACTTTGCATATAGGGAGGACCCGCACTGGTAGACTGTTAGCGTCTGCTTTTACAATAATAAATCTCAAAACTTTCAGTACAAAGGGGTAACTTCAAGTCTTTGTGCCATCATATTGTTTAACTAGATCTCATTGAAAGAGATGCTCCGTTATGAGTGTAGTTCACTAGAAAGATAAAACTGGCCATAGAAGTATATGCTTATGCTAATCTGTCTATGCAGTTTATTCTAAGGTTTGCTATAGCACCCCTTGTGGCAACTCTGAGAATGATTCATGTACTTGTCTTGCATTATGGATTGAGGTCTGACACATTTCAGTATGTTACAATGCACAATTTTGAGTTTACATAGCTAGAAATGTTTGCATTTACAGTATTTGTATAGCAGAATGGTTCCTATCCTAATATTAGGCCATTGCAATGCAAGACATAAGTACTCTTTCCGTCTGACTGATTGCTCTTAGTGATTTAATGCACTGAGCACTGCTGTGGTTAATATAACAACACTCTCCTTCTGATTCCTTCTGATGAAGGTTTTTGTCTCTGTGGATTTTTCATTCTAATTTCAAGTCATTTAGGATCAAAGACCTAGGGTTTTAAAAAATGTGGCTCCCAAGAAAATCACTGTCCAGGAAGCTCTGGATGATTTGAGGTTCATTTCACCTGAGAGGTGGTGACTTTGATCCCTCTCACTGCATAAAACATTTAGTGACAGTTAACATTAGCCTTTCAAAACAGAATCAGAAATGATCAGCAATGACTTGCTTGATCTCACGTCCTTCTCTCTCATTCAGTTACTCTGTGTTCCGTAATCTATTTCCCCTTATCTTTAATAGATGGCTATCATATTTAGGGAATCCATCTTTTTTGTATTGTTTAAATAGAAATGGCTTTTATGTACTGTTCAAACAATAGGACAAATACAACAGAAAAAATATATGAATGAAATGAACAATTTAACCTACTAATAATAGCCTAATTTGCAGAAATTGAATACGGTAATCAAATGGCTTTTATGTACTGTTCAACATTTGCTGGCTTTATTTCAGTAAGGATATTTCCTTGTTTCTTTGGCTTGTTGGTCAGGGGTTAGCACTCTCTGCCTGTGTGTTTGTATCAATGTGATGTGTTCAGTGTTTACTCATGTAATGCTCGACCTCTGTTTATTTTAAGGATGAGTTGTCGGCCTCTAGCCATTTTAGGTCAAACACTAAAAATATTTTTTATTCATCTGTTTTTTTATGCTTTTTGCAGACATTTGGAAATATTCTCACATTTAATGATAAATCAGAATCAGCAAGATATTACTACAGAACTGTGTGTAATGAGCAGGTTCAACTAAAAGGGAAGTTTTCATGTGAGAGTGAACACGTGTGTGTTTATCTCAAAGTTATCATGAAATCAAAATTGACAATTTTTTTTGTATATTGCAATGTTCATTATAAATTATTTGAGTGCACACCATTATTTTATTTTTAAAATGTGCCCTCATAATCTTTAATCAAAATCATTAATATCCCCTCCCCGAAGGCGGGACAATAATCCTTTCCTTCCAACTTATCACACACATGAGATCACAGTAAGTGGCAAATGACCATGATCCAATAATACAATCAAATCCCGCTGGACAAAATCAAGCCCCACTCTACATTTTTTCTCATTTGTGAAGCAGTTTCACTCAGATATACATCACAATAGAGAACAAAATGTGATTGCCGACTTTAAAGGTGCAGTGTGTAATTTGTTCACCATTAGTGGCAACAAACAGAATTACAGTCTGTTTGAGCATCCCAGTTGTGCCAAATATTACAACACTGCTTTAAACAGTGGGTCAGAATGATCCATTTGTCCGACCAACAGCAAACAATATTCACAGAAACCAGTTTTAAAAGCCTGTCATTATTGTTTGTAATTTCTATTAGTGATACTAGTATAGAAATGACCCCTTTACCTTTAAGGCATTTGGGTCTGTGTGGTTGATTCAGCAAAGTTTAATGGTCCTTGGCCTTTTGCTGTTGCAAGAAATGAAGAAAAAAAACAAACAAAAAAAAAAACCTGAGTCAGTGCTTTGTCCAATATGCTCTCTTTCCCTCACTCCCTCTCTCTCTCTCTCTCTCTCTCTAGCTCGCTTACTTTCTTTATTGCTCTGGTAAACAGTGAGATACTACCTAGAGCATCCCCTAAATCTCTTGTAGTTTGCAGGCAGCTCAGATTTACAGAGCCTCATGTAAAGTATAGCACAGCTAGCATGGAAGGAGGCAAAGCATATTTCATTAAATCCGCTGTTATTTGCACCGCATCGATGAGTCAAATGACTCCCGAATCCGATACACAGAAGCTCTGTTCCATAACTTAGAGTGCTGCCTTCCAATGTAACCTACAGTAATCCTACTGGACCCTCATGAGTGATTGATTTGGAATACTTTGCACAGGTAGCAACTCCACGCACTACAATAATAGCTCTTCTACTGGAGACATGACTCATTTCAACAGAGTTTGGAGTTAGCATGTGGCAAAGCTAACCGTGTATTTTCATAGAGGAATTGATTTTTTAATGTAAATTTATAAACAATTAAAAAAACACCAAAATAACTATTTTGCACCCGCCCACTCCCTACTCTCTCAAACTACTTAATTATATATATGCTTATTTTGAAATAAACATAAAAATATTCTTCTATAAGCATAAAAAGATGTATATGTTTTTAATTTGAATATATCATTTGCAATACTTCATGGGATTGTAGTTATTTTCACACAATTTCTGAAACCGGACACTCAAACACCATAACCACACTCCAAATCTGCAAAATCATACACCAATTCTTGCAGGGTTCCCGCGGGGTCTTAAAAAGTCTTAAAATGTCTTAAATTCTGAACTTTAAATTTAAGGCCTTAAAACGTCTTAAAAAACAGCCAGATTTTCATCCGCGGTCTTAAATTTCATTTAGTCAGGTCTTAAAAAAGATTTTACCCTCGTTCATTTCCAGAAACGCTGGCCGCATTAAGTTATTACAAAGTAGCAAAAAAGTATCGAAGTCGCTCGCCAAGAGGCAGTTCACATATCGCGTCTTTTCGCGCTCAAGTTCATTCAAATGTAGGCGCGCGGTAAGCGCACTTATAATTGAAGCGACGCGCTCGTTTTTTTTCCAGGCGCAGCAACATGAAAAAAGACATGAAGGATGCGGGTGCACCCAAACACTACGGGTGTTTTTCTCTTCTCCGTAAATAAATCTTGTAACAGAGCTACAGCAAGCGTTTTCCGGCGGTGGAAATCCATTAGCCACTAAACATTTTTTGTCATTGTGGAGTTGCATAGCAACGACAGACGCCACGGGAAAATCGGACCGAATTTTACTATTAATAATAAAAGATAAGCTAAAGTGTATTGTAAATGTCACTAAATCATTTTTTATAAAAAGAATGAGTCAAAAAAGATAAATTAAAGTCTGAAATATGTGAGGTTTATCTTTTTATAAAAACCTTTTTTGTCAACTTTATTTGAACTTGTACATGTTAGTATATAACATGTTGCAAGACACTTTTAAAATCTGGCTATCATTTTTAATCGTATTATTTTAAAGGGATACTCCACCGTTTTTTCATATTAAACTATGTTATTCCCTTAACTAAGACGAGTTGATACATACCTCTCTCGTCTCAGTGCGTGCACTAAATCGCTCTGTCTTGCGGCGAAACTTTGTTAGCCCAGTTCATTCAATATGTGGCAAGCAGAGAAGCTACCAAACACCTCCACGTTTTCCCTAATTAAATACAGTTACTCGCGTAGTGTAACTCGACCTAGGACGGTGACACAAAACAAAACATTGCGCTTTTCTAAGCGTGTAAAATGGATAACTATATTGTATGGCGGAATACCATAGCAAGTGCTTGGAAGCACTTCGACTTCGGCGCAGTAACATAGTAATAACATAATAACATAGTTTAATATGAAAAAACGGTGGAGTATCCCTTTAATGTTTATGTTAGTGCGTATTGATGCTAATTTTATTTGTTATTTGCTGTTTTTCGACATAAAACTTGGTGAATTGATTTCATTGTGTAGTATTAGTACTTTTTGAACAGGATTCTGTGATAAGTGATAATTTTTGGCACTATAATAATTAAATGAAATGTTCATGCCATTTCATCTCTAGTTATGATCAACTATGATCAACTAAAATCAACTAATTATGTGTTTTTTACAGTAGGCCTATAATATGCAAAGTACAATTTTCTATAAAAAAAATGATATCTGATTCTGTTCTTTTCTCTGACATGCGTTGTTGGGTCTGGAAGGTTACTAATGTGATTGCTTTATCTGTAAATTAAGTTAATGCTTTTTCAATTACTGAATTCATTGAAATAAAATGAATTCTTTGATTTGAATATTTTTTGGCAATGCGTCGTGTAGGCCTTAAATTTCAATCTTTATGGTCTTAAAATGTCTTAAAAAGGTCTTAAATTTGACTAACTGAAACCTGCAGGAACCCTGTCTTGGCCTTCGAATCAGTTTTCAATTTCATAAAACACTTTTTGCAAACCACAACACACAATTCTCTATGTAACACACACATATTTAACAGGAAGTATCAACCTATCAAAATGCCACACTTATTCATCAGCAACTCCTCACATGTGCAAACACTCATTGCTTTACTTAACACCAACCAATCATGGCTTTAGAATAGGCCTATAAATGGGCCAAAGGACAAGTTATAGGTTTTTCGGACTGTGTAACAACCACAAACGCTTTTTTTCAACATCGCTCTGCCAATTACTTTCAGCCTTGTACATAAATGTAGAAGCTCATGAAAGAAGAGTTTTGAATAACTGTGTGTGTATATGATATATCCAAAATATAATATTATGGCAAACGTAAGACAAATTTTTGCTTTTGAGATGTGTTTGTGATATTTGGAATGCTTCATTTTGCAAGAGATGTGAGGCATTTAGCATTTTGTGTGTGCAATATTTGGATTTGTGTAAAGTTTTGGGGAAAAAAAGGCAACATTTGAAAACGTGTTTAAGCAGTTGAAAAAAAAACTGTATACGAATTGGCTATGATGCCTTAAAATACTGTCTCAGTAAACAGCTCGCTTTAAAACAGAGCCACAATGTGCCTAATCTTGAGTGTGTTTGTGCATTTGTGTTGTATCTGTGTGTGTAATGATGAATCAGTTTCACTAAAGGAAATACTGTCTGTCTATTGGTCAGTTTTCAAATTATTCATGTCTGTGGTTTTGTCAGTAAAAAGCACAATCTATCCTTATCACTTGTATCTGTGCGCATTTAGATGTGTGTTTGTGTGTAGCACAGGTGTGTGTAGGCGTTTCCCTCCTGCCGTGTGTGTGTGTGTCCTCCGTGCTGTAATTAGCAAGGCTGCTCTTCAATAATGCAGAGACTGAGGAAGAGTCAGTACAGTGTGTGTGTGTGTGTGTGTGTGTGTGTGTTTGTATGCCTGTGTGTGTCGCACTGGCATTTAGCGCTTAATCAATGCCTTGCGCTGCCTGTGGCCACTAATTGAAGGTTAAGAGATGAGAGACCTGTGTGCCTGAGATGGCGCTGATGCAGAAGAGAGGCTCCATTCCTCTCTCTTTCTCTGCCCTTTAAAAATCCCCCTCTCAATCAATATACCCACACCTACTGTACTGTACCTGAACACATTATTTACCAAACAGCACAAGCTTTACATCATAGAATACAAACATAGGCAATTACAGAATACATTTACATTACGTGACTTGTTGCTAAGTTACCCTAAACTATAGTGCACCTGCTGGGCAGTTATACTAGAATGAAGTGGTTTTCTGGTTTAAAAAAAAAAATACTTGTAGACCAGTTGATCATTTCATCTTAAGTCAGTCAGCTAATGACCAGTTTAAACCAGCTAGAAACTAGCTAATATGTTTAAAAACCAAGCTACCAAAATAAGATGGATTTTCCAACAGAGCTTTTATGCAAAAAAACTGGTAGATATTGCTTCTGCCAAAATCCCAGTGAACATATTTTGTGATTCTAGAGGTGAAAGTTATGTTTAATGTTTAATAATTCCTTCATTAGTTTGGATTGGATTAGATTATCTAGATTCTTTTCCCCATGTTTCCTCTTTTTGAAAATGTCAAAGCTGTAATAAGTTCTTTTGAATAATTCCTACTTTTTTTTTCTTTCTTTTTTCTTCTGGAAATAAGATTAAAATGCCAAGTCATTAATTTTTCATTCTGAGAAACCCAGACCTTGAAGTGAGTAAGTAGATCATTTACTGTTGCTTTGTCAAAGATCAATGAAAAGGCTTTTTCATGTTTCGGAGTATTTCTTTTTCGTTTCTTTGCATAAAATACAAATTCTCTCTTACAATAAAGGTGCAGGTGAAAATGAGATAGCTAGCAGGTAATGAACAGGGTGTTTGTGTGTGCTTGTGTGTGTTTCTGTGTAATCACACCCCCAAGCTTGTGTAAATACAACCAAGTGTCCTCTGATTGGAAATGTAGGCCTTCATTTAATGGAATCCATTTGTTATGGAGAGACAGGCTCTATTATATTTTGCAAGCAGTCAAGGCATTGTGCAGTGTTGCATCATGGGTTGAAGCTCTACAAGGGAAAGTATTTGTGCACGTATATTTTAATTTATGTGGACATAAATGTATGTGTGTTTATGAGCATTAGTGCTTGTGTGTGTCCTAGGTAATGTGTGTCTGTGCATTTGTGAGGCTCCCAGAATAAAGCCTAAAGCATTTTCATTTGCATAAGCTCGGTATGAATAGTTCAAAGCCCAGTTGGGAGATGCTGTGTGTGAAGCACATGCACTCCTCTCTCAATCAGTCACTGAAAATCTTTTCAGCTCAAGAATGTACACTTTACTTTCCCTCCACAAATCTGCCCATGGTGCTCCAATCAAGATAGACAATGCTTGAGAAGCAAGGTGTGGCATCGGTCTCTAGCTTTTACGAGCATAGAGGAACAAAAAGAAGCGCCGGTTCTTTTCCTGCTTTCTACAATGTTCCACTGGTCGAGCGGGCCTCCTCTCTGAAATGCAGAGACCACATTTTGAATTATTCACTCCAAATAAAAAGCTGCATCTGTCTGTGGATGAATTATTTACGGTTAAAATGGGTCCCCCTGTCGAGGGAGATGGGGAGGGGGTGTTCGAGTGAGAGGTGGGATCAGCTCCACATGTTTATCAGTTCGCTATGAACACAGATGGCAGGTGTTTTTATTGTACTTGTTAGTATATCGCAAATTTTCCTAATTGAAATTTAAATTAGATTCTATTTAAATATAAATGTTATGTATACAATTATATTTTCCCAAAATGTGCAATTATTTCAAAAATATATTATAAATGTTTTTTTTGTTTTTTTACATTTACAGTATAATAATTTATACACACCACACACACACACACACACACACACACACACACACACACACACACACACACACACACACACACACACACACACACACACACACACACACACACACACACACACACATATATATAGTTTTAACTAGTTTTATTAAATGTGTTGGGTCACCATCTGAGAAAAACTGATGATTGATACATATGTGTATAGACAGTATATACGATATATATATTACATTTGTAAAACAAAATATCCTTTAAATCTTGTAAAAGCATGAGCAACAGCAGACGTGAGATTTCAGCTTCACTCATTAAAAATAAAAGCAAAAGAAAATTCATTTGTATATTAAATAGTGCCAAAATGCAATAAAGTTTTATTAGATGCAGACATCAGAAACAAATCATACACAAAACATTTCCCCTCCCTTTTAAACGTTTATGATCCTTTTTATTTTGCTGTCATAACCATGCATCTTCTTAAAGTTTGGTTATATTTTATTATTTTCATTTACATTATTTTAACATGCTGTTCACAACCCTATCATACTTGTGATCCATTTGTTGGTTTATGACCCACTGCTCTACTTGATATTGTGAATGAAGATAATTAGTTACCCCTCAAAACCCCCTTCCATCTAAATCTAGTTGGATTTGAGCTTTTAATGGACTTAATGCATGAATTAACATTCATATTATCTAAGTAAGCAATGAGGGCAAACGGGTACAGGAGTTAGAGCTCGAAGTTCCCTCTGGAACTAATTATGAAATTGAATATGGATTTGAGGTGGAGAATACCAGTAGAATTGATAAGTGAGCTGTTTCTTTTGTTTCTTAAGAACAGTATGCAAATCCTGAAGGTGTGTGTTGTTGTGAAGCTAGGCCCATAATGAAGCCCCGGCTTCCCTTTGTGCCCGACTATAAGTGCACATCTATTGATTAGATGGGAGAGGATGAGAAACAGAGAGGTGGGAGATACTGTGAGATGATACAAGAGGAAGGCCCCAATGTGTCTGGGCTCCTAATGGACTGATCCGATGCACTCTCGCTCCGTCTCCCTTCTCTTCTCCATTTCACTGTTTTCACTCCCATTGTTTTCTGACAGTCTCCAGGCCGCAAACTGTTTACATCGCTGTTAACGGCCCGCATACTGCAAACATATCCATCTCTACCTATATCTACACCTCCATCTGTGTGAGCTCCACTATAGCCGCTCTGTTGTCTTCTTCACATACTGTATGCTGAATTATTTACAAGCAGACATAGTGGGGAGAGATAAAAAAAAAAAATCACAGTTCATGGAAGCTGCCATAGAGTGAAGGCATTCTGATTGAATGTAGAGGAAGATGGTTCTCCTTATAGGAACACAGTTAGAGGACAAAAGAAAGGCTGTGGTATTTAGGTAGTCAAGACATCAGCACATTATAGACCTTATTCACAGTAGTTTCATTTTTGATTTTTAATGGGAATGAAAGTGAGGCTGTGAGGGATAGACATGCAACTCTTCAGTGGGTTTTACTGTTATTTAATGTGTCTTTGGATTGTTCTGCTGACGAAACACTGCAAAAATATTTTCCCAAGAAATTTCAGTTGACAAATCCCCCCAGACGATTTGAGCTGATTTGAATAGAATTTTTCAAGACTTTTCAAGACTGACTGAACACACGTCATCATTGCTGGAACGCCTCTGTCAGCATGTGCTGTTGAACCCACAGACCCCTGCGAATTGAATGCGAGTGTGTGTTTGTTTTCTTTCTTGTAGACAGTCATGTATGTGTGCTCTCATGCACACAGTAATCAGCCTCTCTGCATGTGTTCATAATTAATTTGTGTGTGTGTGTGTGTTTTCAAGGCAGACCTTCATAATTTTCCATTTGAAGTATGAAGAATTCATAAGCATTCATGGCTCAGTTGTTTTGTGTGTGTGTGTGTGTGTGAGAGAGAGGTTTTACTTATATTTTGAGGACCAGATATCTCCACAAGGATAGTAAAAACTGAATTCACCTACATTTAACAGACCAGCCAAATGTCCCTGTGAGGCAAACTGCGTAGTAGAAAACATATTGTTTCTGTGAGGTTAGTTTAAGGAATAGGGGATATAAAATAAGTAGCTCTGTTTAAAATCAATAGAAGTCATTGGCTGATTTGTTTAGTGTGCAACTAACAATGTGCTCTGCTGTGTATCACTTCATGTTTCATGCTTCAGGGTCTTCCCCTGCATGTATGTATTTTTGTGTGTGTTGGTTTCCTTGGGTTGATGTACTTCATCATTTATGTGTGTATGTGGCCATCAGCAGTGCTGTATGCATTGAGCAGAGAGAGAGAGAAGGCGAGGGCGAGAGGGCCATGGTCCTCAATGGAGCTGCACTGAATACCAGTAACGGCTGGAGGGGGAGGGTATGGAAGAGAGGGGGAGAAAAGAAAAAGGATGGAAGATAAAGGGGGGATATGTGCATTGAAACTGCCCAGTCAGTGAGATGGCTGGTGCAGAGCCGCTGCTTTCCAACCATTTAGCACACAGAGAGCAGAAGTGAGCCAAGCTGAGCCTGCAGCCTTTCTTCCAAGGGTGCAGTTCTCTCTCTTTCTCTCTTTCTTAGTCAGGTATCTGCAAGATCGACCTATCTGTTCATCTATTTTCCTTTCATTATTTCTCTATATCTTGCATCATCTGCTCTGCATCTGAGTTTCATTAAGGGCGCTATCCAGGGATGATATGCACCTGTTTTGTCTAAAGGAGCCACCATGGACAGTCTTGGCTTTCTAGGGGCCCTTGGTGAGAAAAGACTAAAGGAGGAAAATATTTAACTACCTTTCAAAAGTTTGGGGTCAGTAAGATTAAATAATAATATTAATAATACTTGATCCAAAATGACAATGAAGACATTTATAAGGTAAAAATAGATTTGCCGTCCGCGCCGATAGCCTCGTGGGCAGAGCCAGCGTCCTGCACGGGTCCGATTTTGTAAATCCGCACCTGCCCGTACCCGCTGTGCTTAAAACCGCATCCGACCCGTTTTCCGACAGCAGCACTAATTAAAATCCGTACCCGACCCGACCTGCTTAAAATAGAACCGACACCCGACCAGCACCCGAAATAAAATCAGTTTAGCCAATCACATTAGACACACTTACAAAAATGTTTGTCGCCAGGTCATACAGAAGTTATTACACGACAATTAACACAAGGACAACTGCCGACGCTGTCAAAAGCCCGGTACATGACCACAAAACTGAGTAGCCTTATAACATTTTACCAATCGAACAGACGCGGCTACAACACTATATGCCACGCAATTTCGTCTAGCCTACATCAGACAATTTTGGGTTCAAACACGCCCTGCACACCACACATACTTAACAGTGTTAAATTTGAAAAATACTGTTCGATAGAACTGCTTTGTTACCACAGTTATCTGCGTGCTTCCTCAGCGATGAAGTTCCACATCTACAGCTATCCAACACGAAATTGCAGCAAAGCCTTTCACAATAATTTCTTCAGATAACTCCAAATTTCTCCCACACACTGGACTTGATTTTTGATGACGTACTGTCGACAACTTTACAATCTCCACTAGCTATTCTTTTCTTTAACTCCTCAGCATCCATCTCGACGACTGCAAGCAGATCGCGCGCGCGGTTATGATGAATTTTTAAAACTGAAAGTAGCCTAGGTAACGTTATAGATCCTGGGAGGGCGTGGGCACAAATAAACTGATGTGGATTTTAAATTATTTTATCAACTTGAAATACAGGCATATTGTTGTAGATGTGTTCCTAAAAATATGCATATATTTTTACGTTTGCATGTGATTGTTTTAAACCCGTGTTTAGACCCGTGTTTCCCCCGTGTCCGACCCGACCCGCACCCGTATCCGACACGGTTGGATATTTTTCACCCGTTTGAGCAAAATTTGCGGGTCACCCGTCGGGTACCCGCACCCGTGCAGGACTCTAGGCAGAGCTGCTCGTGGGTAGTGCTGTTGCGCTTCGGGTGACCGGAGTTCGAATCCCAGCTCATGGACCTTTCCTGATCCCATCCAAAAAAGGCAAACTACAGCTATAGAAAATAGAAAATGCATAGAAAATGCATAGAAAAACAAAAAGCTCACAGGAAAAAGCATACATTATACTACATAATCAGTTAGTAGTATTTTGTTGGCTCTCTCTTGTGTTTGCACGTGTTCATAATTTCTTTGAATGACAGTCTGGCTAAAATTATGCCCACACAATTTAGCATATTTCATTGCGTTATCACAAATAAAACAATTGACTCCAAGCATTACTACGCAATATGCTTACAAATATAAATTATTTGTGCAGAAATTCATTTTGCTTCATTTTGATTTCATAAATACTTTTTTTCCCATAATTTTTTACCTACATTTAATCTACTTTAAGATATACATAACATTACATAGTGATAGAAGTGCACTTTATTGAAATTAAAAATAAGATAGACAAAAATTGCAACTGGATAATATCTTAAATGTTAAAATTTTAGCATAGAAAATGAGGTGAAAATAACAGTCTACATTGGATGGGACCTTGAAGCTGTCCACACTGGACGCGACAAGGCGACCTTTGCAAATCCGTTTGCTCTCTGTGTCAAAAGTTCCACGAGTGCTAGGATTATGTCAGAAATAAAACAGGTCATCAGTTTACTGTCGGGAAGTTGTTCCACATCCAGTGTAGACAGCATCACTGATTATAATGGGTTCTATTAGCTTTTGTCACGCCGTGCCGCTCACATCTGGTGTAGACACAGTGTAATCCCTAATGCAGTCAAGGGAATTTAAAATCACCCATTTAACCACGTCAGACAGATTAATAACGGTCACACCCAAAGAGTGAAAAAAAAAAGACTTAATCCTAAATATCTTAATCTAGTCACCATGCTGATTGAATGGAAAACAATAAGGCCACAGATAATCTGAATTTGCAGTAATTTTGTGTAATAATTTACAGATTAGCCAGTGACCACACAGTAAATGTAAAAAATAAACCACTCTAATCACTTCTCAGCTTCTCCAGAAGGAAATGCAGATTTTAACGGCATATGAATTAGAATGCAGTGTACTGTACAAGTGTACTATAAATCAAAGATTAATAAGCAAAGATAAATTTCTTTGCAGCATGCATAT
Organism: Abramis brama; assembly: GCF_963993115.1. Lineage (NCBI taxonomy): Eukaryota > Metazoa > Chordata > Actinopteri > Cypriniformes > Leuciscidae > Abramis > Abramis brama. The sequence continues at coordinate 36,359,963 of NC_139971.1, forward strand.
GCCAAATAAATGCAAATATAAACCTTTTAAACCTGACGTTAATATAAAAGGCATATGCTATTGTGTATATTTGTGTTTTTGTCTGCCCAACACATACTCGTCAGTAAAGTGTTTCATGGAGTGCTGCACTTTGCTTGGTTATTTATAGCTAGCAGTGTTAGCATCCTTACAGTAGCACCACAATGTGTGACAGTACGATAATCTAATTCAACAAGCCTTATCTTAATGAGTCTTATCATTATCAAACTAATGCAATCAGTCGGGCTACATTTATATTTAGGCCTCCCGTCAAACAAGGCGCTCTTGTTCAACTGATGATAGCGTGTCTGTTTGTGCACACTGTTGTGGGTGTGAATGTGATTTTATTATTGTCTGTCATTTTCATATTTTTTTGTATTTCATTTGTAATTTATACTGTTTGCCTCTTTAAATATGGGCAGGAACATATCGTCTTTCTGTGTTTTCTGTACTTCCATTCTTTTTTTTTCTATCATGGACTTTCTATCTCAGTGGGCAGATTTTCATTCATTTTTCCATAAGCTGTGTTGCGCTGCTTGGAAACTGCCGGTTGCCGTAGAGACGTAGCTCATCGACCACTTGGAGTGGAAGACTAGGTTTGCATATGTGCCATATTAGCCTCCATTTATGAGCTTCGTTTATGCCACTAATTTTCTTTCTCTCTTTCTTGCGCCTCTCTTTTTCTTTTTTACACTCTTTTTATCTCTTGTACATTTATTTTAATGATACTGATAAAGAAATATAATCTTTCATCATGTTTGTGATGAATAATGCTGCTAATTTACTTGTTTTTGTTGAAGGATGGTAATCTAAGCCATGTTAAGAAGATGAAAAAAACTTGATGCAAAAGCCTAAAGATCCTTCAGTACATCTGTGTAATTTGAATTACACCTCCAAATTCTCAAAACACACCCAAGTGTCCTTTACAAAGCTGATGACAGCCTAGACATTCCACCCAAAATTAGCACAACCCACTGTAATGACCCAGTGAGGCAGTAGCTAATGAGGCACACAGTGGCATTGCTCCCTTGTCTCATGCCTGCCCTCAGGGATTCTTTAGGGCGGCGATATGCTATGTATATTTGTCAACCTCACTTCTGGGACCTGAACTTGAAGCCTGATCTTGGACCGTATAGATGAGATGTTGTGGCCAGACCTGTCAAATTTTAAAACTGAGGGTATGTTTGCACGGCAGCAATGTACTAAAAACAGAAACCATTTTCCACGTACAGATGTCAACGTTGTCAAAAGTATCCCTGTTCACACGGATCTGCAATAACGACTAAAAATTATAGTATCATGCTGCCATGCCAGTAGAAACACTATACCCAACTATAGACTGAATACGTAATACGCATACGCATACGCATGACATCACTGTTTTCACAATTTCTCATTTACACAGAGACGATAACTGTATTGTTTTCAAAAACTTGCACTTTGAAACTTGTTTTCGAAAGTTTGCAATTTCAGGCCCCCAAAACAGCACTGTTGTGTAAATGAACGGCCAAAACACATAAAGTTATCTATTTTTATTTGAAAATACTGGTGTGTAAATGGCTCCTAAATCTGACATATTAACTCACAAATACCGGCCGCTTTATTAGGTACACCGGTTCAACTGCTCGTTCATGCAGATATCTAGACAGCCAATCACATTGCAGCAACTCAATGCATTATAGACATGGTCTGATTATCTGCTGAAGAATACGTATATATATATATAGGTAACACACACACACACACACACACACACACACACACACATAATATATATGTGAAAGCCTTTTAAAAAAAAATAGGTTTTTAGTACCAGTGGGCACTGTGTTAATTGGGTCACTGATGGGGACAACTCTGTGTGTTGATCAGGGCACTTATGGGGCCTGAAGTGTAAAGGAAACTTTATAGTGTTAAAAGCATGGTTTTTGGAAGCATGATAGCTTTTTTTTGGCCTGCGGCTAAAAATAAATATAGTTGAAAGAGGCCTGCAGTGGTGGCAGATCAGGTATGCAGCAGAGAGGAGCGAACAGCACACTTTAATAAATGCCAGGCCTCAGCAGACTCCACACAAATCTGCAGGCCTGTGGAGAGAGAGAGAGAGGGTGTGGAAAGAGACAGTTCAGTCTTGTTTGTGTCGGGATCTCTGTGGATGAGAGAGAGTGTGAAAATCAGCAGAGGAAGCACATGAAAACATAAGCATGTTAAAGGGATTGTTCAACCAAAAATTAATCAATGTTACTTTCAACTGGAACAATGAACCTCTATGTAGCTGTTTTCCATACAAATAAAAAATAAATAAAAGAACACTATAAAAGTGGCTAATACAATGGTGTGCCATACAGTAAATCTCCTCAAGCCATATGATAGCTCTGTGTGAGACCCTGACAAAACTACAAGTCATTGTACAAGTGGTGTTTTCCCCTTTTAGCAAGCTGTTCTGAACTCCAGAACCATTGTGACTCGATCGTTGAGTATGTGAACTCATGAGCAACAGTCTGATTTCTAAACGAATATTTGAGTATGATTCCTAAAGGAATTTTCAGTCTGATTCCCCTAGAACTGTTGTAACCTGATCATTGAGTCTGTCAGTGGAGCTCTTATTCGTGAACAAATTGTTCGATCTGATTTATGAGCAAATCATTCGGTACGAATCCTAAACTCATGTTTTAGTCTGATTCCAGAATGGATCATTCATTGCAAACAGTATCAACTGGTTCATTGAAAAGAACCATCCCAAAAAAATAATAATAATAATCATTTGGTTCTCAACTCAATGATCCAGTCGCTCTGGTTCTCAAGCTCATGAGAGAGGAAGACTATCAGTCAACGATGACTTAAATTACAGCACTTAAATAGAGCACATGAGTCATATGAACCACTTTGATGTTATTTTGGGGGCTTATTGTCATTTTTTGGACTCTTTATGAGAAAATAATAATTTTTGTGGGGACTATTCCTTTAACCAGACATTTTTTTTCCTTTCATAACTAATCCATTTTTCTCCAACCTGACATTAATCAAATAAGTGCTTCTGATGGTAGTTGGGGGGTAGGGTTTAGAATGTAATTATTAATGCGAATGTAATTATTCCTCCATAAATCCCAACAGAGAATTCCCCAGTGCAGTGTGGGATGAGAGTGTTGGTGTGCTCCACTTCAGGAAGAGTTTAGTAAGGGTAGGTCATAGAGCAGAGGGAGGGCCAGTCTGACCCGGAATGTTTTTTGTTTTTTTGTCTGTCAATTTCTCTTTTTTGCCTCTGAAGAACCCTGATGACGCAAAGGGGAAAGAGTGACACAGGGAAAGAAACTGAGATATTTGAATGTTGATGTGTCAGTAATGGAACAGCACACCTTTCCTTTCAATAGCTTTATTTTCTGGGAGAACATTGCCAGGTCAGACTGACATGCAGGAGGTTTAACGTCTCTTTACTCTGGGGTGTCATGAAAGCAAAATTTCAGCAGTTTATATGAACACCATCATTTTACAACCATCAAAATCCAATAATAATAAGCAATTATTCGAGTAAATGGTCACTACCAAAATAAAAAAGCAGAGAAACTATTTAGCAATAGAGCAATTAAGTAAACCAGTAACAGTAACAATGCTTGACATTTTTCTGAATCAAATATTCAAATAAACATTCAGAAATTAAACAAATATAAAACTAAAAGTTAAAATTATTGTGTGAAATTACAGTACAAGTTATAATTAGCATATTTTTTGGTGAGAGAGCAGTGACAGCAATTGATACTCAGTATTACTGATATAGTAGAAAGATATTGTTACATTTTTTTCAGTATCGACATTGTACAAAAAAGTAGAATAGCCTTTCATTCTCAGCAGACAGACATTAGCCAGTCACAGAGATGAATTAGGGGTTTGTGGATGCTAGAAAAGAGAAAATTGATCTTAAAATGGACTTATTGCTTAAGGAGCATTGATTTCCTTCTTCAGTAATTATATGTTATGAGAATGACAGATGTGAATGATGTTTGAAGCAGTAAGAGAGAAAGCTTTCAATTGGTCACAGTGCCAGGTGGGTGTGGCCTCTCCAGTGACGGGCATCCGTGTTGGTGAGTAGATCGACAGAGGTGTGGTCTCTCCACTCTGGGCTTTGAGGACCTCCTGTGTTTAGGCCACAACTGGAGCCTTCAGCAGGAGAGCAGAATAACAGATACATATTTCATCAAATCAATAATTTAACAGCTGCCATGGGAGGCAAATAAGGAAAAAGAGGGGAGGAGATAAAGTGAGAAAGTGGGAGGGAAGGGTGAGATACAGAGAAAACGAAAGAGAGAACAGCAAATCTGCAATCACATTCCCCAAGAAAGGCCCAGTAACCATAGTAACAGGAGATGACTGTCACATGATGCGGAGGAGTGGAGCAAGAGGGAGGGGACCTATGAAAAGAAGAGGAGAGATGATAATCACGGGACGGAGTGAGTCGAGAACAGATTGAGTCGAGTTCTGTGTTGCCTCAATTCTGCTTCATGTCAGCGGAAGCCAAAAGCCTTCCCATCACCCAGATTGCTTACTTATGAGTGTGTCATAACAATTGTGAAGAGAAAGAGAGCTAAAAGATGTTAAGACTGATGAACTGAGATGGGAGGCGGCAGGGGATGATAATGATATGAAAACCAAAGATGTGAATTTTCTTTTGCTGTTTTTCCTGCGTCTATTATCTCAAGTGCTAAGCTTGACCAAAGAAAGACCATTTTCTGTTAGCTAATACTGGCCTTGCTCTGCTCAAATTGTATTTAGCTTTATGAAACACCTTTCATAGTGGTGCTCTTTGATGGCTAAATCCTTGTAATGTAGATGAGCATCAAAAGGATGCAGTTTATGTTGCAATTTTTCTTTTTTTCTTGGCAGCTCTGTATTGACGAGGCTGCTCTGGATTTGTGGGAAATATCCTGCACACTTAATTAGCAAGATTTAGATGTTTTTGATCCAAGTTCCCACACACATCATGTTCAGTGCAAGCATATTACATAATTCACAATATATAATATATATAGTATGCTTATAATCTGGAGCTCTATTCCAAAACCTAGTGAGCTGCCTATCACCTACATAGGTGCCTTCTAAGGCACCGTACTGACCTCATAAATCACTGATTTGAAGTTTTCTATGTAGGCAGCGACTGTGCGCTACACAATTGATTTCAGTAGAATTTGATGTTAGCATGCTGCTAAGCTAACAGCTAGGTACCCTAATACGCAAAAAATGAAAAGCACAGACAAATATTAGGTAAAATATTACGTTTACTTTGACTGAACACTTTTTTTTTATCAATAGATCTATTGAATGAAATATATTTTCACAATCATTTCTGTCATCTCATCTGCCTACTTCGATTTACCTTTTCATAGTATTTGTTGCAGTACATTCTGGAATTGCATCCTTCAAAAAGCTTAAGTTGCTTATATGTCATGCTTTAAACAAGTACACTTATTTTGATGTGGCTATTATACTAAAGCACATGTAAAGTGCCTGATTGTAATTTTAACTGTAGTGTTATTTGATATTACATTTAAAATAATACAAGTTTCAATAGAAATGACATTAAAGTTTACCATAAATGCTTGTATATTTCGAAGACAACAGAAGTAATTGTGTCCTATTTAAAGGGATAGTTCAACCAAAAATTAAAGATATTTTGAAGAATGTCTGTAACCAAACGGCTGGGCCCCATTGACTTTTGTGGTATTTTTTTCGCCCCCATAATATGGAAGTCAATGCGGTCCATCAACTGTTTGGTTACCCAAATTCTTCAGTATATCTTCTTTTGTGTTCAGCAGAAGAAATAAATTCATGCAGGTTTGGAACAACACGAGGGTGGGCAAAAGATGACAGAATTAACATTTTTGGGTGAACTATCCCTTTAAGTCCTACTTTAGTGGGTGAAACAAATACTCTAAAATTGAGCTAATTGCATTTAATGTAAATTTAAACAATAATTCGTTTGAATACTGGTAACATCCAATTAAGTGTCCAAAAACATTACATTTTAGAAATATGCTAAAATGTCATTCTTTTTCACAAGGGTCGACAGATTACATTTTTTTCCGAATTCAACTGACTGTTGTAGATCTGCAGTAGAATGCTTGTTAGTAACAGCGTGCCTCTTGTATATCAGATCAAATCATATAATCTTAATGAGTCAGTGATTTGTCATCCTTCTGGTGTCGTATTCAGTCTCCTAGACCTAGAGGACTATAGTATTAGTCAGTGCAGGCCTCAGCATGACTGACCCATGTGAGAAACATGGTCCTGTCCCGTGTTTTTTTATGCCAAAATGCGGTACGACAGTCTCTCCTGATGCGACTCTCTCATTGTGTGTGAACCAGACGAACCCAACAGCTTCTTAAAGGAGAACTCCGGTCAATTTTAACATTGAGCTAATTTTTTTGTAAATTTGGAGTGCTGTCAATACAGAGGACAACGACAAAAATCGGTGTTGCCTACACCGTGTTATCCTCTTTTTAAAATTTGCACCCTGTTGACTTCAATGGGGCAAGTTTTAAACCTGCTTTTAGCCTCTTAACATCCTTGATGTGTCATTACAAGTGCACAGCCAATGTGAGTGATTCCTTCAGAGTGAACACGGGTCAATCTGACTGCAGTAGATGTGAAAGATATGAATAAAAATGATGTTATTTCAGCCAGCGCACATACCTGTATTTACATCCTGTTTTCGGTCGAAGTCCATAGTAATCGATTGTCGAGTTCACGCGCATAGGTTTAGTTACCTATGATCACGCGCGTGAACTCGACAATCGATTACTATGGACTTCTAAAAGCAGGTTTAAAACTTGCCCCATTGAAGTCAACAGGGTGCAAATTTCAAAAAGAGGATAACACGGTGTAGCGATTTTTGTCGTTGTTCTCTGTACTGACAGCACTCCAAATTTACAAAAAAAATGAGCTCAATGTTAAAATTGACCGGAGTTCTCCTTTAATAATGCAGGTCTGCGTGTGTCTGTATGTCTGTCTTGTTGATAACACAATATCTGACTGTCTTAAGATGATAAAGGCAGGAGATGAATGGTCATCACTGCATAGAGTGCCATTCTGTGGAACATACAGCATCATTCATCTACATCATCAAATTTCCTGTCATGGGCATTCCCTCTCTTCCATAGAGACACAGCTCAACAACAATTGAATAAAATAATTGATTTACGTCTGAAATTTTAGCCTTCTTTTTGGGCTTGTGTTTTTTCTCACTCTGTTTTAAATACTGGCTGATTATGATCATATTGTTTCAATTCACATTTCTTTATATTTATGCATTTGGCAGACTCGCTTATCTAAAGCGACTTACATTGCATTCAAGTTTTGTGTACATTTTATTTCAAGTTTGTGTAATCTCTAGGAGCCATACTGTACACAACATGAAGGCCAAAATGATGCTTTGGAAAACTAAAACAAGGCTTGTTCTCACTTTGCCTCCATGCTTGATTTTCTCTGGCTTTCACACCTCTGTGCTATTAACATCAGCAATGGTTACTAAAGGACGTGCAGCTAGTAGCTTTTCCCTTATTTCTTACAAGAAATGCCATTGAAATTAATTTAGAAAAAGTCATCATTTATTTGAAACTTCTTATGAGGACATATGTTAACACTCAAATTATGAGGATTAGGAAACCGAGAGGTTCTCAGAGAATCCAAAACAAAAACTAGTGTCTTAACAGCTGACACTAGTGAATAACGAAGTATCACATGTCTCTTTTGGCTCTCTTGAATTTATTTAGTTCTCATAGATACATTTTGGCACGACTTTGAAGGTCCATATTCACAGACATGCTGGAAACTAATGGATTAATTAGCAACTCACCCACTCACAGCACCTCATTCGGTCATGTCTATATTGAAATACACTAAAAAGCTTTTTTTCATGACCTCTCAGCCTTTTAGAAGTCCACCCCATGCCAGTGGTTGTAACCTTGAAAAGACAATTTGTAGTTTAAATTCATGTCTAGGGAGTTATGTCATGGACTTTGATAAAGTACTTGAGCAGGGTCATCTTCAGCAAAGCGGAGCATCTCTCTTTCCTCTGTACTAGTTTGAAAGGGAAAGTTTCATTGTCAGTGATAGATGATTAGACCACAGCCCTTGGGCTGATAAGGGACTGTGTGTTACTCTCCTGTTCATTGCAAGATTAGAAGCAAACTACAACTATAACTAGAACACCTACACCTACAACTTCATTGTACTTCATACAGTTCCGTCCGTCCGTCCGTCCGCCCGTCATCTAAATAAGTGGAAAAACTGACGCATTTCTCAGTCTGGTCTGAGCCACGTTTATGAAGCACATGGGAGGCATTGAAACTGATCCCGCATATCCTGTCTTGTGGACACGCTGTGTCCGTCTCAGCTGTGATCCATATACAATGTCACATAATTAATCATGACATGTATTGCGATGTGTAACATATCATGAGGTAGTTGCTATAACAATACCAGACACAGACACCATCATGTTGTGTCAACCAGTGACGACCTAGCACTCAACATGAGAAGTGAAAAAGCCTAATGATACTCTGAGGAATTTTCTGTAAAATGACAGTTCTATTGTATGTGTGTGTTCACTGTGGCCACTTGCGTCACTCTTACAATAATTGCATTTTCACCAGGTGCAGGGTCAGGGTGTCTGTAAGGATACTGTCCGTCACGCCGGGCTACTGACTGATCTGCGATTCAAATCTACAGCGTGTTGAGTTCTCTCCTCGCGCTGTTTCCTCTAATAAATGAATGCATTCTCTTTAGTCTGTGCAAGGGCCATAATGAATAGCTATTATGTGTCTCTATGAGCCTGATCTAAATTCAATAGGCAATCACTCAGGAATCACATGGTCCTTCGGTACCGTGTACCTTCCCCAAAAAAAACTAAAACAGAGGTAGAAAGAGAGAATGAAGAATGAGAGGCGTGACCAATGTCGTGACATTAGAGACAGACCCACCTGCAGGATAGATGCACAGAGAGACCGGAAACAGGTGCATGCCTGTTGAATCTTGTCAGGTTTATGGGTTTATTCTTGCAGTTGGTTTCAATCAAAAGAAAAATGCATGACAAAAATGTTCCCGTCACAAACCTCTAGCCCTTGGACCAAGGCATCTGTCACTATAAAGGCTCAAAGAGCTTCTGGACGCCAGTTTGATGTCCCATAATTCCCCGGAAGGGGTAATGTTGAGGTAATCCTCTGGTTCATGTTGTGTTGTAAAGCTCAAATAATTCATTATTCTTATAGATTATTAGACTAATTTTAACCATTAATAGTACATTGTCTTCTGCTAATATTATTACATTTATTTTTAATTTGTAAAAAAATGTATCTGATAGAAGCATTTATTATGATTTATTGCAGTTAGAGTATGATGTGTGTGAGTTATAAGGGCTCAAGAAGGTTTAGTCATGCTGAGTTCAGAGGACTTGCTCTCAAAGGTCACACTCACTGGGGGAGAAGGAAAGGGAGGCTCCCTCAGCCAATCATACGGCCTCCTGCTGCTGATGCTGCCCCCGCTGAATCACCATGGAGATGCAATATCTGTCCCTATTGACAAGTCATACGGAAGATGCATCAATTTTCATCATCCAGATGAATATGTCTGCATCATCACAGTAGAAAAACCTCAAAAAATAGCATTTGCATTAATTGTGGATTAATTAGCGACATCCATGCTTTGTTTTTCCCCTCGTATTCATTCCCAGGCCCCCCATCTCACTCCTTTTAGTGTGTGAACGCTTTACTCTTTCTCACCGCAAATAATGGAGAGGGTGCAAGACCAGCCTTTTTGAACTGACCCCCATCTTCTCTTCCACTCTCTATTTAACATGGGTCTTTTCTTTTCACTCCACTCATCCAGTCCATTTCTCACGCTCTCCTCTTTTGGCTTCCGTAGTTGCGCAGGATGGCGGAACCCAACCCCTTCGAGTAGTAAGCTCGATTGTGATGTCTTTAAAAGAAACTAAACGCTCCTTTCAGAAGTTGTTACTGCGGTCAAGCTTTTTAAATGTGTTTGTAAAAGGGAGTGATTTCATAAGTGAGAGGAATGAAAGAGAAAAAGGAAGTCATGCAATGTGTATATAAAATATAATAGTGTATAAACAACTCTCTGAAGAGTTTAGCATGATAATAATGGATATGACGATGTTAATGTATTTGTTCTTGGCAGAATAGATCTGCTACGCTGCTGCTGCTGTTATTGCTGCTGCTTCAGAATACATACACGACACACTACTGTGAGCATGTACTGTAAGACATACTGCTGTTGCACAAATTGCATATATGAAAGTACCCATAGCTAGCCTGGGAAAACCCAGGCAACTTCCGACAAATTTAGATTCGCTCTGCAAGTAGTCTGGCAAAGAGCTCATTCAAGCCCATTTCTAATCCGTCGAAATCGCGGCACCAATCAAAAACTTTGGGGCGGGCTTTACACAATGACGATTGCTCTGATTGGTTTTAGGTCTATCCAATTGCGCCCAGAGGCATTTGAGTGATGTCCATTGGTGAAGCGCACATTATTATATTCAAATTGCAAACACATGAGGACAGTCTCCATGAAAGACCCACTGGCAGATGAACGTGCTACTACATTTCTTTCCGAAACGGTAGGAAATTAAATTAGATTTAATAGAGGATTTTAACTGTGACAAGATGATTGACAGGGCAGTTTAAGTGACAGGATGCACGCGACAGATCCGTCCGATAAAGATGACGAAGTAGTATGTCCCAAAGCTTGCCTACTTTTTTGCTACACATTCAAAAGTAAATACCTTTTCTTCACAAAAAGAGTACATACTTTTATGGCGTAGTGTAACTTAGGCGAATTGGGACGCAGCATATGGCTTTACACGATGACGATCGCTCTGATTGGTTTTAGGTCTATCCAACTGCGCCCAGAGGCATTTGAGCGAAGTCCGTTGGTGACGCCCCTTTGGAAATGAGTTATTAATGAAGCTTTGCCAGACCATAACTCAGTTACTACTGAGAATGGTCTGGTTTTAACCAGGCTAACCCATAGCAGATCTATACAGGTGGAGCTGGGGATGGTGGAAGGTTTCAGAGGAACTTTGAAAGCACGCTGCAAACTGCTACAGCAAACACTTACCAACTATTTAAATTTTGAGCAGCAAGCTCATTGGCTGCAGATGCAACAGCAACCAATCAGCTTGTGTCGTGTAGTCTACAGTGGAACTGTAAGCATGTTGTGTTAAAGTTGCGACCCATCAGCCTGCTCCATCTAGAGTTTCATGACAGAACTTGGTATGTATGTGTATGTATGTGTGTATATACAATATATATATATATATATATATATATATATATATATATATATATATATATATATATATATATATTGTGTGTGTGTCAGACAGTATCTCTGCATCAGATTTTGCTGTATAATAAAGACTAATCATTGCAGAAAGGGTGGGATCAAGGCCCGATTTATGAGTCGCAGTTTGTTGTGCTTTTGGCTCAGGTTGGTGGGTTTGCATGCAGTATATTCTCAGCACTGTCGGCATCATTAAAGATCTGCTTTGAGTTGCTCCTTCTAAAAATCCAACACATTTGAGTGTGCCCTTAAGGTTCTTCTTTCAAACAGAACAGCTGTATGTAAATGAGGAACAGCACATCCAATGATTATAATAATGTTACTTTCCGTTGATAGTACTAGAATATTCGCTGATTCTGTTATCTGTTTCCTTCCGTTATGCTCTCTCATTGTGCCATTGCACAAGTTTGTATAACCCAAAGTTGTTATGCAAAAATAACTGACCAAAGAGGTCTTTTTTTTTTGCAAGAGCCAGCTTATGGACAGGGCTTTATAAAACATTTAGTGCCAGCAAAAAGAATTTGCCAGTAAAAAACAAAAACAAAGAAAACATTTAAAACAGGATACATTTTTTAAGCAGCAAAAATGTGCATTATAGATCCTACTTGTTTTCTGAAGTTTCCAGGATGTTTTAAATATAAACCTCCATTTTGTGAGCAAACAAGCATGTTTATTGGAAAGCAAGACAAAAAAGTTTCTCTCTAGCATCAACTTTGCCCCACATGTTTCTGCTAAACTTCTTTGGAAGGAATAAAAATAGGCACAAATGAGTCAATTGTTGACACAGTAAAGCCACAATCACAATGGCAGTGAATATAGCTGCAGGTAATGATTCTCAGTGCTGTCGGTTGCTAGTAGGCGTTCCCACATCGCATCACTGCTTGTCTGCATAAAGCTGAACTCTGCTTGACTTTGTCTCATCACCAACGGTCGTGGTTGCTCATGTCACTGGAAAATTGCAAAATGAATGTCCTTCGTTGCCAAAAACAGTCATTGTAAACAACCCTGAAGAGGGCTTTGAAATTGTGATGAGAAATGTTTGAGTTCATATTTAAATCTCAGACTTGTAATCGCAAGCTTTGGAATTATTGCAATTTAGAGCAGTTTGTGACTCAGTGTTCTTGTGTTTGTAAGTCTCTTCTGTGTGTTTTTTCTGACAGGCTGATGCTAAGATGGTCTGTGATGTTGTGAGCCGTATGGAGGATACCGAGCCCTACTCTCCAGAGCTGCTGTCCGCCATGATCCGCCTGTGGTCTGACTCAGGCATCCAGGAGTGCTTCAGCCGTGCCCGCGAGTACCAGCTCAATGACTCCGCCCAATAGTGAGTATGGCTCTCTGCTGGGAAGAGCCATTAGTGCTTTTAAGCTTCATTAAGAGCTTTCTGCTTAAATATACGCATCTGTTATTATATCATTGACTATCACACTGCAGTCCTATTCATTTTAGAGGCACAGGGCATTTATTTTATGGACTGTAAATTAGGTAGCGTCTACATTATAATATTTATAGTCTTTATTTTCAATGCTTTTAGAGTACCGGTATTACATGAGCTCAGCAAAATGTCACTCTGAAGTGAGAGAGATACATTCACAGATGCAATTACAGTATCTGCTGATGAAAGGTCTTGAGTTTGTGTGTGCATTTGTGCTATATAGTATGTGTGTGTAATAACATTGAAAGAGTTTAGTCAGCATTACATTTCAGATTTTGTGGGTTACTGTAATTGTTTGGGAAGCTGGTCCTTGTGGAAAGTGGTGTTTAGATGAAGACAAATGACTTGCTCACAGATTGACAACTTAGATTATGTTGTAGTGAAGCAGAAAGGCTCTGAAGGGAGGGTTGGATCGTGTGCTTTCAAAGCTAGCTTGCTATTGCTTGCCTCTGGGAAATTGCCTACCCTACCTTTAATGTTAAGGGTGCCAAAAAATAAGTTTGCTAGACAAGCCTGGGAGAGACGTTCTTCCTTACTATTTGCATAAATATCACCAAGTTTTGCATAAATGTTCTGTCTTTTGTTCAAGCCAGTACGTCACATGAATGATAAGTAAGACAAACAAAGTTTCCAGTAGTGTTTCAAGTGCAGGTGTATGAAAACAGAAATACCAAATGGTGGAAGGACAATACATTTAATTTTAGGATTTATGTATGTTTTGTTATAGATTGCTGTTAGGAGCTGTATGACTATACAACATTTACTGTTAACAGGCTTTTTTTTTATATTACCATATTCAGTTGAGAATTTGTTCATATTCAGTGACCTTGCTAATATTTAAAAACCTCTGATTCTGTAGGAAGTATTTAATTTCAGTAGACGCTGTGAATGCACCCACACACACACACAGACACACACACACTTTTTCCATTCATAACCTGCATTTGTTCGCACAGTCTTTTTTCGGATGACCCATTTAGTCACAATGTCTGCAACACTTTCTACTGTGCAGCAGTGTTTCCTAATTAATTCTGTTTAAAACAATACTATTTTCTTCTTACATATATCATTTAACATCATTTTATTTCTATTTTCTATTCTATTTATTTTATTTAGATATTTATTATGTTTTATCTTTTTATTTTATAATATTTTATTATATTGTTTTAATATTGGTCAAGAAGTCATGTCTCTTTTTAGTGTCTTTGTTTTATTTTGCACTACCTAGTCTTTTTATCTCGTCACTTTTAATTCAGACTGTTAACTCACTACAAATGAAAGCAAAATATATTTCCTGTGGTTGTGCTCTAGATTTAGCAGCTACGCAGTGCACAGGAAACACTTCTGCACACCAGTGTTTATGTTTCTTAGCTTGCGAGTGTGTGTGTGTGTGTGTATTTACACTAAAGACACGGCTAGCTTGACAGGTACAACTTGTATGTCTAAACCATTCTTTCACATCAATCATTGACTGTAAGAAAATGAGTTCAACAGAGATTGAAGATAATTTCTTTTGGGCTGTTTATCCACACCGGCTTCCTCTTGTCTTTAGGCTGTAGTCTTGTCTTTCTCCTCCCAAAGGTCCATTGAACTGCTGAATATATCAGGAGACATTTCTGAACATTTCCGATTGAGGCGCAGTGGTCTTTTCCAGAGTGAGATGCTGTAACAGGAATAGATCAGCCCTCATATTATTCTGAACTTCTTCCACTATTTCTGTCCTTCCTCTCATTCTTTCATACTCACCAGCTTCTTCTATATTACTCTGATAACATCCACTTTATGGTGTTATGGATGAGTTCATCCACTCTTGTCCGGCCTAACTGACGGATGTATTAAAAGCTCCTCCCTTTTTACACCGCAAAACACCCCAGTTGTGTTCCTCTTGTCCTCTCAGTTTTGTTCCTGATCAGTTTTATTTTTGTTTTTGACTTCTTCTTTTCAATTTTAGGTCTGCTAATTTAATTTCTTCAGTATTTTTTTTCTGATAATAGAGTTAAAGAGAAGCATGTTCTACTTCTGGTTAAAAGAGATGTGCTGCAATCTGACTGTCATAATTGCTTGTGGAGGTGCACTGGCCTGAACTGAAACTTGATAGATTTTGTGTTTTTAAGTTCAGCACCTTCATTTTTGACGTTTCCTGAGCAAATATAGTAAATCTCTATGTTCTTATTTAAGTCTTGGACAGTGTCATCTTTCAGATGAACTTTCATTGGCTTTGCCTTTAGAAGATGTAGCAAGTTTCACTTATTCAAATTTTTTTTGTGGGTGTGATAGTGTATCTTCACTGAATTACTGTCAAAATCAAAATAACTTGTATCCTAGGTCATTTGTCATTGTCAAGAAACTTGAGAGACCAGTGAGTAAAAAATTACAACATTTTGGGGTGAACTATCCCTTTAAGCAGCAGTACAGTAATTCCAGAGGTCAGAGGTAATATCAGACTTTACATGATATTAGTAATAATGGCTCATTGTATCATTCTTGCAGCACCCTGAATTTCCAACCCTTTTTGTTACCACAGTACATGTGGTAAGCAGCAGCCTCTCTCTCTCTATCTCTCTCTCTCCGTGATGGGGAGCAGCAGACAGCAGGCTGGCCGCTGAGAGGTGTTGCCAGGCAGAGCACTCAAGCAGCAGCAGGAAACAGAGGGAGGGTGGAGGGAGAAAGAAAGAAAGATGGTGTATGACAGAGAGAGAGAGAGAGAGAGAGAGAGAGAGAGAGAGAGAGAGAGAGGGAGACGGGGGAAGGGCAGAGCTGGCAAGCCGCCTGAGTGGTAGAGAGATACGAGTTTTCCATACTAAAAAAAGAGAGAAGTGAAGAAACCCTCCAGCACAACCCTGCCCGCATGTCCATTAGGCCTAAAACGACAGAGTAAAGTCCACATAGTGACGTCATATTTATAAAAGATTTACAATAGTACATACAGCTACTCTGCAGAACACCATCAGGGCATTGAGTGCATATGAGATAAAACCAGTAGTCCTGCTGCAAATGACAAAATGCACTTGCGCACACGTACTTGTACATAAAATCCAACAATTCTTCCTTACTGAATATATTCTCTGTATCTAGCAGATGTTGAAATATATTATATTTTTTGATATTTCAAAATCATAATAATGTATATCTATCTATCTATCTATCTATCTATCTATCTATCTATCTATCTATCTATCTATCTATCTATCTATCTATATATATATATATATATATATATAATGGCTAAGTAAATACTGTATTTCAAGAACTATTTCAGACAATTTTCTTCAATTTTGTACTCGCACCCAAAGGCAACACTCGCACCTGTCTCTGAGCCATGACTCTAGTGAAATTTGCCTTTAGTCAAATGTAATGAAAGATTACCGACACTTATTGTGGTTTTATCTGGCCAGTGCGGACAGTTGCTTTCTAAAAAAAAGCTTATGGAAATCTTCAGTTAACATAGCTGCCCTAAATCTGCTATTTGTTAATGGACAAAATATGCTGAGAGGGACGCGTGTACAGCCAGCAGATACAGGTCACAAAGGAACGTGCCCTAGAGATAGAGACAGCACTGACACTATCAAAGAGAAGAGAATGTGTTAGTATACAGTCAGCCTTATTAGTGCTGTTCAACTTATGTCCCATTTGAGACTGTGTACTATGAGAGCAGTTCATACTTATGTACATACTGTGTCAAGTAGACTTGAAAGAACCTGAGATTATAAGTGCCACTGACTAAGCGTGCCACTCATAAACATTGATACAACTTAGTCAGTCACAGCAACAGCACCCCCTAGAGTCAGTGTAGTGAACCATAAGAAGAGAAATATGCAAAATACACAATGAGGTTTCTTTCAAAAGCTCTTTATATTGTTTCCATATATGGCTGACAATATAAAGTGGGTCCAGACATATTTTTTTATTATAATTATTTTTTTATTACAGCAGGTTTGTGTAAAACCTGTGTCACCGTGACTTTGCCAAGCAAGACATGTTCATGGATCAACATATTTTGTCCGAAAATGTAGTCCTAACCCTACCCCTAAACCTAACCCTACCAATAACTTATCCCTAAAATCAGAGGGAAAGCATATGTGAATAACACTGATGTAGGTACACCTAACCCTGGTTGTAAGCCTAAAGTTGACAAACTGTAAACTCGTCCCTCAGATCTGATTGGTTGATTAGAATACTGTTGAATGTTGTTGATCCAGGAACATGTTTCACGTTCACCTCCAGCATTTAAGAATGGTCAAAGGAGCATTGTGTTTTAATGGAAGCAAGAACTTCTGACCATTTGCCCTTTTTAAAATGCTAAAACTTTCTGTTTGTTTCCAGGTTTAAAATAGATTTTGTTTCCCAGATCTTCCCAGTGGTCTGAGACTTTTGGACCACATGACATAGACCTTGCCCTCATGTGCTGTGTTATTCGTTGTTATTTTTTTTTTTTTCAGTCCTCTTTCTATACTCCCTACATCTATTTCAGGCATCCATTTCAGCCTGTGTCTGAATCTGGCTCCATGTCACTACATCTGTGGAGACTTGGCACAGGGAATTTCACATTATTATCAAAGATTTAACTGATGTTGATCATGATTTAGTGTTTAGTGATGCTGCATGATGTTGTAAGTCTGTTGAATTATTTGGTGGAAGGGAGGTTATGAGGTCAGAAGGCTGTACGTGTAGCCAGGGGGAAATATAGATAACTTGTAGTAGAAAAATTAATGTGAGAAACTGTAACGCTTAATATCTGGGGGCGTCTCGCCTTTTAGTGCCATTTGCCATTGTGATAGACTTATTTTGCATATCAGCTGTACAAACCTGAAGAATATAGGGTTTTTTAAAGCGTGATTTGAGCTAGAGAAGAAAGATTTACAGTATGAAGATATTGTTGTCAGATTTAAATCTAATATATCATTGCCAGATAATCTTGACAAACAGTTTTGGATATTTTGGTCCCAATTAGGTAGACTTAAGCTGATACCTATACTAGATACCTACAGTAAAAATAAATAAATAAATGTACTAACTCCAAATGGTAGTGTACATAGAAAAAATATCTATGTTGCTATCCACCTTATTGTTCAACGCAAACTATATGTCCTTTGAAAGTGAAACTTTCGATTCATTAGCCGCTTTAGTGAAATAACTAGAAGAATAACAAAGTGCATTCAATGGTAAAACTATTTGCACTACAAACTCAGTGTGTTTACAATTAAAACAATACATTAAAATAATATAAGAAATACCAGTTTGCAATATCAATAAGCATTAACTTGCTGTTTTGTACAGCTAAAAACATTCAATTTATGAGTGGCCGTGCTCGCTTTTATGTTAAAAATAAGTTGGATAGGGGAAATATCCAAGATGCCCGTTGAGTGAACTGACTTGTCTTAAAGGGACTTTGTTGTAGTTGAGCACTGAAGACAGTAGTGACAGTGGAATGTTCACATTTCACTGCAGAATTCTGTTGCATCCAAGGAAACCTTCGACTGCAACATCTCAATGCCACAGATGGACAGGAAAAGAAGGGAGACCAGAAAGAAAGAGAGGC
Organism: Abramis brama; assembly: GCF_963993115.1. Taxonomy (NCBI): domain Eukaryota; kingdom Metazoa; phylum Chordata; class Actinopteri; order Cypriniformes; family Leuciscidae; genus Abramis; species Abramis brama. The sequence goes on from NC_139971.1 coordinate 36,378,295, forward strand.
AAACAAAATAAAAAGCAAGAGCAGAATGTACATCGAAGCATACAAGATATAATTACACAAGACTCAAAATGAAAAATCGAGCTGATCTTTGAAATTCCAAGCAGGAATACTTGCAGTAATTTTCCTCTAAATGTGTCAAAATTGTTTTGGAAATTGCATTTTTGATGTAATCATCCATTAGATGTCTAGTGTATACCAGTATTACCAGCCAGATGCTTTGATGGATGTTTCGGCGTCTCGTGGTACTCAACCTTCAGTTCAACTGGCATCCAATTTGGAAGCACACATATTCATCTGGAATATAAATGACATCCACAGCCTTAGAGAATATACATCACACTTTGATGAAAATCAGGCTCGGTCCTTCCTGTCTGCTTGCATCAGTGTTGTGTTTTGAAGAGGTAGCTTGTGTATAAATGTGTCAGCTGTGAGTGGCACAAGAGGGATGTTTCATGTTTTATTTTGACTCATAGTCATTGGCTGTCCTGTGTTTAAGATTTTGTCTTTAGTAGGGATGGACTCTCATCTGATTTGTTGACACTCTCTATTATATGAAAAGCAATAATTTTTCTGTCAGAGCTACAGTGTAACATAAATGAGAATCTGTCAACAAAATATGAACTCAAGGGAATTCACTATTTTTAACCAAAAACGTGTTTTGGCCATTCGTTTACATGAGAACGTGTTTTGGAAACGGCTTTCAATGTGCATGTTACTCCCTGTAAACTACAAAATTGTGAATCTGTGAAAACGGTGACATCATGTGCACACATGTTCAGTCTATAGGCTTGTAGTGTTTCTTTACAAAGTGACATCGCCAACTACTGGCCTGGCAGCATAAAACTTATGAAACATTTTCCGGATCCGTGTGAACGGGGATTGAATCGGTTTTAGTACATTGTTGTCGTGTAAACGTACCCTAAGAATTTAAAGTCTCCTATGCTCAGCAATACAGTGAAACAGTAATATTGTGAAATAATATTATGATTTACCTTTTTTATATATATGTTTTTAAATGTAATTATTCCTGTGATGGCAAAGTTCCAGTCTTCGGTGTTACACGATCCCTCAGAAATCATTCTAATATGCTGATTTGGTGCAAAAACTTACTGACCCTTGTCTTTTGAATGGTATAGCATATACCTGATTATAATATCATCATTACTGATGAATTACAGATGTCATGGTAAACACAATAAACAGTGTGTTAGTTGTGCTAGGTAAATAACAGTTAAAAAAAAAAAAAAAAAAAAAAGGCGCAAACTATAATAAGACTAATGTACATGGAAAATAAGTTTTGTTTTTTTTTTGTAAAAATAAAATGACAGTTACTGATTTTAAATACAGCATAACACTATTCCAGTGCATTTAACACTTGATTAAGCTATTTTGTGGCTGATTAGTGAATAAAAGATACGTTTTTGCACTGAAATGCTGCACTGTTTAGTGAATTCACCCCACAATCTCTTAAGAGACTGATTCATGATGCTTTTATGATTTGAGAAAAACAACAGCTACTGTTGGATCTTCTTGGTTGAGAAGTAACTAGTATCTCAAGAGACTTTTATACTTAATGTGAATGACAGTCGCTCAGATTATGTGGAAAACTGTGGGTCCTAACATACTGTCTTTCATTCTTCCTCCAGCTACTTAGACAGTTTAGATCGGATCGGTGCTCCAGACTACCAGCCCACAGAGCAGGACATTCTGCGAACTCGAGTGAAGACCACCGGGATTGTAGAAACCCACTTCACCTTCAAGAACCTGCACTTCAGGTGAGACTGATTGGTGTGTTATTTATGCATCTGAAGGTACAGCGTGTAATTCAGAGCCTTTCTCTGGCTGTTAGAGTACTACAGTTATTATCATTTTCACTCATTCATGAATCATAATCAGGCCATGGCTAGATGAAAAAAAAGTCTGATTTAATATGTGTACAGTATACTCAGACTCTTTTCAGTAAAAAGTGTTTTTAACCCAAGAACGCAAATGATTATCTCCAAACACTGCCATTCTCACTTCATATCAGCTCCTCATTCACAGGTTTTCTCGTCTGATAGCACGTGCAAATAGAAGACTAAAATAAAAAGTGTTGATGGGGGTTGGACAGACAGAGCTGCCACATTATTCTGAAGACAGATTTAGCAACACGTCATACTGTTACGGCAGAAACTAGCGTTTTCACAGAAAAGGGGCAGTACCTCAGTGCACAGCAGAAATACATGTTCTGAAGCTGATACTAGCATCTGAATGGCAGATCCACTCATGATATTGGGTGAAAATCATTACAGATTTAAGATTTAGGGCTTTTTAAAGCATATAGTTATATAATAAAATACAGTAGTGGCCAAAAGAGATTTTTTATTTTATTTTTTTTTAAAGATTTTGTAATCATATTGTGTAGTTGTGCTTTGAGTCAATCGTTTTATTTGTGATAACGTTAAAAAACATGCCAAATTGTGTGGACATAATTTTTGGCCAGGCTGTCATACAAAGAAATTATGAACACGTGCAAGAATAAAAGAGAAACAACAAAACTGATTATGTTGTAGTCAATGTATGTAATAAAATGTAATAAAACCTGTAGTTGTAGTTTACCCCTTTTTTGCAGAATAATTTTGTCAGATAAATACCTTAACCAAGTTTAGTGTTTTGTTCTTTCCTCATATTTAAATGGTTTAAACAAACGTGTTGAGTCATTAAAAACAAATCCCCAAACCAATCCCCTTCCGACAGCTCTTTTGGCCACTACTGTTTAAAGATTTTGGTTTAATGGATAATAATGTCGCTTTAGGAAAGTTTCAAATGTTAGCTGTGGAACAGGACACACTACTGTTCAAAAGTTTGGGAGCGGAAATAAGTCTCAGAAAGGCTGCATTTATTTTTTTTAATCAAAAATACAGGGAAAACTGTAATATTATGAAATGTTATTAGTTTAAATAACTGTTTTTGAATATATTTTATTTCTGTTGTGGCAAAGCTGAATTTTCAGTAGCCATTACTCTTCAGTGTCTTCAGTGTCACATGATCCTTCAGAAGTCATTCTAATATGTTATATTTTCTATATTCTATGATGAATAAAAAAACAACTGCATTTATGTGAATTTTTAACATTTATAAATGTTTAACTTTACTGTCACTTTTGATCAATTTAATGTGAATTATTGCTGAATAAAAGTATTAAATGGGTCATATGATACTATTTTAAAAGTTCATTATTTTGATTGGGTGTAATAGAATAGGTAACATGCTTTGATGTTCAAAAAAACCCACATAATTTTTCACATACTGTACATTATTAAGTCTCCTCTATTCCCTGTGAGAAACGTACTGGTTTCTACAGAGCCCATCCTTCCTGAAAGCTCAGATTGCTCTGATTGGCCAGCTGACCTAGTGCATTGTGATTGGTCAAACACATCAAGCCCTTACCATAATGGTAAGCTTCAGCTTCCAAGGCTTCTATAGGGTTTGTAAACACACAGTTAATAATAATGTCGTTGGTTACCATATCAGTTTGAGTCTGAGTCGGATTGTGAAAATGCGGATGTTCAAGCCGTTTGATTGGAAATAACTTTGCAATCACGACATGAGCAGAACGTTTGACAGTGGTAAGCAGTCTGCGTTGTGTTCTCCCAGGTTCAGGAAGCTGTCCTCTGTAAAATGTGCTGTCCACAAGCAAACATTGAGTTGTTCTGCTCAGGAACAGCTTTATAAACAAATCTTAACCTCGGTTTTGCTTTCACATCCAAACACACAACGCCAAACACACACTTCAGTTCACTGAAACCTCGCCTTCTTTCTTTGCGTAAGCCTTTAGACAGGCATTATGCTAATATTTCACATTGTGACTTGGCCGTTTGAGGAAGTAATATCTGGACTTCGACCGAGGTGTTTTAGGCAGATCTGGATCATTGTTCTCCGTTAGATAAAATAAACCACTGTGTTGGGAGACTGTAACTTTGCAGATTGTATACATGCACAAACAAATACATTACACACTAAAGGAAAAGAAAAACAGTAAAAAGTATTATATGACTCCTTTACTTTCTTCAAAAAACAAAAACAAATCTTACTAACCCCAAGCTTTTATATGGTAGTGTATGTTGCTCGTGTTATGCAGTGCATTATTGTGATTGTGGTGAACTCATGTTGAGTTGTGTCTTCTAAGGCTGTTTGATGTGGGAGGTCAGAGGTCGGAGAGGAAGAAATGGATCCACTGTTTTGAGGATGTGACTGCCATTATCTTCTGTGTGGCTCTGAGTGGATACGACCAGGTGCTCCATGAAGATGAGACCACGGTGAGCACTAAATACACACGCACAGACATGCATCCATACACAAACACACTTCTGTGCTTATGCTCTGACACACACAGGCTCATAAATAATTGCATGTGCACTGTGTTTCAAATACACTGTACAAACTAACAAAAATGATTCATGGGTATTTGAACGTTTTGTCATTTGGAAGTTGCCTCAGATGAGATGTTTAACACAAATCCTGATGGTCATGACGTCTCGGTGCAAACATAATGATCTTCAAGTTGATCAGAGCACTGTAATCACAATCATGTTGCCAATCATGTGACCATGATCATAGTGTGCTGTGTGATCATCCACAGCCTTATAATTAAATAAGGGCCGCGGGACCTTTAAATAGCTGGATTTTAGAAATTTAAAGGTCAGTGGCATTTATAAATCAGCCTCCATTATGAACTCCCACACTGTGTATGTGTCATCTTGTGCATACTGTAAAATTCTTAGAAATAGTAAATAATAATGAAAAAATAAGAATTCTTGATAATTGTAGTTCCCTTTCGTAAAGGGAACTCCCGCTGCATCGATACTCGATACTTTGGGGAATGCCTTCGGCATGAAGCGTCTGAAGTCAACTATGGAACTATTCCAATCTTGATTGGTGCAACGTCACCCGTGACGTCGCATGTGACGGTGATCCGGAAGCTATAAAACGGTCACAGGAACCAGGAAATGTTAGCTTCTGGTCTTCAGCAAGCGCTCTATGTCATCTTGTCTGTTCTATTTGGTGTTGTTTGTCCCGTGAAAAGAGTATTATTTATGGCGAATAAAGAGAAGCTATTCAGGCAGTGTGCGTCCCCTTGCCCACGTTATTTAAGCGAGGGTGACACACACTCGCTTTGTGTAGTTTGTCTGGGAGTGGAGCATGCACGGGCGGGGCTCGAGGGCGCTGTCTGTGCAAACTGTTTTCAATGAAAAAGCTCCGCTCCCGTTAGAGCTTGTTCGATCAATTAGATCAGGCTCGCGTTTCCAGTGCAATAGGTCCCGCGGCTGTTGAGGCAGCGCGCCGCTTGTATGCATGGGATTCGCACGTGGGGCTGGCATATAATACTGAGACGGTTGCGACCCTTTCTCAGCGTTTATCAACCAGCCCCACTTGTCTCGCGCACGGTTTGGAAGCCCGCGCTGCGGCTTCTTCCGACCGTGTTAAAGACACAGCGTTTGATTTATTTGGCTCCGAGGAGTTAGATATTATCTATCAACACTGAATCACGTGGATATGGGGATTCGCCACCCCATATTCCCGTTAGTGAGGAGTTGCTGGAGGTTGTAATCAGGGCAGTGGTTAAATTATATGTTAAATGGCCATATAATAAGCAGGAAGCGACTAAGAAAAATAAAATGAATGAGCGCTTCCTGCAGACCCAGTCACAATCTTCGTGTCAGAGCCTTCCCTTTTTCACTGATCTCCATACTGAGGTATCAAGATCGTGGAAAAATCCATTATTTTCCCCGCATGTATATATTTACTCATCCATTAGGGAATCTAATGAAAATGGTTAGGAGGTGATGGCTCGGGTTGAGGAATATTTTGCGAAATATTTTCTCCCCGACATTGCGTCACCCCTGATAGCTCAGACACTTCCCTCCAAATCTCGTACATCGAATTTGTTAGGGAAAGCATATATGGCGGTGGGTCGAGCCGGTGCATGCCCACACATGATGGGGTTATTACAGGCATACCTGGCTGACCTCCTCAAGCAGGTGGATGATAACTGGGAGGTCTCACTCAATGGATATTACTGAATTTCGTAGAGTAGCTGACTTATCTCTCCGTATTATTAAAGAGACGGCCCGTGCTATTGGCCATTCTATGGCAGCACTAGTCGTCTCAGAGAGACATTTATGGCTTAATCGCTTGGGCATCGGGGAGAAAGACAGGGCTTTCCTTCCCGATGCCCCCCTTTCGCCTTCTGGCCTCTTTGGCGACGCGGCAAGAACCGTTGTCGAGAGGCTTCAGGAGGCAGAGCGACAATCAGCTATCCCCAGTTGTCAGTCCAGGTCTCATGGGGTTGCTGCCAGGGGGCAGCCTCATGGGACAGCCGCCAGCTCCTCATTTTTTGAGAAGGTTTCCTCTCGTGCCCCCCCTTATAAGGCTTGGGGCCAGAAGAAACATTCTCGCACGAAGCCCTCCATACCGAAGACAGGTCTGAGGACTGTCTCTCGGGTTAAGATGGCTTCAACTAAGAGGTCTTGTCGTAACACGCAGACCCTTATGGGCGTTCCCCCAGGAGAGCGAGTACAGGAGTCTCGCCCCCTTATGCAGCCCTTAGGAAATCGATGTTCGCTTCCCGCCGCCGATGGCGCTTCGGGACACATCGGCTTCCAGCGAACACAAATCGTAGTATCTGCCCGAAGACGTTGCGGCCCTGTCGAGTTCGCCGCCTCTCAGGAGGTCTGTAGAGAGCATATTTCGGTTAGTTCCTGCCAGTTAGCTGCTTCAGGTCACCGAAGCCATTTGGAAATTTATAGCCGAGGCCAGTCTCGAGGGACTGGTCCCCATAATGGCATATTTAGACACCCCGAGGGGTCTTCAAAATATAGCCTAGGGGGTCCTGCTTACAGTGGAGCTAATATACAAATATTATCTACTAATGGTGGTTCACATGTCGGCCAGCCCCGAGCAGGGTCGGTTTTTGGAACAGGAAGTCTAGTCCCTCTTAACACAGGAAACCTCAAAGTGGGCTTTTCCTTGGTTACGGGAGCCCGGGTTCTACAGCTGGCACTTCATAGTTCCTATGAGGGGGGGAGTTAGGCCTTATTTTGGATCTCACGGTACTGGATCAACCTCCGAGGGGGTTCAGATTCAAGTTACCGACTGTCAGTCAGACCAGCTCCGAGGACTGGTCTGTCTTGATAGATCCACAAGCTCCTTAACTCCTCTTTCCCTTCTAACCCCATCACAGGAAGTTTCCAAGATCGGCTTTTGGGGGGAAAAGCACATCAGTTCTGGACTTTTCCAGTCGGCCTAGCCTTATCCCCTCGCACCTTCACTAAATGTATGGACATGGCCCTTGCTCCATTGAGACTTCAGGGGGTCCGCATCTTAGAGAGGACTGGCTCATTTTGGCTCAGTCGAAAAGAACTAGCAATTCAACATCGAGATGTTGTTTTGCGTCATCTGAGGTGCGTGGGGTTGAGACTCAATGTGAAGAAAAGTTCCTTAACTCCTCTTCAGAGGATTACGTTCCTGGGAGTAGAGTGGGACTCAGTCACGATGCGGGCACAATTGTCTCCTGCTCGTATAAATACTATCTTAAACACAATGAAGAGTATTAGGTTTGGCCAGGCTATCACTGTCAAACACTTTCAAAGAGCTTTGGGTCTTATGGCTGCAGCTTCCATGGTAGTACCCTTTGGTCTGCTCCATATGAGGGCCTTGCAGTGGTGGCTCAGGAACAAGGGATTTTCTCCTCTAGGAAAACCCTTTTCGTACGATCAGAGTTACGCGCAGATGCCTTCGTTCTCTTGTCGTATGGAAGAAACCATGGTTCCTGTCTCAGTGCCCGGTTTTGGGAGCACCATGTGAGAGAAAAACTCTGACCACGGATGCGTCCCTCACGGGCTGGGGTGCGGTTATGGAGGGCCGTTACACCCGAGGTACTTGGAAAGACCATCATCTCACATTGCATATTAATCGCTTGGAGATGTTGGCCGTATTTTTTGCCCTGAGGCACTTCCTTGTAGACCTCAGAGGCCATCATGTTCTGGTTAGGACAGACAATATGTCGGTGGTCTCTTATATCAACCGCCAAGGAGGTTTGAGATCTCGCCCTCTTTGTAGACTGGCGCATCAAATTCTTCTTTGGTCCCAGGACAAATTTCTCTCTGTCAGATCTATTTATATTCCTGGGGTTGAAAATATGGGAGCAGACATCCTGTCGAGGCAGGGGCTGAGGCCCGGGGAATGGCGGCTCCACCCTGAAGTGGTTGAGCTTATATGGAGAGAGTTTGGCCGGGCGGAGGTTGACCTGTTCGCTTCTCATGAGAACTCTCATTGCCCGCTCTGGTACTCTCTCTCACATCCAGCTCCTTTGGGCTTGGATGCCATGGTACAGATATGGCCGAGGTCACATCTGTACGCTTTTCCCCCGATCGCTCTGCTCCCTGGGGTTCTAGAAAGGGTCAGGAGGTACGGAGTGAGACTACTCCTTGTAGCTCCGTACTGGCCGGCCCGAATTTGGTTTTCGGACCTTATTAGTCTCTTGGAGAGTCCTCCATGGGAAATTCCTATTAGGAGAGATCTTCTGTCTCAGGCTGATGGTACATTATTTCATCCCCGACCAGAGTTATGGAGACTATGGGTCTGGCCCCTGAGGGGGTCCCACCCATAATTAGGTTGCCCTTTCCACCAAGGTGGTCAGGACATCCATACTAGAACCCCACTCTACTAGGAACTAAACAATTAAGTTAGGGAGGGCATTGAACCCAGTGTTATTACTGCCCACTGGCTTCAGTACTGGTGTTCCATCCTACTCTCTAACGGGATCTCCCGTTCATGCTTAGGGCCTCTGTGGCGGCCTTAGTGCCCTCCACAAGCTTCTAAGGGTGTGCACGTAGGGACATTCCCACTGAAACTCCATGTTCCTGTAGATTGGAGGATGAATCCTTTCATCCAGCCTTTTGGCATCAGGTTGATGGGCTATCCCTGGCACCCATCATGTCCTGTGGATGACATATATGAATATAGGAGTATATATGAATATATAGAAGAATCTTTTGAGTCTGCTTCCTGCTCGTCTTACTCCCTGGAAGAGTGGTGGTGCTGCCCCCTCTTACTTGCTAGCGTGGGAGCCACTCAACGTTATTTTTGCCCGGTACTGAAGTACCTGTAGGCAATGTTAAGATTCTTCGGGTATTCCATCCTCCATCGCATGTGTCGGATGGTCAAGGTCGTAGCCTTTGAGGTTCCTACATTAGGCCTCAGGCTGAGAAGTCAGTCCATCTAGTTATGCATCAAGGGTTAGGAGCTATTCCCTTTATTAAGAGCACAGTTGGTTATCTAAAACCACTCATATCTGAAGTACAAGGTGCGCTTTTGCCTTCACCTCTCATCTAATATTTTCTACTGTCTGGGGCTCCCATCCATGAGGTCAGTTGAGCCTCCGGCTCCAGACCTCCCCTTCTTGCACCAAATCTTATGACAAGCTAGTTTGGATCTGCCCTCTACTCATTCTATCGTCCGTGAGTGTACCAGATGCTTTATACCAGGGCGTTTTTTCTCTCAGTGTGGCGGCGTGGGTATTCGTTCCCCAAAGTATCGAGTATCGATGCAGCGGGAGTTCCCTTTACGAAAGGGAACGTCTCGGGTTACTAATGTAACCCTCGTTCCCTGAGTAGGGAACGAGACGCTGCATCCCTCGGCCACACTTTTCGCGCCCCTGAGAACGACTTGCTTTGACCAATTAGAAGCTAACATTTCCTGGTTCCTGTGACCGTTTTAAAGCTTCCGGATCACCGTCACATGCGACGTCACGGGTGACGTTGCACCAATCAAGATTGGAATAGTTCCATAGTTGACTTCAGACGCTTCATGCCGAAGGCATTCCCCAAAGTATCGAGTATCGATGCAGCGTCTCGTTCCCTACTCAGGGAACGAGGGTTACATTAGTAACCCGAGACGTTCTATTCCAAAGTTCTAACAAACTTACTGTTACAAAATACTATAAATTTCACTATAGGTTCAAATACACTAGGTTTATACTGGATAAAAATCATTTTTTTCCCATAAATAATTACTATTGGTCAACCTTTACATCTGTCTGTGGGTTTTGCTAATATTTAAACAATGAAAAGTATTAAAAAGAGCTAGTGACTAAACCTCGTAACTCCATTGGATCCGCAAATGGTTGGTAAAACCTCACAACTCCACTCCGCCTCTATCATGAATGAAGTGCTTCACTCAGTTTGGACAGTTTGAACTTGTTTGCAATGCAAAGGTAAATAAAGAACTGTTTTTCTGAATAAGTACAGTATTTTCTCAACTCAAGAAACACTATATATATAACTGAATGCCCACACAGCTACAGTAAGCTTTATAACCTGTATGGTGATGAAAACGAAATGCTATGCACTTACTGTCTCAGATGCGAGAGCTGTGCTTTGTCCTTCATTAGAACGGAATGATGGACAAAGCATGTACAGCTCTTGTAATGGCATAGCGCAAAGCCAAAGTGCAAACTTTGCTCTAGATTTATGGTGGTGAAGAAGTCTCAAACCCCAGTTTACCATCCACTACAGAAAGTGAAAGTAAAAACTGACCAAGCTTTTGACATCTAACATATCTCTGCTATCGTCAATACACAATATCATCGTCTATGGGCGCAATCTGACACAGGGCTTACCTACGCCACTGGGCTCTGCTTGTCACATCTAGGTTTCAATAATGGGTCATGTTTTGATTCCCCACACACTGTACCATCATTATTGGACCAATTACTTGGACAAGTCTAATAACGGCATAGCTTTGAGTATCGTGTCTGTGTTGCAAATGCTTATCCCGTGCTAACTAACTGTGCATATAATGAGTTCTCAGAGTGCTGGAGTCCCCATGAGGTCACAAAGGTTCAACATTTTTTAGTGTTTTTTTTTTTTTTTGCTAACACATTTTGTAACTTGTGATGTCAGGATGCATTTGTCCCACATCTTAAAATGGTAATGTTGTTGATTGTTAACCTAGTCAAGTGTTGGGCTCAGCGTAGGTTGAGTTGAGTGTTTTGTCTCCTGTGTTCATGTGATGTTGTCATTAGTTTAAGACAACAAGCACTTTCCTCACCATGTCCGTTTCTTATAGACAACATGAGATAAAATGGTAAAAGTTCCTATTAGTTAACATTGTTTAATGCATCAACAAATTTTTTTTTAACAATGTTTATTAGGGGTTCAAGCATGTAATGCTGAAACCCTATTGTAATCAATCTTTGTTAATGTTAGTTTATTGTTAGTTCATGTTATCTCAGGTCCATTAAATAATGTTAAAAGACACAAGTTTTGTTTTTAATAATGTATTTCAAATAACATTAACTAAGATTAACAAATGCTTTACAATTATTTTTAATTGTTCGTTAATGTTAACTAATGTTCTCAAATGGACCTTTATCGGAATACATATGAAATATTAAATTATATAATAAGCAGAAATAACTAAATGAAGGTAATTTAAGTAATCAAGTTTTTTAATATATATAGGCAAATTATAAATTATGACAACTTGTAAATGGCAATATGTTTACATAAAAAAATTAAGTAGACAAATTCAACACGAAAAGCCATACAAACTTATTTTTAAGGTCTATGAACACTTTTACAGTGTCCTTTAAAAGAAGAAACAAATAATTATTTGTATCCCCACACAACTGATTGATTTTTGTGACCGTGCCAGTTGAATCATGGCAGGTGTGATGAGTCATGTTTGGACGTCTGTGTGGCACAGGCCTCAGATCTGCCTAGACACACTCTCTCGACAAACTCCGATAAGAGAATTTTTACAACATTAGAGAGATTTACGGTGATGTGTTTTGGATATAGAAGGGGCTTTTATGGCTAGAAAAGAGGACGCCCATAAATACAGCAACTCTCACGCACCCATATTCACCTGATCTATGGAAGTTATAAAAAGAGAAGACAGATTCTATTATTCTGTAAGAAAGTCCTGGCGAAACAAACGGACAGAGATAAACACACATACAGATGCTATGAATACACACTCTCAGAACGTGTCTCCTGTCAGTGCTCGTCCATTCAGCGCTCTATCAGTGTTTACGCATTTGTCGTCTGACATTCTGTCCCAACATTCCCTCCTGTGCACCCTGTGCCCTTTCCTCCTCCATTTCAACAAAAAACATGTTTATTTCCTTCAAACACTGTGCGTTCTTTTCAAGTTTGACCTGTGTGAGACTTTTTTCATCTGTTTAGAGCTGTTCCTTTCTTCATGTGTGACAAAGCATGGAGCGATTCTGCATTGCTAGACTATCGTTTAGCATTTCAGTGTGTGTGTGTGTGTGTAAATGTACGTGTGAGTCTGAACAGCAGTGGTATCTGGGGGTGGGAAATGTGAGTGAAGTGGTGAAGTGTTGGGTTCTGGTGCATGTCCGGTTCCGCTCAGCTGCTCCTGTGGCCTCCAGTGGCCACCTCTGCATCTGCGTCTCTCCTTCAAAACATCTCAGCTGCTCTCCTGTCATCTCTCGCCATCGGCTTTCTTCTCTAAGCAATCGCTAAACAATCCAGCCCAGCTCTACAGACGGCCCTTCCACAGGTATGAAATTATCGTCAGCAACCTCAGTTGAAGTACATACTAAAAAGAGTTGGAAGCAGTAGGCTTTATGTTGTGCCTTGCGGTAACTTAAAGGGGTAGTTCACCTAATATTGAAAAATCATCTCAACAAATATTCTACATCTTTACAATGAAAATCAGTGGGGTCAAATATTGTTTTGGTCATCATTGACTTTCATTGTATGGATGAAAACAATTAAAAGATAATTTTTTGTAGTTCACAGAATAAAGAATAGACCATTTGGGAGCAGATGTCACAGTTTTGTTGCTTGCAACTGCGTGCGCATTGTGATGGCATAAAAACGGTGGTAACAAGTGGAGGAAACGGGGCAAAATCCATGGAATAAGATAAAAATGTCTTAATGAGCAGATGCAGAAAAGATAGTCTTCATTTTTATTGAATACCGTGTTCAAAGACCCTTCGGACTTAAACGCTTATGTTTGCGGTCTACTATTAAAGCATGAATTTGATGTAAACAATAGGACTACATATTATTAACATGTGCTTTTCATAGGGGACATAATTTATTAGCCCTACAGTTACAGCATGAAATTATATTTAAGCCTATAACATTTTACATAGATTTTTATGTCACTTTTTTCTGCGAGATTATATCTCCCAATTTGGAATTTACAACTTGCAATTGCGAGTTTATATGACAATTCTGAGGGGGAAAAGTCAGAATTGTGGGATATAAACTCGCAATTCTGTGGAAAAAAGACAGAGTAATGAGTTTATATCTTCACAATTCTGTGCTTTTGTGATTGCCAGTTTCAGTCATTAAATTTAGATGCATTGCTGATTCTTTCCAAAACCACAACTTTTAATAGGCTGTTACTGGTAAAAGTGATCGTCTGACCTCGTTTCCTCCTGAAATGACCGGACACATCAAAGAGATAGTCACTGCTTCCAACTCTGAATTCATTACCATTCAGATGACAAACAAATAATGAGCAGAATAATCATTTATTAATCACGTATGGAAATAAGGACAGTGTATATCTTTACCCTTTTCCCTTTATAAATAACATGAGAATCACTGTATATCATCTGATCATGATGAGATGAGTAATTCATTCTCCATTTAGCGGAATATGTTTTGTTTCCTTTTCTGGCTTTTATGCTGTTCCTTTCTTTTCTTTAAATTTCCTTTCTTTTTTTCTGGTCATGTCTCACGTCATATTCTAATTTTGCACTTAGAGTGTGATTACACCTGAGTTTGTTTGTGTGTGTGTGTGTGTTTGGATAAGAGCGCCTGAGAGAGTGTGTATGTGGGTTTACTTAGCTATATAGACAATTTTGAGTTAAATCTGACGAAACCTTACTATATAGCTAAGTAAATATGTGCATGTTTGTGGATGCATGTCTGTAAATGATGTTGATGTCTTATTTTTCTTTCTGCAGAACCGCATGCACGAGTCAATGAAGCTGTTTGACAGCATCTGCAACAACAAATGGTTCACAAACACCTCCATCATTCTCTTTCTCAACAAGAAGGACATATTTGAGGAGAAAATTAAGAAATCTCCCTTAAGTATCTGCTTCCCAGAGTACACAGGTAAACTCATTATACACCGGTGGTAAGCAATAGAAAGAAAGGACAGAATTCTTCTTTTTATCTGCAAAACAGTTTTACCTGCGGGTAAGAAATAAAGATTCCTTGACCTTGAGATAGGATGAAAATACAAAATAATTGATGAGGAGAGGATTGGAGAAACAATCTCCAGAAGCCAATTAGCACAAAAAATCTTCAGAACCGTCCTGTTATTTTATTCATTTTGGATGGATTCTCACCCATAATCTGGACAGCCTGCATTAATTCTTTATTCTCCACACTGAGGAGAAACAGTCATCTGTTATTTCCTGTTCATTTTAGATCTGAGCTCTTCAGCTTCCTCCATAGCTGCCCTTAAACACTTCCTCATTCTCATTATGCTGAATGATATATGGGAGACAAGCTGCGCAGACAGTCACAAATAAGTTTGAGAAACAGAAATAATTTTTTTGAGCATGTGCTGAGGATATATATGTAATAAATCATTTTCTCTGCCTGAGGAAGTTTTTTATTTTTTAAATAATGATAAAACAAAATCCTACAAGATTGTATCCTTGCCTGTGAGATCGAGGGCAATTGTAACACTAGTTATGTAATATGTGTCTAACTGAAAAATGATTCAGTTATAATGTAAGTCTTACTTTGCCGACCTTTACTGTAAACATACTTTCAGACAGCTAAAATAATTTGTATAATATATGTTATTATAAAGCTTTATAAAGCATTATAGCAATTACTTTGTAAAATATAATATGCACATATAATAAGTGTTCAGTTTCCAGTTTATATTTACCACAATTCTTTCTGCTCTCTTTTGCTGTCTTTCCAAATGGTCCTTTATTTTTTTTTTTTTAAATGTTTTTATTTTTTTTGTTATCACCATTTCTGTATCTCCCACTGTTTTCTTTTATTCACTCCTTCCTTTATTCATCTGCTGCTTTTCCATCCTTACCTGACTCATCCTGTTCTGCAGGTTTGGACACATTCACGGAAGCTGTGAACTACATTCAGTCCGAGTACGAGAGTAAGAACAAGTCAGTTGAAAAGGAGATCTACTCGCACATCACCTGTGCTACAGACACAGACAACATTCAGTTTGTCTTCGACGCGGTCACTGACGTCGTCATCGCTAACAACCTGCGCTTCTGTGGTCTTTACTGACTCACAGTGATGTCCAGCTCTTTTACAGCCCCACAATACAGTGGACACTGTTGTTGGATATGTGACTTTTTGTCCTTGTTTTATACAGTTGTCTCTATTGGTGTCCATCAGGCCTTTTGATGTTATTTTATAAGGTGGGAACTGAGTCAAATCTGGTTATAGTTCTCACAGAGCTGTTTTTTTAATTTATGTGCTAAATTTTAACCGAAGGTCTGAACTCAACTATTGATTTAGGTACATTGTTACAAATATAGGAATGTGATTTGAATGTCCTTCCTGGTGTGTAAGAGAGAGGTCAGGAGATATTTTGAGGAAAATTGGTGCCAAACTTCCACTACTTGCTAATTTTATCCTATTGTAACTGAGCTTGTAAATTCAGACCTATCCTTTTGTCCTTGTTGCACGGTATGCAGATTAATGAGACCAGTTTCAATTAGGTTATATGGCAATATTTTAAATTCTAGTGATTATGTAGGTGCCACTATTATGATGTTCTATACACACATTTTTCAGATTAATGCATTTTGGATATGAATTCCACAAATATTCACAAGCTGGCTCATTTTACATGTGTTCTGAATTGGCATCTCAGAGTGTTGATGAAACACTAGGCTTGACATTTACTTGGCATTTAGAAGAGAGTGCAAATGTCCTGTGCCCTGAGCCAAACCACAAACATGTTAGCCTCTTAGCATCCTAAAAAAAACCAACAGGACGTGTTACTCTTCAAAATTGGAAGTCGTTTTATTAGCTTTTTGTATTGTATTGAGAAAAGATAAAGCTGATTTATAAGGAGAGAAGAACTACATGATATCACAAGATCACATAAAAACATACTATAATATATACAGTAGTGGCCAAAAGTGTTGTCCTGCCTAGGAAATTGGCATCTTCACACTTTATTTAACCTATTAAAAATGTGTTATAGGTTTTGTAAGCGTATTGCTTAGTTGTGCTTTGAGTCAATAGTTTTATTTGTGATAATGCAATGAAACATGGCACATTGTGTGGACGTGATTTTTGACCAGTCATAGAAAGAAATTATGAACACATGCAAAATCAAGAGAGAACCAACAAAACTGGTTATGTTATAGTCAGTATGCTTTTTTCTGCAAGCTTTTTTCTATGCATTTTTTTTTTACATTGTAAAATAAAGCCTGTAGCTACCCCATTTTTTGCCAAATGTCAGATACATACCATAACCAAGTTTAGTGTTTTATTCTTCCCTCATACTGTATTTAATATAAAATATTTTCATCACATTTTGATGGTTTAATTGAACTTGTAGGATCATTAAAAACAACCCCCCCCCACACCCACCCAAGCAAGCCAATCCCACTGAACATCACATATATATATATATATGTATATATTTCTGTATATATTTCTGTAATTAATCACAATTTATAGCACCCAACTAAGATTTGTAATATATTTTTATATTATAATACACATTTTCACGTTGAATCTCCAAATAAATGTAGGAACAACAAAGACGGTATATTTGTTTATTTTCATCTTTTTACTGAGTACCATGAATTAATTAAGGCCAGTATCAGTACTGCTACTGATGTCTCTATTAAATTGATTTTTTCTTAATTTCTGGAGATTAAATAAGTAATGATAGCCGTTCAATATTACAGTATAATTGAAATCAATATTTATTTAACATTAATAGGCTATAAAAAAATAATCCTCACATAAACCCATTAAACGTCTCTCTCTCTCTCTCTCTCTCTCTCTCTCTCTCTCTCTCTCTCTCTCTCTCTCTCTGTCTCTCTCTCTCTCTCTCTCTCTCTCTCTCTCTCTCTCTCTCTCTATATATATATATATATATATATATAAAAAAAAAATGAATGCTTGGTGGAAGTCTCTTATGCTTACCGCTTCTGCATTTATTTGATAAAAAGTAAAAGCAGTAATATTGTGAAATATTACTACAATTTAGATTTTTTTTTCTATTTGAATGCTTTTTTTTTGTTGTTGCTTTTTTTTTACTTCATGTAACAATGTATAACTCTTTACTGTTACTTTTGATCAATTTAATCCATTCTTGCTGAACAATAGTATTAATTCCTTTTTCATCTTACTGACCACAAACTTTTGAACAGTATACACACACATACAAATAACACCAGAATCACACACCTGCAACAACTGGAGAAGTATGTTTCATATCAGTATGACTGAAGTGCTAGAATCACTGAGCTGTCTCACCACACGTTGCTGTTTTGTGTGTAATGCAGTCTGTTTTATTCTATCTTGCTTGATTAACTGGTCACAGTACGCAGTAGGGTTAGTCATATCTAGATGCGACACAGTTTTAACTATAGAGCAAGCTGTGATATTATTCATTGCAGGAATATGACTGCAACAGGAACTGAATGAACCGGAGCTGAAAAGACTGATGAGCTGATAAACTGTTGCTTGCTCTAGAATAGGCAGACACGTGCATTGCATTGAACTGAGGCCTTGACCATTAGGCCTGCTTTTCAGCAAAAAACCAGATCTGTAATTGACAATAATTCACAGTGCCATATATGCTTTGGACGTTTGCTGCTATGAATGTATGTGAACAGCACTTTTAATCTTCATCTCTCTACACAATCACTTTAGTCAGTGTGTATGAATTATACATCAACTTTCAGGGAGGATGACAATTTCAAATTATTATTATTATTTTTTTTTTAAATCTTGTGTAACACAAATTGGGGTAACACTTTATTTTGATGGTCCACTTTAGACAGTCTACTAACTATGAGCAACTTTGCAACAACATGTCAGCTAACTCTCAGAGTATAAGTTGACTGTAGACTTAGTAGTAGACGGTTAGGGTTAGATATTCGAATTTGGGTTAGTAGAATAAGTTGACATGTAGTTGCAAAGTTACTGATAGTCAGTAGAATGTCTGTTGGGAGAGCGTTAAAATAAAGTGTTAGCAGATATTAAGCAGACAGTCTACTAATACTTTAATGAGAGTTAGTTGACATGTACTGTAGTTGCAAAGTTACTTATAGTTAGTAGAATGACCAAAGTGGACCAAAGAAATGAAATGCTACCAGAATTGGAATTTGGCACCTGTAGCACAGCATGACCAAAGTAAAAGACCTAGCCTATAGCCTTTTGCTTTGACTGTCTTTGGAGGGTTCAAGCGTAATAATTTAAACCTCAGTCCGTTATTAGCTACTGTTAATCTGTGGAAAATGTGATTGAATTCAATCAAATGCTTCAGACAGCAAAAGGGACAGTGGTTCCTTTCACACAGAAAGGCCAAAACAGTAACCATTTGATTTAATTAGGTCATAATTGAGGGTTTCCTTGATGTACTGTAAAACATGCTGAATTGTGCCAGCTATAAGCAGTTGTGTGTACTGTTAAGGCCAGTGTCAGTACTGAGCACAATTCAGTCATTGTTTAGGTCCATTATTGGTCAGTACATATGTGTTGGCGTATAGTTACTTTCATTCTAGAAGCCAAACAATGATCCTAAAGGGAAAGCACTTAGTAAACGCCTTTGACCTTAATCCCAAATTGATCGGCCATAACATTTAGATTATTATTTAAAAAAAATGTAAAGTAGCAAGACGGATGGATAATGTACATCAGTTACCAGATCAGACACATAATTAGTTCAGTGGCCAAGATAAAGAAACTCAAGGGTAATTGAGTCTGTCCGTTGCTGAGGGACAAAGGCCAATTTGTTCCCTGGCCTTTAGCCATAGTAGAAATAGCTGTTGGTGATGTATCCAGAATCCTTTCATCAGACTGACAAATTTAATAAGTTCAAGTGGTACGTTATGCTAATGTAGCATAATTCACTTGAAATGGCACTTACATATAAAATAGTGTGTTCTTTTGTAGTATTTAATTCATATTTGATTCGGATTACAAACAGGAGGACAAGGCAGACAGGAGCCATATTCTCCCATCAAACATCTTACTGTACTCTTACCACCCATCACTTTTTGTATGTCTGTTTTTGTCAAATTGCTGTAATTATTGTTTGGATGTGTCTCACTGCTGTGATTATTTATTGAACAATGGATGTCTATTTATATGACATGAATTAATAAAATAGTCATGAAATCCGAAGCGTGGCGCTCATTTTTTAATCTTGCATCTTGTGTTTTTGAGCACTGCTTATTTCCTCTGCATAATCGAGGATATAGAGTGGTGAATCATCATTATTGGAGTGAGCTGGTAATTATCATTTTACCAAACTGTTACTAAGACTTGTATTCATAATCTGAACTTATCTGTGATCACATGATGTGGCTAATGGAAATATTTTGACTCTTAAGAAGATGTGTCTTTGTGGTCAGGTGATGTTTGGCTTTTTGTGGGCTTCCGCTAGTTGCTTATCTTGACTCTTGCTGTGTATATATTTCCACTAAACTTTTTTTTCGGGTTTTTCTCTCTGCCTCTTTTTCTCTGTCTATCCTCCATTCTGGTTTCTTTTCCTCTTGCAGAATCGCATGCACGAGTCTCTTATGCTGTTCGATTCCATCTGTAACAACAAATTCTTCATTGACACTTCCATCATTCTCTTCCTCAACAAGAAAGACCTGTTCGCTGAAAAGATCAAGAAATCCCCCCTGAGCATCTGTTTCCCTGAATACACAGGTAAGAATGCCCTCTGATGTTATGGTCAGGTTTAACACTAGACTCGGACCACCCTACATCCTGAAGTCGCTGTAACGTGGGAGGCAAAGGATGTAGAGTAGGATCGTTGAATCTTGCATGTGCAGTCATGGGTAAAAGGTGGGCGCAGAAGGGTCTGTCAGATTGTCTTCTGACAGAACACAAGTCACTGCATCCGTTAGACCCATTCCACCCTCCGTGTTGATTTCAATGTGAAAAGCATTCGGTCACTGAAGTCACAATGAAAATGTATTTTCGTTATTTACAAGTGTTTTTTAAAGCACACTTTTGACAGAACATTTTACAGAATGAATTAGTTGCACTATGTTTTCAATATTCTAATAATGTATGATTAAATAGTACACAACATCTTTATATATTGTTTAAAATTAAGACAAAATCATTTGGACAATGACAGTATATGTAATTAAATTAAATGTTTAAATTATGATTAACTTTAATAAATCAATTATAAATTAATTCATGATTAAATACATTAAATCTTAATATATTGTTTAAAAATAAGATGAGTATTTGGACAAAAATAGTACATTATTTTATGATTATTTATATTTAATAATTCATTCAATTATTAAAATTAAGTAAATTAATAAACAATATACATCTCAACATCTTGATATATTGTTCAAAATTAAGAAGTATAGGCAATTAAATGTGCTAATTATAATTACTTTAATTATTAAATCAGTTAATACAAATAATTATAAATTAATAAGTACATTATTAAACAATATACAATATATCATCTTGATATATTGATCAAAATGAAGATTTTGGACACTTTGTGGTTGTTAAACGTTTGTGGATCACGTCTTTACAATAAAGTCCATCTGTGGTTATTTTACTAGGACTCACTGAGAAAAGGATCGTCTAGTATTACTTGTATGTAGATGTTGCTTGTTTTGATATTTTCTTTCTAATGCAATAGGATTCAGACATTAAGTGGTCATTTTGGCATTTTTGGTCCTAAAGGTCTCATACATAGTACATAGATTCAGCAGCTTTTACATGGGGCACGTGCTTCATAAGGATGTGTACGAGAACAGAGGAGAAGAGACATTTGTGAATGTCAGAAGTCACAGAGGTCATTTGAAATATTGGGTTAACGAGCGTCTGGACCAGGGGTGTCCAATCTCTGTCCTGCAGAGTTTAGCTCCAACCCCAATTAAACTCACCTGAACCGGGCATACTAGAAACTTCCAGGCAGGTGGTTTGAGGCAAGCTGGAGCTGAACTTAAATTGTCCTGAACTAGGACTGAGATTGGAAACCCCTGGTCTGGAGTGACAAAGATCATTAATTTTTAATATCAGAACATCTTTCTCTCACATATTCATTCGATCTCTTTCTGCCTCCGTAGGTCCAAACACTTACGACGATGCAGCTGCTTACATTCAAGCACAATTTGAAAGCAAGAACCGCTCGCCCAATAAGGAGATCTACTGTCATTTGACCTGTGCCACGGATACAGGAAACATCCAGGTGGTGTTCGACGCCGTGACCGACATCATCATCGCCAACAACCTGCGAGGCTGCGGCTTGTACTGAGGCCCGCCCCCTCCCTCTCGAGCCACTTCTTTGGAAATGATTACTATTGAAAATGCAAGTTGGTAAATAATGATAATGATAATTTTAAAATAGGCATATACAAATATATAAATATATTATATATATATGAAATGTTTTTAGTTTGTCTTTCAAAGAGCTGCCAACAGAACTGATTTCTTATAGAAACCCAGCCTTTATGGTTTTAGAACAAAGTTGGGACCTTTTTTGTGTTTTTGTTTTCCTTTGCTGTCGTACGTTTCGTTCTCCCCCCGTTTTCCATTGTGTCTTTATCGTTTGAACTAAACAACCCTCATTTTCTTTTTTGATAAATGTCTTTCTTTTACTATTTTTTATGTTTTATGTCATTGTGTGTATATTTATTACATGAATATCAGTCAGGGGGGGATGTACATGTTTGCCTGGCTATATGAATTTACTTTGACGATAATGTGACATTAGCTAAATCCACAGTTATGCTAGTCTCAAGCACTATGGTTCAAGTCAGTCGTAGCGTGTTCCCGCTCCCGATTTGTAATCACTGTAGTACCGTTCGATATCGTAGAGAATGGAAACACCCAGGATCGCACCCACCAGGCTTTTCTTGCGTTTCGTCTGCCCGTCCCCGTCACTTCTGTAGGTCAGCTTTCTGGGGAAGGTCCCGGCGCGGCTTGGCGCCTGTCGAACCAGTCCGATGATTGCAAGTATCATATCAGTGCCAACCTTCTGAGAATGACGTGTCTGGGAATAGTACTAGAAACACTAGGTCACTGTTATGACAACTTATTAACATTTGTCTTGTAAGGAACTTTTACTTTTGTATTGTTGTTGATTAATTTATTAATTTATTTATTGATCATCTGTCCCACACACTTCCTTTGTACTTATTACACCTCGTCCATTCTTCTACCTCTCGTCCATCGTCACCCTTCCCTCTTCATTCCTTCTCTTTCCTAGGTTTCTTCCTGTTTTAGTTGGCTGGGTAATGGAGTCCCCGTCACTGATAGCATGACCCCTCAGCCTTTGTATAAAGAAACAGCTAACTGCTTCACATAGCTAATGGTGCGAAAATAAAGAATAAAACATGAAATAAAAAGAACAAAAAAAGAGGAAAAAAAGAAAACCGAAAAGACAGACGCAGCAAAAAGAAAGGGCATCATGTGGGCGGGGTTAGGGGGGTGGTAAGGGGGAGGGGGGTGGTAAGGGGGAGGGGGGGTAGATGTGGGGCTCAGAGAAATGATGTGGAGGCTTACAGACGAAGGTCATTGGGCTCTCTGTCTTTGTAGAAAGCTGTAGATCCTCCAGTTCTAGAATCTTTACAAGTAGAAATAATTGAGAAAAAAAAAGAAAAACATGGATGACAATAATAACAACAAACGATGATGATGATGATGACGACAACGATGACGATGATTACAATACCAATATCAATGATTATTCTGTAATATTATTAAAGGTATATTTCTTGTGCTTTGTAGCTACAGAACTTTTTTTTCCCTCTCTCCCCCTTTTTTTAAAAAAAAAAAGAAAAGAATTTTGCAAGGGTTCCTGTGATCCACTCTTGAACCGTTCTTACTGACTTACCCATGTTGATGTTGATGAACTGTACTGATTCTTTTTGCCTGTTCGCCCTGCATTGCAATGTCTTTACTTAGCCTGAATTACAGTATATGTATTGATTTTTTTATTTTTTTTTAAAACATTTCTTTCTTTTGTTTTCGAACGAACCACTTTTTGGTGGCACGGCCCCGTCCCCGGTGCTGGAGAGGGCGGGGCTGTGCACGGCTGTACAGATTCATGCGCTTTCTCTTGGTTTTTTGAGAATTGTACTCAAACACCTTCCAGGTCTGCATAGAAAAGCACAGCTCTCACCTATCACACGTAGATTTGGAAAGATGTATCTATCCTCCCTCTCTGCCTTCTCAGTTTGAAATCAATGAAAAATAGAAAAAAAACCTGTACAATTACCTACACTACTGTTAATTTTGATTCTCCTTCCCTTCTTTTTTAAATCCTTTCTTTTTCCTCTCCAAGTGAATGCTTTTGTGCTGCTTTTTCTCCCTCTTCTTTAGTGAATGGTTGTTCTTTCATGTGGGATGTTCGTGCTGGAAAACCAATCGAATGTAGTGTTTACATTAAAAGCCACAGTTTTCATGACTACAACCTGGAGCTTTTTGCTTTTGATTGTTATTCATTTCTGCTTTGTCGTTTATATATTGCACTGCCACCATGATCGCTCAAATGAATGAGGGCTCCAAGATGACTCTAATGAGGTGATACAGATACCAGCAGAGATCAGTTAGCGTAGGAATGAAAGGATGCGAGAATGTCTTGAGCTAAGGTAAACTTATCCGCCATTAATCCAATGCAAAGGGGCCATTTCAATTAAAAACTGAAAGCTTTTTCTGCAAACTTTTAAAAACGTGTTTCAAAGTGCACGTTTTTGAAAACGATACTGTTACCGCAAAACTACAAAAACGTGAATCTGTGAAAATGGTGACGGCATGCACATGCGTATTACGTGTTCAGGCTATAGGCACATAGTGTTTCTTTACAAAGTGACATCGCCACCTACTGGCCTGGCATGAATAATACAGTGTTTTTAGTCGTTTTTATGGATCCGTGTGAATGGGGAAAAAAACCTTTCCGTTTTTTGTACATCGTTGTCGTGTAAACGTACCCTAAAAGGACAGACAGTATTCATGATTAAGGTGATCTGTTTAAGGGGCTGTTTACACAACACCGTTTTCAACTAAATCGTACAACTTTATGCGTTTTGGCCTTTCATTTACATGAAAATATTACACCTGAAAACGCAAACTTTTGAAAATGGGTTTCAAAGTGCAAGTTTTTGAAAACGATACTGTTACCGCAAAACTACAAAAACGTGAATCTGTGAAAACGGTGACGGCATGCACATGCATATTACGTGTTCAGTCTATAGGCACATAGTGTTTCTTTACAAAGTGACATCGCCACCTACTGGCCTGGCATGAATAATACAGCGTTTTTAGTCGTTTTTACGGATCTGTGTGAATAGGGATCATTTTGACAATGTTGTCATCTGTACAAAGAAAAAACCTTTCCGTTTTTTGTACATCGTTGTCGTGTAAACGTACCCTAAAAGGACAGACAGTATTCATGATTAAGGTGATCTGTTTAAGGGGCTGTTTACACAACACCGTTTTCAACTAAATCATACAACTTTATGCGTTTTGGCCTTTCATTTACATGAAAATATTATGCCTGAAAACGCAAACTTTTGAAAATGGGTTTCAAAGTGCAAGTTTTTGAAAACAATCCCGTTATTGTCTCCGTGTAAACTACAAAAATGCGAATTTGTGAAAACGGTGACGTCATGCGCACGCATAATACGTGTTCAGTCTATAGGCGTGTACAAAGTTACATCACCAACTACTGGCCTGGCAGCATAATACAGTGTTTTAGTCGTTTTCACAGATCAGTGTGAAAGAGGTCATTTTGACAACCTTGTCGTCTTTACCTGAAAAACGCAAAATAAAAACTTTTCAGTTTTTAGTACATCATTGTTGTGCAAATGTTTCCTTAGATCAATATAAAGTACTATATATACAGTGAGGAAAATAAGTATTTGAACACCCTGCTATTCTGCAAGTTCTCCCACTTGGAAATCATGGAGGGGTCTGAAATTGTCATCGTAGGTGCATGTCCACTGTGAGAGACATAATCTAAAAAAAAAAATCCAGAAATCACAATAAATGATTTTTTAACTATTTCTTTGTATGATACAGCTGCAAATAAGTATTTGAACACCTGTCTATCAGCTAGAATTCTGACCCTCAAAGACCTGTTAGTCTGCCTTTAAAATGTCCACCTCCACTCCATTTATTATCCTAAATTAGATGCACCTGTTTGAGGTCGTTAGCTGCATAAAGACACCTGTCCACCCCATACAATCAGTAAGAATCCAACTACTAACATGGCCAAGACCAAAGAGCTGTCCAAAGACACTAGAGACAAAATTGTACACCTCCACAAGGCTGGAAAGGGCTACGGGGAAATTGCCAAGCAGCTTGGTGAAAAAAGGTCCACTGTTGGAGCAATCATTAGAAAATGGAAGAAGCTAAACATGACTGTCATCGGACTGGGGCTCCATGCAAGATCTCACCTCGTGGGGTCTCAATGATCCTAAGAAAGGTGAGAAATCAGCCCAGAACTACACGGGAGGAGCTGGTCAATGACCTGAAAAGAACTGGGACCACCGTTTCCAAGGTTACTGTTGGTAATACACTAAGACGTCATGGTTTGAAATCATGCATGGCACGGAAGGTTCCCCTGCTTAAACCAGCACATGTCAAGGCCCGTCTTAAGTTTGCCAATGACCTTTTGGATGATCCAGAGGAGCCATGGGAGAAAGTCATGTGGTCAGATGAGACCAAAATAGAACTTTTTGGTCATAATTCCACTAAACGTGTTTGGAGGAAGAAGAATGATGAGTACCATCCCAAGAACACCATCCCTACTGTGAAGCATGGGGGTGGTAGCATCATGCTTTGGGGGTGTTTTTCTGCACATGGGACAGGGCGACTGTACTGTATTAAGGAGAGGATGACCGGGGCCATGTATTGCGAGATTTTGGGGAACAACCTCCTTCCCTCAGTTAGAGCATTGAAGATGGGTCGAGGCTGGGTCTTCCAACATGACAATGACCCGAAGCACACAGCCAGGATAACCAAGGAGTGGCTCTGTAAGAAGCATATCAAGGTTCTGGCGTGGCCTAGCCAGTCTCCAGACCTAAACCCAATAGAGAATCTTTGGAGGGAGCTCAAACTCCGTGTTTCTCAGCGACAGCCCAGAAACCTGACTGATCTAGAGAAGATCTGTGTGGAGGAGTGGGCCAAAATCCCTCCTGCAGTGTGTGCAAACCTGGTGAAAAACTACAGGAAACGTTTGACCTCTGTAATTGCAAACAAAGGCTACTGTACCAAATATTAACATTGATTTTCTCAGGTGTTCAAATACTTATTTGCAGCTGTATCATACAAATAAATAGTTAAAAAATCATACATTGTGATTTCTGGATTTTTTTTTTTTTTAGATTGTCTCTCACAGTGGACATGCACCTACGATGACAATTTCAGACCCCTCCATGATTTCTAAGTGGGAGAACTTGCAAAATAGCAGGGTGTTCAAATACTTATTTTCCTCACTGTATATGCTAATATATGTACTATAAACAAAACTGTCGACATCATAGTATGCAATATAGGGAACATGGAGGAAGTGTGGTTGAATCCCAAGGGACATAATTATGATTCTGTGCCTCTTTAAGTGTGTCTTCAGCCAGACCGTCCTGGAGAAAGAAGGAGATGCTCATTCACTCTATACCACAGCTTCACTGGACTTGAGAAGCACCACTTTGTGCCAGTCTGATTGGATGGTAATTGCAATGAGAGATTCACATATGGATAGAGAGAGAAAATGAGAGGAAGATGTTTGTGTGCATTTAGATAAGAGGATGAAATACAGACCATGATGGGAAACTGCAGAGGTAATTGGCATCGACTCTGTCCACCCAAATCAACACAGAGGCTTTATATAGCTATAGGGAAATTGTCCTTCCCCCTCTTCTGGTGGTGATCTGCAGTCTCTTTTACACCTATAAGCACAATCTCAAAATCAAGTCCACAGGCTTAGATTGTGCCAGGCTCATGGGTGCCACCAACAGGTCTACTGCAGAACTGCTAAATGATAGGATAATTATGTTTAAATAAATATAGCATATATTATGTCTCCACCAACATTTAAACTAAACCTAAGCTGCTGCACACGATCATTCATACTAACTGCCACTAATTCTTTAATATGATTACATGAACACTGTGAGCAACTGTAAGATAAAATTACTGGATTCTGTTTGATCACTTATCTGATCATCGCTATAGTAGCCAATATTGTCTGCTCTGATGCTGAAGTATTTCATTCTTGTAACCACACAATGACGAGTCAGTGTAGTGTCTTGGTATGTCCTAAAATTCAATCCCAGGACCTTGTCCCTGTCAGCTATTTTTCCATAAACACACACACACACACACAAAGATATTTATAGTGCAGCACCATGGTCTGTCTGTTGCTAGGAGACAGCCTGGTGCAGATTTCCTCAGCATGCGATACCTAATGCTTTCATCACTGCTATGTATTTTGTCACAAATTGTATAGTGTGAATTTGTTATTTCACACTGCATAAAATCATTCAGTCTCTGTATTGCCACAATACAGTAATTGTGTTCTTCTGTTCTAAACACATTATGCATCAAGCTGACAGCCTGCAGGATAATAATGGACATTGTGCTAAAGAGAGCGCAAGAGCAAGGAAGTGGTGTGTGTGTGTGTGTGGTGATGGTGAGCAATGAGAAGGCCAACCGAAAATGCAGTTTAAATTTATGTCATAATTAAAGGTCAAGGCCCCAAAGTCGCTGTTGCCATGGAAACTGCATCGTTTACTCCTGTGTCCTCACACTGCTGGAATGATGCCGTCTGTTCTGTTCAGTGCAATATACCTGTTCCTCTCGCAATCACTCCGAAAACTGACACCTGGACAAACGCCATAATCCTTGAAGTACGTCCTTAAAAAGAGGACATTGATAAATGCAAAGTTGCAAAGTCGTCACAAACAGTAAGTTTTATCTCAGTGATTATTATAAGGTTCCATAAGTCAAAAGTCCAAATTTTTTGTTTCCTAATTGTTTTACTGTTTAAATTTAGTCGAAAATGGCAGGCTCCATTTTGACATCTTACTTCACATAGTGTGTCTGCAACATGTACCATGAAATATGTGACAACTCGCTCTCTGGGTCTTTAAGTGTGACTACTAAAAGCTTTATAGGCTTACATAGAAATTCAAGTTGGACATAGGGGGAGAGCGGGGCACAACGTAATGCTTTTTGACTTTCTCAGTTTGTATAAATCTACTTAGGGTTCAGAGTATTTTTTTCCCCACATTAATTTCACACGTCTAGTACAATTGTGTGGTTTTGTTTTGTTTTGTTTTGAAGTGAAATGTGACAACATGCCCCATAGTTGGGGTACATTGTAACATAACCATATGGCAGCTTAAAATATCTGATCTAATCAAAAAAGTATACAAGACAAACTAAAATATTTTCTCAATGAAATACAATTATTAACTTTTTTATATAAAATAATGGCATTTTTTAATAATTAAAAATAAACAATTTTTTGAGTTTGACAACGAACACACCGGAAAACACAGCTATACAATAGTTCAAAACATAATAATAATAAATAATTTCTGAACATTGACTCTCAGTCTTTATTCACCCTTTTCTCATGTTTTCTCAATAGAATTAATAAAAGTATAGAATATAATAGCATTTCTAACAGGGGCACATTGTAAGGCAGTGTTACAACATGCATCACCTGCACAACTGGGATTCTTCTGCTAGTTAGCAAAGCATTAAATAACTATATCAACTGTTAAATAACATATTGGAGATTAAAATAATACCAGATGTGTCTAATTTTAAATAAACACAAAAAATAGAGATAAAAAATTAATATAAGTTAAAAAATTTACTTTTGCTATGGTTAAATAAAGGTTCAGTCAATCAAACAAACTTTATTACAGACTCAGGGTCCAATTTTTAAAACACACCCAACTTATAACACAACAACGATAAAAATAAAAATATATAAAAAACAGAACATCAATGCGTTACAAAAATACAAGAGTAGCCTACCAATGTTTCCACAACTGGTGTTGTTCAGTGATATCTTTCAAAGATTTCTGAATTTTAGCGTAATTTTTTCTCTATAGCCTAGTGTTGATATGGCAACTAGTAAATACACTAAGTTAGTTATGCTAGCGTCGTGTGTGGAAGTATTTAAAACAAGTGTGTTACACAACTAGCCCCGCGTTATGCTGTGCCCCGTTCTCCCTACTATTTGTCAACTAACCAAGAGCGATGCGAAAACTGATTTTAGCTCCATAATATAATTTTTTATTTAATTCGTTTAGTTTTTGGTAATACAATTATAGTAATAGACAACACAATAAACCTTATTCACAGCAGCGCCTTGTTTGCTTTTTAACGGGAATGAAAGCGAGACTCTGAGGGATAGACAGTGGGTTGAACTGTTATTTAATGTTCAACCCTGTTTTTTTTTTGTTTGTTTTTTGTTCTCTTGAAGAAACACTTTCCAAGACATTTCAGTTAGACAAAAAAACTCCAGATAACATTAGCTGTGGAAAGTTATAAGTGATCTAGGAGCTTTATACAGCTTTTTACCACGGATGCAATTGAAAACACGGTATCTATCCCTCACAGCCTCGCTTTCATACCTGTCATGGCGCTGCTCTGAATAAGGTCGATCAATAGAAGCAAACACGCGATCAAGCCCGCCCTCCGGTGGACAGAATCGGAACTGAAACAGGCCATGTAAGGCTGCTCGACCTCGCCGACAGACGGTCACGGTGACATTTTATTTTCTAATACATTTTCTCTCCCAAATATACCTGGTTATAAAAAGAAGACCTACGTGTGAACTGCAGTCTGCAGAAGTCACAAGTCACTATAAAAAGCACGTTAAAATGCTTGCCGATGGGGTTAGTCTTCTGTAAATGTCAGATGACATAATCATGTGGCCTCTTTAGACAACAAACGTGACGTGAAGTAAGATTGTATGCCACTCTGAAATAAACTGAGCCAGCCTCACGTACCACACCTCTTCAAACTGATGGCGACTCGCGAATAACAACACTGAAGAACAGACGCTCATATTTCAGGCGGGAGAAACGGTCCCGCCTGAAATCTGAGAGTGACTTCAACTGTAGTTATTTTGCTTAGTCTCAATGAGCGAGTCGCCTCAGTCGGGCAGACTGACTGACGGACACCAGTGCCAAACCCGGGAAGTCTCGCCGTCTGACATTGCGGCACCCCTTCGGTTTCCTCGGGGCAAGAGTCCAGCAGCGACAACTGTCACCCGCCGTTTGCGCGCCCTGCGCGTGAGAACCGGGAGAGCCGTGGAGATTCGGTAACAGCGTTAATCATCTCGCGCTCAAACTGCTGTTGATTCACAGTCACTGACGTCGCCTTCTGAGAGCAGCCTAATAACTAGTGTGTAAATACAGCACACATACGTGAACTCCCACAGATAGACAACACTGATTCTTAAATAGACTTCTAGGACAAAACAGGCCAATAAATACAAGTTCTGTTTCTATCAAGAAATTATTTTAGATTAATCATGTTCAGAGGTTTTTGGAGCACGTTTTCCTTACCTATCACTCAATAGACCTATGGACCAACACCATCTTATAAATATATAGCTTATATTATATATTATTATTATATTATTTATTAATTTATATGTGGAAGTCACATTATCAAAATTGTTTTGTGGTGAACTGGAGCTGTCATTGTTTTGACAGAAAATAGGCCTGTTAGCCTATTTATATTATTATTGGTAACATTTTACAATATCGTCTCATTGCCTAATGTTAGTTAATCCATTAACAATGAGCAATACATTTGTTACAGTATTTATTCATCTTTGTAAATTCTATAGTTAATAAAAACAACTGTTCATTTTTAGCTCATCTCACCGCAGGTCCATTAAATTATGTTAACATGCAACTTTTGATTTTTACAAATGTATTACTAAATGTTGAAATTAACATTAATGCTTTAGAAATGTTTTTCATTGTTAGTTCATTAAAACTAAAATAGTTAACCAATGTTAACAAATGAAACATTCTGTAAAGAGTTACCTTATCGTTAAACTTCAAGCAGATGAAATATGGAAAAAGAATCTTCGGCGACTGACTTGGATATGATCTAATTAGTGTTTACAAAAAAAGTAGGGACACAGCGTGAAACAAAAGAGCCATATTTTTTTAAAAAATAGACAGATAGACAGATAGATGTTGAGCCACTGTTTTTCTCTGTCCATAGAGCTTCTTTTCACAACAACAATCAGCTAAATGTCAGCTACATCCCAGACCTCTTAGATGGTTTATAAGGTCATGTTTTTATTTATTGTTATTTTTTTCCAGTTGCAGAACGTGTGTGTCAGACTTCCAGAGCTATGTTTAGCTTCTTCACTAAATGGCTGGTAGGCTTTTAAATCACATCATTATCTCGACAGCACCTGAGCTTCATTCAGAGTGCAGACACACACACCAACAAAGCCAAAGTTGTATAGTCAGCAGAGCTATTACGTGTCTGACTTGTTTGCCTGATGCAATTTAATATTTAATATCATACCTGAACAAAAGATTACCCTACTTACATTCTCAAATCAACACATCACTTGCAATACTGCATGGGTTGAAGACGTATAAAATCTGGGGGATTTCTTGATCTGTTGTTTATGCATTCTTTCAGCGCAGTGAGCGGCAAACAATGAGGTGCAAAACTGCTGAGAACTACACAAACAAAACTTTTGCTCTTATAGTTTACAAAGACATTGCAACAAAAAACAATGTTTCTAAGTTTTAGAGTGACCCCTACGTGGATCTTTAGTGGTAAAACCTTCTGTGTCCATTCAGTTGAAACCTATTGGAACAGACACCTAGCCTCTAGACTGCGAGCACTCTGTCAAAATGGGTCTCAGACGGTAACCACAGAATATTTCATTAATTAATGAGCGTTATGTGGTGCTATTAAAGCACTCACACGCCCCATTTGGCCCAAAGCACAGCCTTTTAACACATTAACTCACCGCAGATCTCAATCTGATGCATGAGGAAGAGAACGAGAGAAAAACAGAGACAAGCTAAAACTCACATGCATACAAGGAGTCACGGAGCACAAAATCCCATCAAATACTCTATTATATGGTCCTTGTCAAAATTTGCAAAACATTTTTAGAGTGAGATTAGATTACATAATGTTGTTCAACACTAATGGCACTAATGCAACACAGCAGGAGTGTTAATATGAGATTGTGCCATGGGAATATGTGCACCCAGTTGCCGCTAATGGTTGCTAAACTAATCATTTCTTAAGCTGGGCTCAGACTGCAGATTTACCACTCCCGACAATCAGAGAAAAAAAATCTTGTCGAGCGCCTTGGACGGTTCAGATGTTCAGCTCAGATTTTCTGTTAATGTGAGGCGTTTAGCGGGACATTTCTAGACCCTTTGTCTGTCCTCTCAGCCCCCCTAAAACTATAATCACCTGTCTGAACGATTGGGCCAGCGCTGCTTCCTCAAGAAAGTTGATCATTTTCATGTTTTTAAGTCTTGCCAGTTAAACATTCATATGATTTTAAGCTAATCAAGTGCAAGACGCCGTGAAAGAGAACTC
Source organism: Abramis brama (assembly GCF_963993115.1). NCBI lineage: Eukaryota > Metazoa > Chordata > Actinopteri > Cypriniformes > Leuciscidae > Abramis > Abramis brama. The sequence continues at coordinate 36,411,114 of NC_139971.1, forward strand.
AATTTGGTACTCGCGCGCTATGATAGATTGTTTCTGAGCGTGTGCACACAGAAAGCCGCCTCTCAGACAGCACGCGAGTACCGAGTTGAGTTCCCTTTCACGTCTTCTTGAGAAAATACACACAAAATTATGTCAAAATGCTCATCTTGACGAGTATCCACATAAACACAGTCGTAAACAGTTAAGAAAATACTGGAAAAAATGATTCGTTGAATTTAATCAATTTTTTTATGGTAAGTGGTTGCACACAATTGATTTTAGCTGCATTTAAACAAATGCATAAAGTTGAACTTATTCAAATTTAGTTCAACTTAATGCATTTGTTTAAATGTAGCTTAAATCAATTGTGTGCAACCACTTACCATAAAAAATTGATTAAATTAAACGAATAATTTTTTTTCAGTGTATTTTCTTTATACAGAAAATTATATTTCAGTGTATTTCTGTGTGTCAATACAATGGATCTGTGCATTAGGTCTTAAAGTATGGCCCTACGCCTTCCACAGATGATATACATATATATATATATTTAGAAATCACTAAGGTAAGCAGTCTAGATGTATTTATATGTATATAATATATATATATATATATATATATATATATATATATATATATATATATATATATAAAAATACATTTAGACTGCTTACCTTAGTGATTTCTATCAGGATGTGAAGGGAACCAGTATAACATTCTGGAACAAATCACCTACCTGCCTTTCATTTTTAAATCTTGAATTTGGCTGGTATTTGTTTTTGCTGCGGTCGTAAATTCGAATAGAGAATTGTGAAATTTCACTGGTAACTTAGGTCAAAAATAACAAAAGCAGTAACTTTATTTATTTATTTAGGCAGGGCCAGTGAATGTTTTGGCAGGGCAAGTGAATATCTGATCTATAAAATCCTTGGTGTTGAGCCCTGAGTCAATATTTTAGTTTTTTAGCTAGTTAACAGTAATAGTTGTTAAATTTGCTGACAATTTTGTTTTAGTTGAACGGTATAGCCTAGTGAATGAGAGGAATTTAAAAACTTGTGTAGTCTGAGGCTTTAGGTAATGTAAGCTTTTTAATTGGCCTTTACACACATACACACACTCTGTGCATTACTTACTACTACTAAGTACATTACTTTACAATTATAATTTAGTTCAAATACATTTTTGGGGGTGTTTTTTTTAAAAAGTATACACTGTCAATACAATTAAATTTGAGTTAAATTAGGTGGGGATTATACCAATATATTTCCATAGACAGATTTTCCACAATTACTGAGAACACATAACGATCATCTTTAATGTGGTTACCCAGAACAGATGGGTGTGTTTAATGACAAAGAAATAAACAACGTAGGAAGTATAGAATCCAGGCTGAGTTCAAAATGAACAAGCAACAAATCCTTTGCCCTGTGAAGATAGAAGATTCTCTGCTCAACATCCTATAGTTAACTGTAATGTCATACATGCCGTGATATTCTGACAGTTGAAGCTCTTAAAACATTTTTTAAAAAGTCGCACACTATAGCTGTGGTAAGCCGCACAAAAGTGATGCAATCTGTCTGCGAGATCTGACAGGGCTTGGAGGCCTTTGGATGTTTCTGATACTGTTCACTTCCCCATTCTCAGTCTCTTTTCTCTACCTCCCCCTCTGTCCTGAGGGAAGTTGCAGCTTCAAAACATGCTCAATAAAGAAAGATATGTCTCAACACACAAATATTTACCACAGATGTTGTAATACACTCATCTTTGCAAGATCATAAAATCCTAATAGAAATCTGTCTGCCTGCTGTCTATCTATCTATCTATCTATCTATCTATCTATCTATCTATCTATCTATCTATCTATCTATCTATCTATCTATCTATCTATCTATCTGTATGTCTGTATACCGTGTATGTCTGCTGTCTGTCTATCTACTAATCTATCTATCTATCTATCTATCTATCTATCTATCTATCTATCTATCTATCTATCTATCTATCTATCTATCTATCTATCTATCTGTATGTCTATCTATCTATCTATCTGTATGTCTGTATGTGTATGTCTGCTGTCTGTCTATCTACTAATGTATCTGTCTGTCTGTCTATCTATCTATCTATCTGTCTATCTATCTATAAGTCTATCTGTCTACTCGTCTGTCTGTCTATCATGTATCTGTCTGTCTTTCTATCTATAAAGTGAGAAGATCATTTATTTGAATAGTATCTTTGTCTTTCTGTGCATATTTGTTCATCTTGGAGTACGGACAGATGTGGATGTCTCTAAATGGATTTATAGGCTGTAAAATAATATAGGCCTGTAATATTTTACATCTGTATAACAGTGTGGACATCCTGTCTAGTGAGAGCACATGTCGTTTTGTTTCTGAGAAAATCACTTAACATGATGTGTTTATAAATACCACGCTGCACCATCTCTCTCACAGGTAACAACTTCAACCTCTCTGTGCCTATTAAGAAAACGAGAAAGAAAACGACCGAGCATCTCGCGCAATGAAGTTGTGGTGTATTTAACGCCTGCGCACACACGGTCCGTAGTGGAGAGAATTGTGAATGGGGGGAGTATTTTGGGTGTACAGTCATAAGTCGGACTCAGAGGAGCCAGGAAGTAACTGTGAGCCATGCAGCTCATGCGACGGGTAAAGTAGCGCGAGCGAGCGTCTGTTGTCAGCAGTCGGAGATCACACGCGCGAGAGTGAGGAAGAACAACAAGAAGCCAACGGCAAATAACTGCCAAATCCAGTGCAGTACAGATCACACACCTCACAAGAGGCGAAATCCGAAGAAGGTTTTATTTTTTAAAAGAACACGAAGCTCACTGCAACACACTCCATCATTAGAAGAAGAAAAAAGACGGAAGGAAATAAGAGCGGGACTGGCGAGTTTCAAGGCAACGCTTCACTCTCTTTGCAAGTTTAGGCAAATACAATTAACAAAATTGATCAAAACGCGTTCAAGATGCCTCGGGTGGTCCCGGATCAGAGGAGCAAGTTCGAGAACGAGGAGTTCTTCAGGAAACTCAGCCGCGAGTGCGAGGTGAGCGCGATTCATCCGAGACATTCGATAAAGTGGCGGAAACAAAGTTGCACCTCTCGTGTGACATAAAAACAAGCGTGTCATCGTAGCTTTCTTTAACAGCCTCTGTGTAGAGACCACTAATGCTCACTGCTGAGGAAAGTTTTAACCTTCTGTTCACGGTAGTTACAAAATTACGTTTTATATAGGACATTGCAAGCCTACCTATCAAGAAAAAGAAAGATGTAGCGTAATACCTGAAAGAAAGACGCACCTTTGCACCTCACCTTTTAACTCTGGCATAATAATTATAGGTTTGTTTACTTCTAATGCAAATTGAAGAATACCACCAGGCAATTTGCATTGCAAATGTGCAAAATTTGTTCTTTTTTTCCCAACTTTTTCTTATAGTCTGCAAAGTTCATAATTTGGGTATAATCTAAATTTAAAAAAAATCACCCCAGGCCACATGTACCCTATAAAATCCAACCCACTAAAAGTAAATGCCGCTTCAAATTGGAATCAAAGTCAAATCCTGCAAGAAAGAATACAATTCATATAAGGAAAAATCGCTTTGAAAAATCGTAAAACTGAGCATAAAGGACAGACATTATTGTGACAAGTTAAATGGAGGAAGATAAAGATGTTATTATAATGGTGAAAATATTTTACAGTGCACTCTGATGAAGATCTTTAATAATAAGACTCTTTCTTTTGTTATTCTTTCATCCCTGTCCACAGATTAAATACACCGGGTTCCGCGACCGGCCGCACGAGGAGAGGCAGGCGCGCTTCCAGAACGCGTGCCGTGACGGCCGCTCAGAGATAGTGAGTACACGCACCGGTCACTTACACTGACCCTCGCATCATTGCTGGCAACTCAGTATTTAAACACATAACGTGAACTGTCACGACATCACCAAAAACTATTCAAAATAGCCTACTTCCTCTTAATGAGCGCCAAACACTGCAGAGAACATTTATGAACCATATCCTGTTATACTGACCTATCGGTAAGGTCGCTGTATGTAATTCACTTAATTATTAGAACTAAAATAATTAAACAATGCTGAAACAGAGTGCCTCTCCGCTTCGTTTAATTACCATCAGAAGCGCGTCTCACGGATGCAGATGAACCCGGACGTGTCTAATTTGCAGTCTCTTTAAAAATACCTCGAGACTGCATGTAATTATTTAGAGACCATCTCCTGTATTATTTTTATTTATTTTACAATTTTATTTTATTTCATTAATATATATTGGCCTATTTAAAGATGTTTTGCACTAGACTTGGCTTTGTGTCATAGGCTACTTTTTTTTTTTTTTTGGACTGGTTTGATAACATAGACAGGCTTGTTTATCTCTTTATTTGTATCTCATGTCTGCAGGGCTGTTTGAGATAGATTTAGCTACCCATAATATTTCTAAGAATAGATGAGACGACTGTTACGATAATTCAGATTTTTTTAATTCTGTTTATTATAAAATTACAGACCAGATATAGATTTTCAGTTTGATATCACTTTTTTCTATTTGATTAGATTTTACTGGCAAAATGTAATCATAAACATAAATTTACAAAACCTTATACATAGTTGATAGTTTACTGAGAAGTAACAATGAAAAACATTACTTAAGCATTTCTTATATAAAATGAAAATTAGGTTACACTTTATTTTAAGGTGTTATTGTTACAGTGTAATTATATATAAGTAGAGGAATATTAATTAACAACATGTACTTACTATAGGTTTAGGGTAGGATTAGGATTTGGTCGAGGGTTAGTTGCATGTAATTATGCTTAATTTACTGTTATTATACGTGTAACACAAGGACACTGTAAAATAAAGTGGTATCTGAAATGAAATTATTTTACTGTGTTTGTATCATTTCAACGTGTTTTGTTTTCTCACCATGCTGTCTTATGCAGTTTTGCTGTGTCGTGTTGTGACGTGCATGATGTGCACTTTAGTTCTTTAATCAGTAAGATGTGGTCATGTTTGGCCTTATTTGCCCCTAACTTCAACAGTAGATTAAATGCTGAGGTTCAAAGGCACACAGATCTATTACAAAGCAGAGAGCAACTTTCCTCATCTCTTTATGTCTTTGTATTCCATGGCAATGATGCTGAGTATTGATTAATATAATTTATAATATTATTGTTGATGTATGTTTGAGCATATGAGTGAGAGTGAATCAGATGTTTGATTTTAATATATATTTTTAGAAACATAATTAAAACGCAAGACAATTCTGCGAGACAGTTTAATATACAATCCCGTTTTTTGTTTGTTTTTGCTTATGTTCCTTGAGAACGTCATTGAATTATTGCACCATAATTCAAAACCGTTACAGCAGTCCTGCTGCTATTAATGTAAGTGAGGGGCTGCATTTAAAACAATTATTGATTTTGTACTCCTCCCTTTCTCTGTTATCTCTCTGTCACTCTTTCACTCCTGCATTCTGTCTTCTCTCAAACTCAGTTTGGTGCAGACCAGTTTGCCAGCAATGAGCGTTGGTAAAATAGAATCAGATGTGTGTAACTCAATACCTCAAATAGAGAAAATGATGACTTGGTTTTTTTTCTTTTTTCTTTCACCCTTCATCCCCTCCTCCCTTTTTTTTTCCTGATGTTTTGAGCGCTGGCCTTGGCTCCAGGCATTCTCCTCTCCTCTCTGATGTGAAAACAGAAATGACGGGCTGCATAATTTATGCTCGGGCCTGGCTTTCTTATCCTGTTTGTATTGATTTCCCTCTAAAAGGCTTTTGTGGCGACCGGCACCAACCTCTCGCTGCAGTTCTTCCCAGCCAACCTTCATGGGGACCAGCGGCAGGCGCCCACCCGAGAGTATGTGGACTTCGACCGGGAGACAGGAAAGGTAGTCCTGACACTCTTTCTCTGTATTTGCAATTTGCCCCCCCACCCCACCCACCCACCCACCCACCCTATTTAAACTCTCACTTGCTCTGCTCATCTCCCCCTTCAAAAACAAATCAGATCATAAACATATACAAATGTGTAAAGGTGTGTTGTGATAATAGTAACATGCAACACTTTCATGAAAAGCCACATGCATGATTCATGAAATCTGAGGAATGATTGAAGAAGTCATTTCTGTTTCTCTTTCGTCTTTTCCTTCCTTTACACACAGCAGAGGAAGTGTGTCGCTTTTTCAAACCAGACGCATCCATGGGTTAGATGGGCAAAAGCCTTGATTTTCCATAATGATATGTTTCCCTCTCACACATCTCAAGGAAAAATGAACCCTTGAAATATTACACTGCAGACAGCAAGAAAAACAATCCCTCTTGAATGAAACATGGCACGGGTTTCCATTTTATGTTTAAACTTTCAATTTTATTTCTGTAGCAGTATTATTTCAGACACGCTCATCGGTTTTAGAATTGGTCTTTCAACAACTCCCTCTTGTTTCTCTGGATTTAAGGAATGCATAGCCTCCCTAAACCCATAAGAACGTAAAATAAAACCATACTCCACTGCACTGTCTTCGTTCCATTTATAACCACTATTAAACTCCGTATTTATTTCTGTTATTCTAGTCAAGGCTGTCCGTGCCTGTCAGAGGCCTATAACCATAAGTTCTACCCCATGTCACCACTATAAGGTCACTTTTAAAAAGGGCATTCATTCAGCACACTTTGTCTGAAATGCTGTGACATTAAAGGGATAGTTCACCCAAAAATGAAATGTACTCATCCTCATGTTGTTCTAAACCTGTATGACTTACTTTCTTTTATGAAACACAAAGAAATAAGAAATAAAGAGACTTAAGGGTGAGTGAATGATGACAGTTTTCATTCAGGCTGCTCCATTTTCATTTAATCTTGCTCTGCGTACAGTAAATCAGATTCTCAGGTTGATTTGTCCCTCATTGTATCTCATGTGATACTTTAGACTGTGAAGAAAGGGAAATACGTAATTGACACCGTCAGTCACTCTGACAGCCGCGTTGTCCGCAGATGCAGCGATCACTTTCTTAGTGTGTCTGTCACACTTACCAAATGCGATACAAATTTAATTCAAGTCATCTAACACTTTAAAGAGTCTGGTGCCGAGATGTTTACAGTTCATAAAGGCTGATTATGCCGTCGGCACAACAGCTTTATGGATGGTCGCACAAGACCAATTAAAGGAAAAGCTTGGGCCGGATTAAATAGCATTTTGCCATAGGTTCTTTTAAGGTCACCCCTGAGGCCTTTCCCTTCAAGCCTCTGCATAGAAGAACGTTAGTGCGAGACATTAGAGAGGCACTTACTGGCTTTGTTTGTGTTTTTACCACAAGCCGCTCGCAAAGCTGCTGGTGTTTCTTGTGCCGTGTTGGACAAGGAAGCCTCTCTTCACGGACACTGCCTCACTGAGATGCACTCATTAAAAATGCATCCGTAAGAAATCAATGGACCTTTTGGCCCCGAGGCTGACGGACTAATCTTTGGCTGTTAATTATTTAAAAAGGCGTGAAGGGTGTGTGCGTCGATCCCCCGTGCTGACGGGCAGCTGAGCATGCGTGTTTCTGAGCCTGGGCTCACTGGTAATCCTATCCACCTGTCTGTCACCTCTGCCAGAACTCAGATCCATGCAGCTTTAATGAGCCTCACACCGTCTGCCTTCAAAATACAGCCCACGCGATACATACCCCTACACTTTCTAGTTACCTACCTGACACACAAACTCATAGCGCTGCATGTTCGATTGTCGTGACTACCTGTTTTGTACTATTTACATGTTTTCGAAGGCAATTTTGCAATTTGTACTTACTCTGTTTGAGTTGGAAGGCTTGTAAGTTGGGTAATTTTAATGCATTGGTCATTTGGTTTTGTTTACAATAAAGTACCGTGCTGGTACCATGGTACTTTGATGGTATCAGATGGGGATTACCAAATTCATATATTATTGTATTTATGTGGAATGCTAAGGGAGTTCTTTTTTTTTAGAATAATGTTGTAAAACCGCACTGTAAAAAAATGGTAGGCTAATCTTTTGTTTTTAGATTTAACTCTTAAATTTAGCTTTGTTTGTGTACCCTAATATATTCATGTTGATTCAGTAATGTTAAATAATAATTTTTTATATATTTTATGCTTAAATCAATTTAGACGTGACCACATTTATTTTTTTATTTATTTTTTTCCAGTACATATTACCACTTACAACTTACAACAATGTTACTACTTTGGCTTTTGGCCATGTACTATGGTACTCTTAGAAAGTAACCTGGAGTATAACTGCTATTGTACATGAATTTTAGCATTATGGTATATTTTGAAATACCATAGTATTAGCATATGATTCTATCTATCTATCTATCTATCTATCTATCTATCTATCTATCTATCTATCTATCTATCTATCTATCTATCTATCTATCTATCTATCTATCTATCTATCTATCTATCTATCTATCAAAGAAATCAGTCTAAATTTAAGGGGCATGTCCAAAAACATGGTATTACCCTTGTGCATGTCCAAAAACCACAGTAATACCATGAATTTTTTTTGTGTGTGTGTTATAATGTCACATTTTAAAAACTGAGTGAATTAGTCTACCTACCTTCATTTGGTTGCATGAGTGAAAGTCATTTTAAGGGACCAATCGGGTAGAAATTGTCTTTAAGGTAACAAATATTCTCCTTTTGTTGTTGCAACAAACTGTGCAATTTATGTCTTGTGCATCCTAGTCATTGTTTAAAATCACCTTAAGAAATTGTTGGAAAAAGCTTGAAAAAACAATGATCTTAACTAGTGCTCTTGACAGATTTATATCCATGTAACACATTTGAGAGTTGGAGTTTCCTTTCTCTTTTGTTTGGAAGGAAATCCTGAATGGACAAACTTAGCTGATAAGGTCTGTCCTCCCTTAATTTCTTACTTTGTTCCTCCTCTTCACTTACATGCCCTCTGTTTTTCTTTTATCCTTTAATTTTATCTCTCTTTTTCTCATCTACACACACACACACACACACGGTGAATGTCTGTCATGGAGAATTCCCTGTAGAGCGGTGCGTGTCAGACCGGGAGAGTTCATGCGTGCGCCCCAGCCTCTGCTCCTAATTAAACTGATTGTTAACCTCTTCTACAAACAGATCCCTCTAAAGAGCTATGGTTTTAATAGACTACAGCTAAAATATTACCCTAACCGGAAAGCGCTCAGACTCACAGTTGATCCTAACATGCAAAACCATGTGAGATATGTGCTGCCTGTCATCAGGAATGTGCGATCGCTGTCTGCCTATTGGCTGAGGTGTCCTTACAAGACTGCCGATTGGTTTATTTCTCACGCCATAAATCAGTCATCAACATCTCATTTGTTACTCACAATGCCGCACGCCGTGTTTTGCTGCCAGATTCCCAAACTGTAAAAGCAGAGTTGTAAAGAATATGTGGAAAACAGCGAGGCAAGAGCACCTTAAATATATGTCTTTACAAGCAGCCACCTGATGATATGCCTGATAAAAAGAAAAACAAATCATTAACTACACTTTTAAATGTGCCACTAGGCATTTTGTAGTTGAGATTTAGTTATTAACTCAGCTTTTTTAGCTGACAGGTATTTTTTTAGAGGACCACATACCTTTTATTTCCACATACCTTTTATTTCTAGATTTCTAAATTCTGGCAGATATTGAAAAGATGATAATTATTTTCATGTTATGACCAATAACCAATATATGTGTGATAGTAAACTTCTATACCATTGTGCATATTTCAATTAAAAACAAAACACTACAATTAATTGTCTTAAATGCTACAAGTGAATTTGGGCATAATATACGGAATGAAAAATGAACATTCATTTTGAGATTGACTAAAAATTGCATCAGTGTTATTAAATTAATAATGTTTTTAAAGATTAGCTTTAAGTGAGCATTAGATGATGAAATTAGCGTGTAAAATGAAATATCCACTCATAACAATAAATAAATAAAAAACTCTAATATATATTTCTAACTGATATGATACCGATACTGTGTTCTCCCTCCATAACTCTCACCTTTATCTCCTCTTCTTTTCTCCTGGTTTGAACACACATTGGTTGCCAGCAGAAGCTGTGCAGGGCCAGTTTAAACTTGGCCTGTGGTAGGGGACAGTATTATCTGAGTGGGGCGGCGGAGGCCCCGCAGCACAGCTTAAGTACAGGCTCCTAGTGTCACTGCAGGCTAATGGGAACCAGCTGTGGGGGAGGTTTAATTTTAGCGGTAGCAAGCACAGCCCCAGGGAGGAGACCTTAACCCTGTCCCAGCCAGAGCTCCTCAGAAGCTCCGACAGCCGCATTCCCTGTGCATCAACCTTTAGACCAAATCAGGTATTCCATCAGCCCAAAATAGCCCAAATAAGTACTTTATTGACCATATGACAAGATAAAATATGATGCACGGTCCATCAGAAGGCAAATGGGAAGTAAAGGGAATTCCATTTTATCTTAGTGGATCATTAACCATGCTTCATTGAAGGAAACTTGATTAAGCCTTTGAGTATTAGCTTTTTTTATTTGATGCAAATGGTTCATATGAGCAGTTCTCAACACTAGAGTTTAGTCTAGTAGCTTTTGGCTCTCTGTAAACTATATTGTGCCATTTTTCCTGCTCTACTATTACTAGAGCAAGGAACTCTCTCCCTCCCTCCCTTTCATGCAGCTTCTGTCTCCACCACTTAAACTCAATCTTGTTGAAATGTGATCTCCTCTGAGATGGAGGCTTCAGCTGTAAGGCTTTAAGGAGATCTGATGCTTGGCGCTGCTTCCTCCTCTCCTCCTTCTTTCCTCTGTTCATTCGTAGTGCTCGTGTGTGGTTTTGACTTTTTTATGCAAAGCAGAAATTGGGTCCGTCTGCTCGGGCCATGCCAAGAGGCTTTGGTTTGTCATTCCACTTCGAGAGGGAGAGCAGCAAGAGAGTAGTAAACTGATTGGCCAAAAAGATTCCAATAGCAGCCAGCTTTTGCCCAAGACCCTCCGCAGAGCACTGGTTGGTGGGCTATCGGAACTCTGAGGGTGACAGACGGATATGGCATTTCAATGCATTTTGTAGAGTACTGTAACATATTTTATAATATGGTATATTTTATATATTTTCTCTCCCAAATCCTATGGGTCACTTGTATGTGTTAGATTTGATAACACTAACACATAAAAAAAACATTGTGACATATTTGAAATGTATTTTGTAAAATTTACGGACGTTACATCAGTTCAAAAATTTCAAACAACCTTTGCTTTTATTTTGAAAACAAAACCTTAAAAATAGTAATTAATACTAAAATCCTTTTTTTTTTTTTTTTATAGTGTTTTTACTGGTCAAAATATCTGGTGCAGAACAATTACTCAATCAGTGAAATAAAGAGCTGTGCCTTTTGAAGGAATCTGTGATTGTATGCTTGTGAGTTTATTTGAAAAGCACAAAGGAAGAACTGTGATGAAAAATGCAACAGTACGAGTGTGTCTCTGATTCGGTGCCAGTGTGCAGGCCCCTGTGTCGGAGCCACACTGAGGCGTGCTGTTTTTCTCTCTCAGACATTATAAATCTTCTGCATGTCTGTGTGTGTAAAAATGTTCGCTCGGGGGCAGATAGCACGAGGAAGAATCGAAGTAAATGACTCCATTATGAAAGGGGCTGCAGTCTGAGGCCTCACCACAGGAATTGGTGTTTTAATAGTTTTGCGTTTCCAAAACTATTAAGCATGTTTCCAAGTCTGATGTGAGTGTGTGTATCGAGATGCCGACTCTGACTCACATTCAGTGTGGGTGTATGCTTCATTCTGCAGCCCTATTTGTATTATTGTGTGTGTTTATGTGGGTTTGGTGACTATTCATTAATCTGTATAATCTGTTTTCATACATTTTCCTATATGTGTGCATGTTTACATGCTACGCTTAGCAAGCGCATCTCCATATTCATGACTAGTCATGTACCACAGAACATGTTGTGGAGCTGCATGGCGCCAGTTTGACAGTTAACTCCAAGGCAGAACACACGGGGGTGGTGGTGGGGGGTTCACACTCATGGAGCCACACACAGCTGCCGATGCTCACTGAAGGAATCAAGCGAGGAGCTGACGAAGGTCTCTCATCTTCATCTCTCCTTATTCCATCAGCTGAGGTGGAACGTTCCTTATTACTTAGTACTTTTCCAATCTTAAATCATACATGTAGTCTAAACTAAACAAATAGTTTAAAACGGATAGTTCTAAATTCATCTTATAAATGCAAATACAAAATGTATCAATGCATCATTTTCCTGTGATCACTGTAAAGCTGCTTTGATATTGGCACATATTAATGTGGCAAGCTACAATGCTTAGCCACCACAAACCGCTTACATTACATATTACACTACATACATACAGTGAATATTGGTGCTTTTATCATAGTGCTTTTGCTGCTGATCTATAAAAGCAATTACCAGTCGAGTTTGTGTGTTACAGTGATTATGCTCAGATTTCACTCGGTCCCAGTGTCTTTAATACTGTGTACTAACATTTAAGTTTGATACAATGCATTTATTGCGCACATACATGTTTTTACATTGTACTTGTATGTAAAAAAATACCTGCATGTAATTACAGCTGTAATTAATTTCTGTAATTACATCTATATTTACACTGTTGACCCTTCTCTTACGCCTTTACCCACCCTTTAAACCTAACCATACCAAACCTAACCGCACCTCAAAAGTGTTTTCATTGTACCAAACATTTTCTTGCCTCTTGTGGCTTGTCGCTTTATTTGAATCATTTTTTAGTAATAATTCAGTTTTTGTTAATGAGATGGACGACATTTTGGAACCATAAACAAAACGATATCTACACAGTCTAAATTAAATCATTGATTAACAGTTATTTAACTGAGAATGTAAATGTAAAGATGGGGATTTCTGGGACCATGTCTTGAGTGATGACCCAAATGAATCAGTGAATAATTTTTTAAGTGATTCTTTAAAATGAATAAATTCACTAGATGATTCAGACTCCTCAATTCAATTATTCAATGTATACTGTTTCAGCTGTTTCATTGTTGGTTTCCAATTTGATGCTTTTCAGTTCAACTATGTCAGGACTCAGGAACTATCTTGCTAGTTAAATCTAATGAGGCTTTTGTGAGATCTGACCTGAGTTTGTAGACACATGCAGGATGATAAACTATGGTTTCCGTAAAAATGCGGAGGGTTGCGGTGGAGGCTCATGTTTCCTGCGATCTCAAACGGAAGCTGGTCTGTTCACCGATTGCTTGTCAATGACATCATCAAAGCGTGTGCACTAATTGATTCCTGCTGCTTCCATCTCACGTGCCTCTGATCTGATCCCAATTTGTTTGAAGTTGGAGGGAAAAATGGCCCCTTTGTGTTTGGCCATGCAACATTCTCTTAAGCAAGATCTTCACGAAAAGCCAGTAGCAAAACTCTGAACAGATTGAGAGGAGATGCAGAGAGGGATGCAATCAGAGGGTGGAGGCTTTGTCCATCATATTCTTGCCTTTCCCCATAGGGATTCAATTATATTGCCCAGCTCGGATTTCTCAGGCCCGTCTCTCGGCCTTCCAGTCACACCCCTCTGATCAGTAAGCTCTGCAGGAAGACCGCACATCATCATCATCACGTTGTTCTCTCTGAACCCATTTAGTATGGCCAGGTTCCCTCTGTTCTGCTCACGTATCGCACTCACTGTTTTTTCAAGATGACAGTGATTGTAGCACAGTGTCACAACTAGAGATGCACAACTAAATATGTTCAGTCTTCAACCAAGCAGACAGGCAATTTAACTCCAAACATTTGCACCATCTTTGTGTGTATCTTTTTTGAGTAATTGCTTAAAACAGCAAGGTTTTTGATGAATTTATGACACAAGACAGTTAAAAGCAGTAGTAACACGCTGATAGCAAGCGACTAAATGTCTAATTACCCCTAACACGTTACATCACAATATTTGCTTCGCATTGCATATATGTTCGCATAAAATCTACAGCATCCAGAGTTCCGTCACAGCTCATAACTGTCTGACAGCTCTGAACTGTGTGATCTATCACAGCTTTTGTCATCTTGGAAGTGTATGGTACAGAGGTTTTTACAGGCTTGCTACATTTCTGAGTGACCTTTTCAACTGCTATATAGATAATTTGTTACTACTGAGGTGTGTGCGGTAGAACTCGTCTGTTTTGTTATTCTTTGAACACGGTCCATCTCTTTTCCTTCGGAAACATGGAGGTCTGCTCAGAAACCCAGTTTTGCTGTTTGGGTTGGATCATTGTAGGAAAGTGAGAAGGAGAGAGAGAGAGAGAGAGAGAGAGAGAGAGAAAAAAAAAGATTTTCCAATTTCTGGATGTAAAGCAAAATTGGAAAAAGCAAAAAGTTATCCACAATGTGCCCCATTGAGATGAATTGCAGTAATTATCTAGAGATTCTCTAGAGCAAAATATAGCCTATTATATATATTTATATATGGTCTGTTGGAATACTTCATTCTGATTGGCTAGAAGGTGTGCGTTCAAATTGTGTAATGCACAGCTAGTTCCAGTCAGTTTAATCACCATTCTATATTAATGCACTGCTGTCATTAAAGTGTCACTGTTGGAAAGTAACTATGGTATAAGTGGGATAATCCACAGCTAGGTGTGTATTACACGATTTTAACGCACTATGCTTTGCATCAGGTGGTTCTTTGCCTCTACATCATGCATTAAAATCGTGTAATGCACACCTAGCCGTGGATTATCCATTACATATATAGATTTTAAGGCATGCAGCAACAAGAATTGAGAAAAGATAGATGAACAACCAAAGACGGATTCATAGTTCTTGTAATATTAGCAGATGTGATGTTAGAGTGTATGGCAGGTCCAGGGCTGTAGCCTAAGTGTTGGTGGTACCTTGAGTCTTTGTCTCTGTCTTTGACAGTCGTGTTGACTGGGCCAGATCTTTTTTTGGGGTTGAGGTTATTTTATTCTTCACTTGTAGAAGGGTCCAGGTGAGAAATACAGCAGCTCTGTGTGGTTTTTCATTCCTGTTGGCTGATTCCAGGAAAGAGCCTCCTCTCAGGACACAGGTGGGCGACCGGCGCGGTCAGTGTCCACTCACATCTCTCTGCACTCATGTTGTGACGTGCATACTTATTTCTGGTTGCATTTGTGAGTTTGCATGTTTCACCCAAGCAGACACACACTTTATGCAGTTTTTTTTTTTCCATCAACAATGAAATGATTTTGAAAATTGGTTTTGGTGCTTAAATAGCTTTTAAACATAGGCCATGGCAGCATATGATTAGAATAAATTGTCCTGCATCTGAAGTCCAATTTGTGTTCCATTCAATATCTACATCTATCATACAGCATTAAGATTCACATAGATCATATAGATAATTGGAAACAAATGCCTTTACTGTAGTACGAGTGTAATTGAATTACGTTAAAATTGCAGTGTATTTTTCCAATGCATCTGTCCAATCTGTAAATAAGTTTCTAAAGTTAAATTCAATCTCAAAACTCTTATTTTGAGAGGACAGAAAAGAAAGCACAGACAGAGACAGTGTGGCTGGGACACGTTGCCAAGGTCTGGCCTTTTCTTTCCAAGATTCACTTTTACAATCACGACCATCAGTGTCAGCAGAAACTGTATTGTTTGGAGACTTGAACAGACAAAGCCAGCCACCATTTGATTCCCAAGTGTCATTTTAAAGCAGTTACGTGGACAATGTCCCTCAAACTTTTTTTTTTCATTTTTCATTTTTTTATGATTTTATTCTATATATTTTTATTTGATCTGATATACAAGATCTTTTTTTTTTTAAATAATACTTTTATTTTACATTGTTAAAATATATTTCTTTAGTTTATTTGAACTTTCTATTCATCAAAGAATCTTGATAAGGTATCCAAAAAAGTATTAAGCACAACTATTTTCAACATCAATTATAAATGTTTCTTGATCAGTAAATGATTCATGTGACACTAAAGACTATGACTTATGGCTGCTGAAAAAGTATGTTCCAATAAACATTACTCTCTTAAATGAGCCTAAGTAGTTTGTTTTTTATGCTTATGTTTGCTAAAACAATTGTGTTTGTGTGTGGTACAGTATGTATCAGAGCTAGCCAAAGGGGGGTTATCCAGATGAAGAAAGGTGTAGCCTAATTGTAGGTTGTAGGGATTTGTGGGTGGAGACCGAGAGCCAGAACGACCCTAATGGACGGACACCCCTCTGTCTTTGTGTTTGTGGCAGGTGGCGTGGGCAGAGAACTTCAGGCCTGTGGGGCTTCTGCCTTCCTCTGTGCGAGTGCATTAACAAAAGAGGGCTTTTGTCGGTTAATTTGGATATGTGCGTGTGGGAGTGTCTGGAGCGTGTGTCGCTGAAACAATACTGCAAACGTTTAGTTTCTGCCCTTCTCTGATTACACAGAGAAGCATGCTTTATCTCTCTGACTGCTTTGCCTAGGCGTGCTCAACACCTGCACCGGGCCGCACCTGTTTTGTGTGTGTGTGTGTGTGTAGGAGCTCAACTGCAACTTCACACTTTCAGCATGTTTGTGTCTGCTGCTGTTTGTGTCTGTCTGTGTCTGCTTGTGTCACCTAGTCTGGAAGACTTTAAAGTGAACACAGTGGCTAACAGATGGATATGTGGATGGATAGATATACCTACATGTATTGAGTGAAGAATAGGGTGAGATGGATTTGTGTGTCAGTTTTGTAAAATATCAGGATTGTAATTATACCTCCCACTTAAATGTTAACCTTCACTCCCTCTCTTTTCTACATGTTGTAGCTCTGCTGTGTTTGTGTGTGTGTGTCCTTGGGGCCTGTTAGTATCTCTTTATTGAAAGGACAGCTGCCTTTTGCTCTTACTCATACACACACAGATATGACTGTCTCTCTGAGTGCATGGAGAGTCGTATGTCATGTCTTTGTTGAGGAGGAGGATCCTGATTTCAGGGCCATGAGTCAAGCAAGTGTATGACAACTAGGATGGACGGCAGGAGGGCTCTTAAGCCTTGTTTGTACTTTCGCCTGGCTCTGCACCGTGAGCCTCCGCTAACTGCGCACGCTCCTCCCCAAATGAACTAAGCGTTTATACTTGATGCGCTTGCTGTTGTTCTTTGAAACGACAGGGGGCGACTTGGAGTATTTGTCCTCTAAACCATCAGGAAGCAGCGGTGAGAAGAAGTAAGGTACACACGTGACTATGTTTGTTTTTATTACACTTCACCAAACCCACGCTACAAAAGAACTAAAGAATCATGTAATCCAGTAATCCTTGAGATTTTTACTTGTGACATTGGAACAAAATATATGGATATGAGGACATATGCATAAAACTAAAACAACAATCTCTTAAATATTTTGTTTTGTATCAATTTAAGCAATCAATTTAGACAATTAATCGAAGTCGTGTATCTTTGGAAGTGGAGTCATGCGCAAAGTTACAAAAAAATGCAGTGCATACCGGCATGCGAAATAGGGTTTCGCGCACGACCACCTAATGACGTTTTTTTTGTCGCACGCGCATTCACGCTCGTGCTGGTGTGCCAAACACCTTAATTATGTTAACCAAATATTACTTTGGTGAACCACCTTCACACAGAAAGACCATACTGGTCAACCAACTTAACAGCATGGCTATGCTCTTCCACCATCTAGACAGGTACCAACCAGCACAAACAAGCCTGGACCACTATAGACATTCATGCTTGTCTCGAAATGTGTAGCTTGGTGACAGAAATGATGACATTTTGATCATGTTTGGGCCATTTGACATGGAACTGGGCAATGGGATGTTCTGTCACTTCCTTTTCCTCAGTAGCTTAGTTCTAAGACATGGGCAATGTGTCTTACTGTCACAGGGTAAGCTGAGATGGTAGGACAAATACATTTAGAACATTAGATAGATAAGATATGGGCAGTGGGTCACAGTGACAACTTGTTTTTGTTGTTTTACCACTGTTCTGTGACAAATCATATTTGAGTCACAGAGCTGATACAGCACTTACTGTGACATGTGAAATAAAGATCTCGTGGGTCGTCTTTCTCTTTTACTGAACAAAAAGAGGGAAAGTCCAGGAAAGGCCTTTTGAGGGCACTGACTCACAGATAGAGATGTCTGAGAAATGCGCGCACACACACACACACAGACGCAGTTTTGTCAGACACATTATGTCAGTATGTGTGAATAATCCAGTGATCAGCAACTGCTGCATAATTAGCACTCATGTGGGATCACACACAAACACACACTCTCTTCCTCACAAAAAGCTTCACTCATGAGGTGTGGGGACACAATGCCCCTCTGTCAGCGTTTGTGTAAGTTTGTGTGTGTGTGTGTGTTCTGCCCCCCTCATACAGAACCGGCTTCCTCCTCTCTTGGCTTCAAACGCTCCTCTGCTGGTTTTCTTTTCCCTCGCATGTTGCAAATCTGCTGATGATGGCCTGGCACGTGTCTGAACGAGGGACAGCCTGCCAGTGCGCCAGTCACACACCTTACCACAGCACTGAGTTATTTAATTCAGTTCACTTTTGCCCAATTCATTACAGTTCATATTATTTTAATTCATCAGAACTCTCACTTTCAGATCCATTTTAATTCAGTTAATTTCAAATCCATTTTAGTTTAGATGCATATGAGTCACAACTGAATCTGTGATCTGTCTTTAGAATTGAAGTGAGACTTTAATATCCCAGTTGTTTCTGCGGCAAGGAGATTAAATGCAGAGCACTTTCATTTGCCCCCTTCATTTCAGGGTTTTCACTCAGAAATATGTATATGAACCCAAATATTTCTCAAGATTTTTCCAAGACCAAACTAGTGAGCTACACTACTGTTCAAAAGTTTTAGGGTATAATTTGCAATTAGCAAAAATTGACTTTTTATTCTCAAGTCTAAATTCTAATAAAATGACAATAAAACACTGTCTAGACCTAATTTTTCTATGAAAAATATAAAAGTGGAACTAATAGAAGAGAGTCGGTCTTGTTTGTGTGTGTTGGCAGATCCCTGTCTGTACTATAACTCTCAATACATTTCTTTTTAGTCTACAGCAGAAGTACTGTAGTTGTGGTAAACAAATTCCCAATCAGGGGTTTTCTCTTCAAAGTTCTTTTAAACTCTCCTTTCAATTAGTGCCTTCCAATTAAAGGGATTTGTTTAGGCCTACCAGCAATGTGTGTGTGTGTGTGTGTGTGTGCGTGCTTAAATAGTCCCAGTAGATCTGATGGTGTGCTGTGTGTGGCCTACACTTCTAATGAAGAAGTGTAGGCCACACTTCTCTCTATCCATTTCACTTTCTTTTTCTCTCTGAAGGTTCTTGGCTGCCACTATTGGCTGCTGCGCAAGTAACGTTCTGCTGGTTTCATCTCATTTCCTGCATAGATGTGAGGACAATGAAGTAGCCTGAATCAGTAGCACTATGTGACTTTAGTATAATAACATTAAAATGTTATGCTAGGAGTTAGCGAGTTCGTTTATTCACTTCAAAATCTCGTTTTAGCTTGCTATGCTATATTCCGATATGTTATTCGTAAATCTAGGGACGCATGTATGCATACAGGGGGCTGGCAGTGCGTGCGTTTTTGAGTGTCATACACCAGGGTGTAGGGGATGTGGGAGCTGACGTTTCATTTTTGAGGAGGAAGTCTGTGGTCAAACCGTTTTCTACGCTCCCCTCCACTTTTTTTCCTTCTCCATGTAGCTGCACTTAAAAAAACTCTGGCCGTCTCTACAGATGTGGAAATCATTTTAGAGGAGAGTGTGTGTGTGGGAGGCAGGGCTTCGTTTGTGAAGCGTGGGATTCAGGTCCATATGAGAGCGTGCATAAGCCTCCCCTTGCCCCAAAGCACCCTGGGAAGGCCTTGGGTTTGGCCTGCTCGTAAATGAAACCCCTGTGCTAGTCAGGCTAGAAATAGCCCTGCAAAACTGCAAGAACGTGGGACCGCTTATGTATCTAGCAGAAAAACAAACTCGCCCCACATCTGACAACGCCTTTCAGCTCCTGTTTTCATTTTCTAATTTATTCCGGATTATTTGTTTACCTCTGCAAAAATACTTTCGAGTGGTAAAGACAGAACTCTACTGGCTGGAAACGCACATGAGGTGTTGCCTTAGTAGTGCACAAGCGTACGCACTCGCATGCACACTAGATTGCGGAGTGCTGTGTGTGCCTCTAATTGGTCGCATTGATCATTTCCACATGGTTGTTGGCTGCACATCTGCCACTGATGTGTCCCTTCCCCCCTGCGTCTTTGTCCTCCTCCTCATAAGCCCTTGCTCCCTGGAGAGGTGCATGGTGGGAAACAGGATGTCACCCACTAGGTGGCATGTCTCGACTTTGCACTTCCTGTTTTCTCAGTCTCTATATCTCTGTTTTTGTCTTATCATTGATAGTCTAATTTGGTCTTTTAATAACCTGTTTAATGCAGACTCCCACAGTGATTAAACCTCCAGGTAGAGCTATCCCTGCTGGGTTGATGTCACATTCGGCAAAAGCAGTCAGTGGGGTGGCTCCTGATAACCAGGACACACTCTCTATATAATTTTAGACCCACATTACAAGCCTTGTCTGTCAGTTGTTCCCTGCTGACAGGTTTTATATGAGTCAGCATGCAGATATTTGGCTGTGAAATCACAAATGAATTTGCTGCATGCCTCTACATAACCCCCAGGATACTTAAAGTTGGTTAATATTTAGTCAAAATTAAAAATAAAGGTGGAGATGGAATGGTTGTGAGATGGCAAAGAAACAGTCACGCGATTAAGAACAGAGCCGCTTCTATATTTTTGTGTTGATTGACATCTCCTTCCGAACTTTTTGGTTTAAACTCCATATGTTGAAGCTATTTTGTTTGCAGTAGGTCTACTAAACAAATGTTTGTATATTTCTGACAGCAATACATTTTTTTAAAATAAATAAACAGACTAGAGCACTTAATATCAGTGGCAATTTTGTCATGTCATATTCATTAGTTTTACTCAATTTTACAAAAATAGTCATTTCAGAATAATTAAGCAATATCTCATCATACAACAAAAGTGCTGTATTTCCGCATGGTTGTGATACAACAGTTCAGTAAGGAAGAGTCAACAAGAAGTTAATATTGAATAACTCACATTCTAGGCACAATATTGCTGGTTATTTTGAACGTCTCTGAGCAAAAACTTTTGAATCAGCGTTTTTAACTAATCAGTTGAATAAATAATTCAGTGATTCGTTTGTTGGTTTTGTTCCTGAATTAAGATATGTTTGATTGAAGCGGTGCTGCGCAGACCGATTGGTCTATGAAATCAAAGTACCACGAGAGCGATTCAAAACCATACCGAGCCGTCTGCTCTCTAAACGCTCGCACAGTACTTTGATGTCATAGACCAATTGGTATGCGTGGCGCCGCACAGGAATACAGTAAATGCCATTTGACATCACAGGAATAAAGTACATTTGAAATTTTTCACAATATTACTGTTTCTACTGTATTTTAAGCAAATACTGTAAATGAAGTCTCACTGAGCATATGAGACATCCTACAAAAACATATAAAATCTTACCTACACCAAACACGGGTGTATAATTTTGTATAAACTTCCTGAATTGCTTTCACCTTAATCTTTGTTTAATTCCTATTCCTGGTCTTGGTCACTTGAGTGGATAAATATGCAAATACATTATATTTGAATGCTGGATGATGCCACGCTCATCTGCTGGGAGTGACTGAACAATTGACTAACTAACATTTGTATCATAGGTATGATAAACACATTGGAGAAATCAGTTCACACAGACACTCGCTACTTAAAGATTTTGCTCTAGCACAGTGAGAAGTGTGTGTATTTGTAGTTAGTAAACTTAATTTGCTGTGCATTGTGCATATCTCTCTCATGTCTGAACACACTGATCCGCACATGTAAACTCAGGGGGAAGGACATGTTCAGACCGCTCTCTCTGACTGCGCTATTGTGTTTGTAAGAAAGAGAAAGACTTTGATGTCGCTCTGACTCAGTCATGGCACAGTGACACAGACAAAAGACATCAGTGAGACCCACATTTTTAAAGCGCTACAGGTATGAGGA
This sequence comes from Abramis brama, assembly GCF_963993115.1. Taxonomy (NCBI): domain Eukaryota; kingdom Metazoa; phylum Chordata; class Actinopteri; order Cypriniformes; family Leuciscidae; genus Abramis; species Abramis brama. Next base: position 36,433,176 of record NC_139971.1, read on the forward strand.
CTGTTTACTTAATCTAAGAATTGCAAAGAGAGGCAGACACAGAGGAAAAGAGAGCGATATAGAGGGCAGGAGAGAAAGAGGTTGATGAACAGATGCATGTAAACCCGTCTGTCTTGTCTGGGGCCTATAGGCTGTTTGCAGGTCCCGGGATTGTTTTGGCTGTCTGAATCAAAAGCCTCCGTGGCTAAATTCAATCCCAGTGTTTACTCGCTCTCTCGCACCCCCTCCCGCCTCTGCTCAGCTCCACAAACACACACAGATCCTCTGTGTCTTATCCTTACAGCTGCCCCACCCAGCACCGTCGTCTACCGTACCTCCAGTCTTTCCCATTTGATATCTCTCACACGTTTATTTGTTAAATATGGCCCATGGTCTTCAGAGAGCACAGATTGCAGACTTTAGAAGGTGGTTGTAGTGATTCCTGAACTAAAAATTTACCCCATTTACTTTGCTAATACATATTCCTGGTCTTAGTGTAAATAATTCAGTGCATGTTATTCCACAGAAAAAAATAGCTTTGTTTAATTATATGTTGCGACTCTTTATATTCATAGATTTGATGAAATTTTACTATAATGGGATGTTTTAGTAGATGAAAATAAAATGTTAGTTGGTGATAATGCACAATATGAAGCTTTGAAAGACTTTACACTAAAGTTTGGGGTTAATAAGATTTTAAAATGAAAAAAGTGACAGTGAAGACTTTTACATAGTTAAAAAATGATGTATTTGTGAATAAGTGCCATTCTTTTAAGCTTACATTATTTTTTTTATCACGGTTTATACAAAAATATTAACCAGCACTAAAGACCAGAGTAATGGCTCCTGAAAATTCAGCTTTGGCATCACAGGAATAAATTACATTTAAAATATATTACAAAAGAAAACAACATTTGTTGTAATAACGTAATATGTAATGTAATGTATATAACAAATGTCATTTCACAATATTACTGTTTTTACTGTACTTTTTATCAAACAATTGCAGCCTTGGTGAGCATAAGAGTCTTCTTTCAAGAACATTATAAATCTTTCCAACCCCAAACTTTTGAAAGGTATTGTATGAACATTTACATATGGTTTTTTTTTTTTAAAAAAAAGACCTTGCTCTTCTTCTGTATGGATCTTTCTGCTGCAATTTTTCTTTCGATCTGGCTCCAATCTGGTATGTATCTCCCACTTTTCCCAATCTAATCAATTCCCGATGGATAAAAATCAAGTCCCACCCAACACACATTGAAAATACATAACATTACACAAGTAAAATAGGTTGCAAATGGCAATTCATGTTGACTTTAACTATGAATGAAAGAGCAGTCTTCCTAGGGGAACTACTTTAGGACCGAAACATCCCTAACGCATAAACAGTTCACACACACACAAGTGAACCATGACCTGAGTGTAACTACCCATCCATCCCAGCTCTTTTACCTGGGTCTTCACTGATCCTCTGGGGGTGGCTTGACAACTCATCACCTCCTAGAAATACCCAATGAAAAACAGCAGAGGAAGAGAGCAAGAGAACTGCTTTTCTCATATGTCTGCATTGTTGGTTTGGCTCCAATGAAAACTGTGTGTTTAGGCTGATGGAGTTATGAATGTTCTTTCTGGATGAAGCCCAGGAAGGCTTTTTAAATATGTTTTTAATGGCTATAAGGCCTGTATTTGTTGGGGAAGAAACTGTTTGAGTTGGACATACGAGAGAAAAAAGAATCCGAAATGATAAAAATACATGTAGGTTCAGATTCATATTCAGCATTTATTTCAGATGTATGGCCCATTGTACCGCGCTTCTCAGAAATGGATGATTTTTCTTTCGTCCCTCTGAGATATTATATTTCAGCTATGTTTGGAATAGTATGCTTTTTTGATTCCTCAGCACTTTGTTTTAAATTTGCTCTTTAATTACACTGTAAACATTTCCTAGCATTATCTCTACATGAGTATTCATGACCCTGCATCTTTTAAGTTAAAATCACAGGATATGATTTCAGTCAGACCGTTGACTCGTGGGCTTCACTGATGTTTAGATAAACTGCTGCAGAACTGAGCAGGCTTTATTTTTCCTACCTGTGTTTTACTGCTGAGGGGGACACAGATCACAGCCGATGGCACATCCTGTAAGGAAACATGGGGAAGGAGTTTCAGGAGGGCAGGTGGGGGTGGAAGAGGCACACAGAGCTGTGCTTGGGAAATGGTTCCAGAGAGGTTTTTAGAAAGGGAACGTAGTCAGAAAAGCCCTTCACTGCTGACAGGAAAGCAGCCGTTTCCTCAGGTGTGAAAATACTCACATGTTTTTTCATATCACTTTTTTTGGACTGATGTTTTTACATCTGAGGTGGATATACACATGGAAATACTTTAAAAAAGATTGATGCCCGGTTTCACAGACAAGGCTTAAAGGCCCGTTCACACCAAGCACGATAACTATAAAGATAACGATAAAGATAACTATATATGTGTCCACACCAGCGACCGATAACGGTCTTTTTATTCTAAGCACGCGCGCGCGCGGATGATCCAGATCCATTTTAAATGCGCGAGACCTTTAAATTAGAATGGATTCTGATTGGCTGTCAGTGTTTTATCGTTCGACAGCTGGAAAAAAATCGTTCTGAAAGTGATCCCAACGATATCGTTCCTCATATCTTTATCATTATAGTTGTGGTGTGAACTCTGTTATTCTTTAATATGGAGAACGATTTTTAGAATTATATCTTTATCGTTATCTTTATAGTTATCGTCCTTGGTGTGAACGGGCCTTAAGCCTAGTCCCAGACTAAAATGCATATATCTTAAAATATGGCACTGTTGTTTTGTCTCAAGGCACTTTTAGAAAAGCTAATTTAACTAAGACCTAATCCTTGCTTAATCTAAGCAGCCATAATAATAATAAAAAATAAATAAATAATAAGCTGGATTTTGTATTAGGGGCTGGGGCACAAGAAGGGTTTTAATGTGCCGTGAACATGTACCCTGTAGCTACACCACGTAGTAGTGGTGGTGTAATTCATAATAGTGGCCTTTTAGTGGTTGTACAACAGCAAACATCTTCAGGCAAGAGCTTCACTGGCATTTTTTTTTTTACATCTGTGGTGACTGGACTTGGATATTTGACAAAATGTAGTTGTTTTAGTCATAAATACAATTTAGTTAACATGAGTAACAGCTTTAATGATGCCTTAATATTCTTAATAATCTTCTCTCGTCACTAACATGGGATTCAGGATAGAAATAACATGAGCAGACCTAGATCATTTATGGAAACTAATCTGGAAACATGGATCATTCAGATATCATATGTATGTGTGTGTATATTATTGTATTTTTATATATTACATACATATATGTCTGTGTGTATATACGTATATATACACAGCCACGCACACACACACACATATATATTATATATTATATATACATAAAAATAATAATATATAAACATACACATATTATGTAAACAACAACTTTTATGTTATGCGATTAATCACGATTAATCGATTTGACAGAGGAAATACAACACGGTTATTTTAAATCGTAATAATAATTCACAGTATTATTGTTTTTATTTTAGTTTTGATCATATAAATTCAGCATTGGTGATCATAAGAGACTTCTTTGTGTGGTGTGTATTTATTAAACCATGTACCTTTTTTCTCGAATAGGAAAGTTAGTGTTTGATAAATGAATTGGTGAGCTATATTTATGCCAGACGACGTTCACATCGATGTGGTGAATTTAGTGGGTACGAAACCAGGGCAGACAGCAGTTTACCCTCTGAACTGACTCCAAAAGCAGTTCCTCCACACACACAGATACACACAGACGCTTAAAGGACGGCAGTAAAGTCAGACAAAGCTCATGTTGTGTCTGCTTTGGCGGAGTGTGTTTGTCTGGCAGGTCGCTCCAGCAGTCACCAGCGCCCAGTGGGGGACTTTGAGTATCCAACAACACACCGCAGTGTTCCTGTGTTTCTCGACTTTTTTGGAGCAGCACGGTGGAACTTCGCTCTTATTTGGTGACTCGGGCGGCTCATTGGTTTTGGCGGGTAACGCTGAGGATACGTGCATATGCGTATGCATTTATAGCTGGCCTCTTTCACTGCAGTTACAGAAATAAACAGCACCCACAGACCGACAGACTGCACACTTTTGTCTCAGCCTGGATTCCTCAGTGGCAGAGATGTGATATTCCTGTGGCTCTGAGCCAGACAGACAGTCATATACCCCTGTCTCCACATTCTCAACATCTCTCTCACTCTTTGTCCACCTTGTCTTATTCATAGTCCCACCCATCATCTGAGTCTCACACACGGATGCAATCATGTGCTCGCCTGCGCTGCCGTGTGCACTCGTTGGCCATGCTCAGTATAAATAAATTCAGACAGGCTTTGCCTGTCTCTGCATCGGTGTACCCTTACTCTCTACTACGCTGGCCTCTATAAATAAACACTCTCATCGCAGGAAGCAAACATTGGAGGCTGCCCTACAGACATTGGCTGGGCCGAGACTGAGATAGGACAGAAAAAATTGTAATGGTTAAATGTTTATATATGTATGTCCAGTTTTGAGGCCGTTTCCAGCAGTGACTTCCACTGAAAAGCTCACAAAGTGTTTTACAATTCAAATGAACCACTGCACAGCCAGGTGTGACGTTGAGAGGGGGTTTTCATAAGCGGATACAACTGTGGAGTAGGTGGTTATAGCATTTCACCTGTTCCAAGCGCTTGTTGTGTCTGTGTAGGTGGAGAAGATGGATTTACTGGAGAGTTAATTATATCTGTAGTGTCTTGTAGTTGTTAGATGAATCAGTGACACAAAAAGAGAAAAGAAAAGACCTTTTAAAAAGCAAGTTTAAAATACATGCGCCAAGTTCATCACATTTAATGATAATAATAATAATATATATTATTATTGAAATAATAAATAATAAAACATTGTGCCATACTACTCAATATGTTTTTCCCCCTCAAGAATTTCATTATTTTAATATAAGAATGAAACATTTTTAATCGTAAATTAAATACTTCAAGTTAATAGATCCAGACTAAACAAATGAGATGTCTCTCGGCATTTTTCCAAAATTCTTCCAATTTCTCTTCTAAATCTGCTCAGAAAATGAGATTCCATCTCATTTTTCTTTTTATCATTGTTGTGCTGGTGTGTGTATGTCATAATACCCATAATAACTAAGTGTGTGTGCGTGTGTGCAGGTGTACCTGAAGGCTCCTATGATCCTGAATGGAGTGTGTGTGATCTGGAAAGGATGGATTGATCTTCAGCGTCTGGATGGGATGGGTTGTCTGGAATATGATGATGAGAGAGCACAGGTACAGATAAACCACCTTGTGTTGTCAAACTGCCTCTTGTTCCTTATGTGCATCAGAAATGACTGACCGCCGCCTGGCTTCCTGTCTTTTTGTGTGTTTATACAGCAGGAGGATGCTCTAGCCCAAGCAGCCTTTGAGGAAGCCCGCAGAAGGACTCGTGATTTTGAGGACAGGGATCGCTCGCACCGCGAGGACTTGGAGGTGAGAGCTGGAGTGAGTGAGGATGTGTGTATGAGTGTGTGAAGTTTCGATCAGTTAGTGCATGCTTAAAATCGTTTTTTTGTTGTTGTTGTAACGGAGCTCAGTAGGGCCTAGTTTGTGTGTGTCTGCGCGTGAATGTGTACATGTTTTCCACTTCTGGATGTGCTTTTTTGCATAATCTTTACCTAATTCCTCTTGCTAATATTTTGATTGACAGCCACTACCAAAATATATGATGCTTTAAGGAGCAGTTCACTAAAAAATGTTTTAGTATCTCCTGAGCCGAGAGATGATAAAGTGGTGCCACCGGCATCTTTTCTTATGGGTCAAGCCAGTGGTAGAGTGAATCTCACAAAATCATGTCTAGATCAGATTTCATCCCATAGAAAAACTTGAAAATGAGGCCTATTATTAGGACATTTCTGCATTGCTACATCATTTATTCATGACAACTGAGCACATTTTCCCCAAAATATGTCATTATTGTAATGTATCTGGACATTTTACTTTTGAGGTTGTTGTTGTTGTTTTTTGTTGTAATTCTTATTATTCTCGATGATGATTCCAGTAAGTAATATTTTTATGAACTATTGTAGGGCAGTGTTTTTAATAAAATAAAAATCATAAAGGCAGAGCAAAGAAACATATAATGCATTTTTATTAATTAAACTTTATTTAGTATGCATTTTTCCACATTACAGTAATGGAAATATATATAATTTTATATTATTATGTACTTAAAGGTACAATATGTAAGAACTTGTATCCAAAAACCACTTGAACAGTGTTATATATTTCTTTCAATTGCATACTTCCATTATCCTAAAAGTTTCCAAAAATGTGTAACTCAGAAAAATTCACAATTTTAAAAAGTGCCCGTCTCTGTTCACTTGTCGCCTGTCATTTAAGTAATATCCGCGTTATCCCTGGTTTCCGCCATAGTAACTATGGCGACAGACATGGACAACTGCGTAGTGCGTAACGTCCAGCGGCACGCTGTTGATGTTTCGTTCAAACATTCTGGATCATTGCAAGCAGACTTTGGGACAAAAGGAGAACTAAAACGAGGATTAATATCAGCGTGGCGTTTTTCAAGATGCCGAGAGCTCCATGTCCGCGACGAGTCGTGACGAGCTTCACGAGTCACGGCTTCACGCCGCTCTTACATGTACTTTATTAGACAGGTGAGCAAATGTACATAAAACAAATCAATGTTATATAGCTCAACTTGATGAAATGTTAGAATATGATCAGTATGTTATTCTAATGTTGATCTAGCTTACTGCTAGTCTCATATAGGCAACAAACTAACACATAGAATAACATTATAACTTTCAACACTCTCAAATGCTGTGTTAGTATGATAGTGTAACGTTAGACCAAGTGAAACAGCGCTGCGTTACCTCACAAGTTTAATTCGTCAATTAAACTGACCTGTGTGAGTATTATTCAGCACTTGCATGTAGATCGGTAGAATTAAATGTCCTCATTCCTTTATATCCGCTGGACTCGCGTGTGGCGCTGATATCGGTCTCTTATTAGCAATCGCGACCTGCTTCATGTTAAAAAACATGAACGTTTTATAATCATTCCGCTTATCACTGCGTCATCAACCTACGCCTTTGTTATTGTAAGAGGTTAGCGACCCAAATTACATATTGTAGCTTTAATTTTCATGAATTTGTTTTTATTTTTTTTGTTCCTGATCTTGTTTTTGACCTTTATTTTTTATTTTTTTATTAAACCTAAAGAATTTAATTCTAAAAGTAATTTTATCATGAAAGTTACTGTCTCTAAAATTATTTTACTTTGGCATTTGTACTTCAAAAAAGGTAGTTGTAAATTCTGTTTCCTTTCAAAATTGCACTGCAGGAACAGGTAAATAAGTGCCACCTCACATCATTTCTGTCTGTTCCCTGTTCCCTGCATGTTTTGAGTGCTCTTGACGTAGCTAAACAGCTTGTCTGGGGTAATACTGATTTGATCACTTGTCATTTAGCAGATGCCGATGGCACAGCTCAGTCATTTAATAACTCAGGAGGTAAGACAACAATTTAGGATTTTATGAAGTGAACTGCTGCCTTGATTTTCTGTTTACTATACATTTTTCAGAACAAAAGCATAATGAAAGGAGGGCATGTGTGTTTCTTAGTATTTTGTATGTATGCATGCATAAATGTACTCCATGTGAGTTTGTGTACGTGTAAGCTATTGAAGTCCTTTACTTGTTTGCTCATGGCTTAGTGCATGAAGTGTCTTTGCATTGTAAGTCTTCAAATATAATCATTCTACAATCAATCAAACTGCGCTCTTAAGATGAAAACCAAATTGTGTTTTTTAGGACCCTGTGGCATCAAAAATCTGGGACTGATGGCCTTCAAGGACCAGGGTCTGTCTCCTCTGCTTCTCTCTATCCTTGTGTCATGCACTAAACCGTGTCTGTGTCTGTAAGTGTGTGAACATGAGTGTGTATTTCACAAGAGCATGTGCATGAAAGAGCACCTCTGTGTCTTTATGCATTCTTCTGTGTGTGTGTGTGTGTATTTACTGTGTTTATATGTGTTAGTAGGTAGCCTACATGTAGGTGTGTGTAAGTGGGAAATTTAGGCTTCTATAAGCAACCAAAGTTGGTCTTATACTGTAAGTGCAAAAAACACTACCGGCGTGAGAGACCCCCAGCTCGCTCTTCTCAGACCTCTGTAATGGAGACCAGACTTCCATCCCAAGATTCCTCACTGCCCCGCCCACCCACTCCCCTGCTGCAAAGCCCTCTGGGAGCTCTCAGGCACAGCTTGGCAGCACATGACCAGAAAGATTCCCCTTATGAACCGCCGCCTTTATATTCCTCCCTCCTAATCTACACCCTCAGGCGTTCCTTTACACACTCTTCATCCTCTCTTCCAAAATCAATCACGCCAAGGTCTCTTTTTTAAATAGATCTGGCTGCTTATGAAAATCAAATTTCTTACTCATTGCAGTCAGGCGATCTGTGACTCACGGGCCAAATATTTTTCCCTCAAAGCTCAAAGTCACTGTGAGCGGTGGAAAATGAAACCCTGTAATTATTCTATAATTCATGCTTTCTCATCCCAGCAGTGTGGAGTCTGATCCTCGTTCGGAGCTTGTTTTTCAACTGCACGGCTCGGTCGGCTTTTTTTTTTCGGAAAGCGGATAATCCTTGCGTGGATCGAACCTCGAGCCTTCGCGCTACATACGACGCTCGCATAGCTGTGGTCAAACTCCATCATCTGTAATTGGATAAAAACCAGAAAAATAGCAGTCTGGATCTGCGGAATGACAGTGTTTTCTGGGAAAGTGGGCCAGGTTTGTTTTAAAAGGCGAACAATGCATTTAGAGACTTCAAAATCACTTACGACCTCACTGGAAAAGAGACAAAGGGGAACATTCGCTCTGCGTACGCACTTATTTGTCCTCTGTCTTAATGCGGTTCCGTCACTGTTTGTGTACGCAGCGAGTCCAAGGGGGCGAATCAAAGCTGAAAGATATCGAAGAGGGTAATGGCCTTCTGCGTGATAGATGGCAAAGAGATGGATGAAAAATAGATAGGCCATTTTTCATGAAACCCAGGCCTTTACTGCAGGTGGGATTAGAGGATGAGTGATGTTGGGCCAGTGAAAGTATTAATATATCATTAGTATTGATCTTTTTCATTAGCAGCGCTGTCTGCCCAGCAGAATCTAAGCACTATTGACTTGTGGTACAGGAGAGTGCTTCAGCTGGGCTCCGTATGATCGATGCTTCGTCCTCTCATCCACACAAACGTGCTTTTTCAAAGCTTAAATACTAAGCTGTAAACATAAAAATGCTTTTTGTGCTTTATAAAGCCCTAAAGATATATATGACATCTTCTACAGTTTGATTTGTGCTCTTATTGTTGCCCAGCATTTTTTAGATTATTTATTGCCCTGCTGAAAACAACATCTTAAACTCAGACCTAAACTGGTTTGTTGGTCCAACCTGGTCTGGTCAGCCTGGTGTGTTGACTGGTATTTTTCAGCTGGTTAAGGTGGTAGACCATCTGGCCACCCAGCTAAACAACTTAAGAGACCAGTTGAAATCAGCTAAGACCAACAAACCAGCTTATGTTGGTTTAAGATTTGTGAAGCATTGTCGTGTCACCTTTCACATTCGTTTAAAAATATAAAAAACCATGTCAAATAATTAGTGCTGTCAAATAGGTACATTTTTACTTAATCGCATATAACATAAAAGTTTGTGTTTACATAATATATGTGTGTGTATATATATTATTTTATATATATTTTATATACGTAAATGTCTATGTGTGTATATACTGTATAGACACATATTTATACATATATATATATACCGTATATATATATATATATATATATACATATATATATTATAGATTCGATTAATTATGATTAATCGATTTGACAGCACTAAAAATAATACAATGTTATAAATAGTATTATAAAAAATTACATTCTTTTTATATTATTTATATTTATATAAGTATGGGAGCGGTGTGATTGTTTTGGGATCAAAGCTACAGTAAAAACTATAATAATGTGAATTATTATTGTTACAATTTAAAATAACAATTAAAACATCAATGTTGAAAACAGTTGTGCTGCTTAATTTATTTTTTTTTTTTTAATGAAAATTGTGATAATTTTTATTTCAGGATTCTTTGATGAATAAAAATGTTCAAAAGAACAGCATTTATTTGAAATAGAAATCTTTTGTAACATTATAAATGTATTTACTGTCACACTTGCTCAATTGAATGTCCTTGTTGAATAAAAGTATTAATTTCTTTAAAAAATATATCTAATTGACCGCAAACTTAGAGGATAAATAATAAGCAGTGCATTGCTAGACAAATACGTTTAATTCTGCAGTTCACCAAAATTGTCAACAGCTAGATAATGCTTATTATTTACAGTGCGTCAGTGCACCAGACTGCTTTGTGCGGTGCGTATGACAGCTATAACAGCTTGATCTGTTAATGGATACGCTTAAAGATGGGATTCCCAGGCGTCGGGTCGAGTAAAAACAGCATTGCGTAGCTCAAGGGTTAGAGCGTGCTATAATCGCCGCTTCCATGGATGATGACCTCACACTATGTGAGATACACTATGTCTGCCTCTTCGTCTATCTTTCTCTCACCGTCTGCCTGTCTGTCTGTCCGTCTGCTCTGTCTGTGCTCAGACATCTATGTCAGGGAGAGATTTAGACATAGGCACATAAACATATGTATCTGTGACAAGGCCATCAGTCATATCTTTATTTTTAAAGCTAGTGATTTGAAGACTTCCCCCTGACTAATGACTAATGTCTGCCACTTCAACCAAAAAAAGCAGCTCAATTTTTAGTGTCCAGACTGAAGTTGATCTCTGCCGTCCTCTGCTGGACACGGAAAGCAATTGCATGTGGGCTGCAAACTTTTCTACTCATCCTGTGTTTGTCAGAAAATAACTGTACTCTGTCTCTGTCCTGGTGTGTGTGTGTGTGTTAAGCAGGCTTTTCACAGTGGTTTGCTACATATTCTAATTTACTCTGGGATTCTTCAAATTAATAGCCTACATTTTTCGATCATTTAAAGTTTCAAACGGCCAAATATAAAAATGATTGCCACCTACATTATTTCCCTTTTTGTTTTCTTTGGTTTTTGATTAGATTTTGACATAAAACTCCCTATTTTCAATATAAAATCACATTGAATGTATACAGTTAGTCATTTTAAACAAAGTCATTTATACCATATAACTAATAAAAGTTTTTCAACCTGAAAAATAAATGGCAATATTCATATATCTATAATTTCCAGACAGATCTAAAGATCCTGAACTTTTAATATCTGACTCTGGGCTGCAACCATTTACTCTGATCTTGTTTCTAGTTTGAGAACCAACATGTCAGCCGGTCAATCACAGCACAACCATTTTAACTATATTTCTGTCTCTGTCTCGGTTTGTTTGTTGGGGTGCGTGGGTGTTTGTGCACGTATTTGCATGTGTGATTGTGTGTGTGACCCAGCCCAGGCGACAGCAGGACCCCAGCCCTGGCTCCAACATGGGCAACACTGATGATCACAAGATGCGCTAGCGGCATTCACCAAAGTGGGCAGGGATGGGGTCACAAGACCTCCATCACCACAGCAATCTCATCTCCTGATGCCTTGTTTATCACAGGACAGACCAAAGTCCACACCGGTGGGGATGTTTGGGGAAACGGCCTGGTGAAGGGGCTGGGTGGGTTGGGCTGGGCTCAGAGATTCATTCGCATTTGATTCAGTCCCTCGTTTCTTCTTGGGATTTTTGCACTATGTGATACGTTCAGTTTAAGTCCCCCATATCGCCTTTCAGTATGCATGGTTTTCCTACCTATGTTTGCTCTTGTCCCCCCCCCCCCCCCCCCCCTCCCCCCCTATGCAAGGCATCTTATTTTGTCCTATTGTAATGAAATGGCATTTTTCAATTATTTTATTCGTATTGTGTGTGAAAGTCAGGATGTTTACTTTTTGTATTTTCATTTCCTCTCTATATAAACATGTCCGTCTTTGTGCTACTGTACGTAGGAGAAGCTAGTAAATGTTGCTAGGTAGATTTGTGCAGTAGAATAGAACTTTTTTGATGTCTAAAAAGAAAATTCTAGAAAGAGGCTGCTGATGTTGTGGATGAGGAGGTCTTTTCTTCTCCATGTGCTCTGTCTTCCACTCTCTTCCTGTGACAGTCGGTTTAAACATGCTTCAAACAGCAGGAAGTGAATATTGAGGTCAGTGTTAGTGCGCTCTACACAAAATGAGAGTTTTTCACCCTACATCTGCTTGTTCTGTCATTAATGTCAATATTCTACACATTTAGTTCGTTTTAAGCAGGCTTTTCATAGTGTTTTCCTACATATTACTCTGGACTCCTTAAAATTAATGAACATTTTTCTCCAAAATGGAGAAAGTTTCACTTCACCAAATTTCACTTCTTCTTCTTTCTTTTTTTTTTTTTTTTTTTGCTACCTACATTATTTAAATTTCTTTTTTCATTGGATTTTAGTGATATTTTGACATGAAAACTCCTTTCATTAATATAAAACCACCAGGGGAATTTAGGCAGTTGTTTGTCATTATAAACAATGCATTTGCAATATATGCCAGATATGACCCAAGGAGACCCAAAGAATAAATGACAGTGATATTTTGTAAATCATATATCAGTCACTTCCAGACAGATCTAAAGCTCCTGAACATTTATTGTCTGACTCTGTTGTACTGTATAAGCAAGTAAATATAATCATGAATTCACAGACCCTGTGATAGAATGTTATTTTCCACCAGGTCAAATAGTGCGTCCCCTCGTTGAAAGGTCCCGGTTTTGCCCCCTCCCTGACGAAAGCCCTGTTTGAGGTGAAGTAGTGTTTTGGGACAGTCAGTGTGGGTTGACTAGATGTTATTTCTTAAGGGAAAGTTTCTGATGAACTGAAAAGTAAGTAGGAAAGGAAAGACAGGTTAGAAACCAATTGCTAAAGGTACTCTTTATCATAAATGTACAACAAATGGAAGCAATCGTAAATTGACCTCTTTTGACCATTGATTTTGTATAATCAATGTTTAACATAATTTCGTCATTTCATGTGTATGTTTTTTGTTTTATTTACCGCAGTCAGTGGGGTAAGCATTTATGGGTCAAGAATTATTATTTGGGAGGGATGCTGAAGTCAGACGGTACGGCCTACCTCTAGCTTAAACCAAATATACACAAATGAGAGCTTATTTATAAAGAGCAAGTTCATGTTGTCTGAGTGTTGAGGGAAAGCTGATGCTGGTTTAGTAGAACGTTAAAGCTTTATATAGTTGGAGTGGGCTTTTATACCACACAATGGTCAGAGACTGGGCACCAGGAGGTTATTGAGGTCTGGATATATTTTGAAGATGCCAAACCAGAGTCCACAAAACAGAATCCTGCTTTAATTTAATCCTGCAGATCAACTCTCTGCTTTCTAGGTGTGTCTTATGCTATCAGAGAAATACCCTTTGCTGGCCTTCTATTAGTTTCTCTCTCATCCCTTTACTTAATGCTGGCATTAAGGCAAAATACACACCAGGTAGTGGATGGCTCTTTTTTTTTGTAATGAATTAATAAATAAAATGTTTATTTTCATAATTGTTTTAAGTTATTGATGCAGGTATACCTTTGTTTCATTATCAGGTTCCGCTATGATGAAATGTGTATTTCTGTATTGATATTGCTTTCATTTTCCCCTTGGCCCCTTAAGGAACTGGGAATGCTTTTATATGGTCTTTGGTTTTAGCTCTTTTTCTGTTTTTAATTTTAAGCGAGGAGGACTGTTAACTGAAGTGTTATGTTTGATTTGTTTCTTAATAAACTTGTTACAAACCGCATTCTCGCTCATTGTAGTGTGTGTGTGTGTGTGTGTGTGTGTGTGTGTGTGCACGTTTATTTTTTCATGCAGTCCAATGGCAAAATTTTGTATTTATTATTATTATTAACTACATTTTAAAAATACAATTTCAAATACAGTTATTTAGTATTATTCATTAACCCCTAAAGTCCTGAAGGCATTTTTAGAGTTGTTTTTTCTGAGTGACATACACAAAAGTAAAGACTCATAACTCCAAAACTAAAGCAAGGAGAGTCAAAAGGTAGGTATCGTTTGATAGAAACATTTTTAGAAAAAAAAAAGTCTATATTTTTGACTAATTTTAATCATGAGAATCTGCTGTAAATAATGATGTGCAATTCAAATTGCCTCGGATGCAGCGTTTGAGTATCGAGAAGCACCCTGTGAAGCCGTTTGGAACATACGTACTTGGTGAAGGGAGCAATTAAAGACAACATAATTTCCTAATTATCTTCACCTGGAATGTTACCATGACAATGGCGCCCATCACCCCATAGACCTAATTCACAGCAGCGTCATCTTTGATTTGTAAGGGCTGTGAGGGATAGACCTACATCTCTTCAGTGGGTTGTACTGTTATTTAATGTGTTATTGGATTGTTCTGCTGCAAAACACTGGAAACACTATCTTTCGAAGTAATTTCAGTAGACAAAAAAATGAGCTGTGGAAAATTATAAGTGATCTAGGAGCTTTTTACAGCAGATGCCACTGAAAACACATTAGGTCTATCCCTCACTGCCTCGCTTTCATACCTGTCATGGCGCTGCTCTGAATAAGGTCTATTAGCTGTACTTACAACAGGAATTTCTTATTGCTGTTAAATAATTGTTTCAAATAAATATACACTTTATAATGAAGTATTTTAAATATGTGTATGTATATATATATATATATATATATATATATATGTGTGTGTGTGTGTGTGTGTGTGTGTGTGTGTGTATTCCTCGATCTGCTCTCAACTTTAAAACTTCACATGTGACAAAACGTCACATTTACCTAACATATCTACTATTGAACACTTTCTTACTTATGAAACTTCATTAAACTTCATATGAAATGTATGTCAAAAATATATCTCAAACTTAAATTATTCTGTTCATAGAACTTATCCATAGTGCGTGTTTTATTCTGTCTTCCAGTTTGTATTTCCACAGCATGAAGGTAAGATCTTACGGATTTATGAATGATCCGCTCGTTTTAAAATCTTCCCGATCTAACTGACATTTGTTATGACATCCACTTCAAACATTAGAATAACTTTCGTTAACTCTAAAATAAGTAAATCCACTTCACCAGCAAATTACAGGTACTCTTCGACAGCGATGCCATAGAAATATACAGAGCTACCGCAAAAACGGAAGTTCAAACACAATATAAAGAAGCGCTGTGCATTTGTTTCTCTGGCCCAATTACTTCCTTGAAGTGACCATCGCATGTATCCTTCGCTCACAGATTTGTAGGACCCTTTGTGAAGGGATTCAGTTATAGTTCACTTATTGTAGTTTAATATAGGCTACACACGTTTGAAACGCCCCTATAAATTGCGTCCCATTCTCGAAATGCCTTTCAAGAGCACAAAACACCATTTGGGATTTGCCTTGCCTATATCTTAAAAGTCTAAGACTCCCATTAGATGCCCCTGTGCCTTTGCAAAAAATAGAGGAGACTCTGATGTGAGAAAACTCTTTTATTCTAACGTAACATTTCTTGTCAGCCTCAGTTATGAGGTCAAATACTACAACTTTCTTTATTAACTTCAATGAACGCATAACTTTGATGTTATAAAGTCTCGATTTTTCAATATAGAAAAAACTCTTTTCAAATGAAGTCTGTATGCATAACCTGCCTGAAGGAATCCGACTCTGTTCAGTCAAGCATCCAAACAGGCACGGCATCAAAACACTCTCTGTATCACAAGTTATAAGTTTGCGATACATATAGATTTTAAAAGATGAACGCTTTATTTATCAATAGATGGTATTTTTCATATGGATACTATCTTAAAGTATGTTCCATGTTTTTGATCTGAGGAGAGTCTCTTCATCTTGTTAATAGTCTTTGTCAACAAACTTGCTTGATCTTTAGTCTCTTTGAACCAATGTGATTTTTGCACTCTTCATCTGACAAAGCTTTTAGGCAGTAAATATTGCAAAAGGGGACAGAAGCTTTTGATTCTTTGATCTTTGGCTCTTACAAAAACAGTCATAATTGTTATGGACAGGACTCATTTTTTTTCCAGCCACTTCATTGCCTGCAGTCATCCTGACCTCTTCTCTAAAAGACAGTATACTGCCATCACAGTGTATTCATACAGAAAAACAAACATCAACCAAAAAAAAAAGTCTTTTGAGATGGATGATATTTGTAAATAAAAATAATAAAGCAGCATAACAGAGATTGTGTGTGCTTTACGTTAAGGGGACAAAATGTCCCCACAAAGATAGTAGTAACCGAAATCCTTATCCTTCTGGGGACATTTTTTTATTTTTTTAAATCTAAAAATGCTAAAGTTTTCTGTGATGGGTAGGTTTAGGTTTAGGGTTAGGGATACAGTTTGTACAGTATAAAAATCATTGTCGATGAAATGTCCCCATAAAACATGAAAACCCAACCCAAATATATGTTTTTATATTATACTGTGTGTGTATATTATATTATTGGTAGGTGTCTTCTCTGTATCTTAACATTAAAAGAAAATCCTACAAAACCATAAATAACTACTTCTACCTGATTTAACCAATAAAAATGAATTTTGTTGGTTTAAATGTTTATGCATCATCTGTTACCATTTTTTCAGTGTAACATTCAGGCATGAAATGAGTTGCATAACTCTATACACCACTAGATGTCAGTGTATTAGCAGCGATGAAGAATTGATCAGCCCAGCAAGTACGAGTGGCTGTTATTTATATAGTGTACAATACTCCTGATTGATCCATTAAGCAGATCCATGGACTAGACTTGGCTCTTTGGATATTTATAGATCCCAGTGGAGTCTATTTTGTCCTGTCCTCCTTGATTCACAATAGCATTTTGTTACCCAACAGCAAAGTGACATAGTCCTAGGACAGGAGAAGAGAACTGCTCTCTCACTCTCCATCTGTCCATCTGATTCTTTCTCCTTTTCTCTATGAATAATCATTTTATCTGTATATATTCATACACTGTAAAAAATTTAACCGTGATTTTTACGGTAAAAAACCGGCAGCTGTGGTTGCCAGAACTTTACCGTCAAAAATACAGTAGCAACCCGTTATTGGTTTTACAGACTTAAATTTAAATTTACAGTAATAAACCGTATTTTATTATCTGATATAATGTGAATTTACCGTCCTATTGAAGTATTAATATCTGTTTTGTACCATTGTAATACACTGATAACCACCAATCACAGCAGTGATGATAGTCACATGATCAATCAAAGCTCATCACAAGCAGCTCTTCCACAAGAAAGTTAATACTATAGAAGCTGCACAGTGTCATTCACACCATCACGGTAACACACATGACATTTTAAAAATGCAATAAACATTAATTTAACAACATTAAATGTAACATAAAACCCTAATGTACATAACTGATTAGAAAAAACGAAAAAAACTATGAAGAAACATAGTTATTTCAACAAAAATACATCAAATGTGAAGTGTCACACAGGTTTTTCGGTTACGGTACACAGGTTACGGTTTTTCACTGTAAATTATACAATGAGTTGTTCTTTTTCACTTTCAAAAACTGTAAATTTAACGGTATTTTACAGTAAAATTACATTAAATGTACCATTAGATCTATCACAGTTATTTACCGTATATAGTACGGAAACTTTCTGTTAACCAATTAACAGTTTTTCACTGTAGCATTTTTACAGTCTTTTACCGTTAAAATTACGATAATTTTTTACAGTGTACTATATTCAAAGTAATATACCATTAGTCCCCCTCCCCCACCCACCATTCATTGATAAAACAAGCATACATTCGGTGCAAAGACATACATTTTCATAAATCTTATCACCTATTCTTTTACATCCATCATGTTTTATTTATTTTATTTTATGATTATTTCAGGTCGCGAGGTCTCGATCCCGGTCATTCCTGTACATGCACCGAGTCTCGTCTATACCGCCTCCAAAGGCCTTAAAGACAAGGCTGTCTTACCTGTAGGGAGTGAGTGTTTTATGGGAAGTGAAGAAGTATTGATTTGCACTGAAGAGAGCCGCCCACACACACCGAGAGAGATACAGAGAAAGAACGAGATGAGAGGGAACTTGTTTTCGGCTCTTTGGGAATAAAAGGGTCAAGGCCTAATTTTTCAACCAGACCTCCACCTTATATAATGACCATGAACTGTTTGGCTGAATGTTAATGAGGTCCACTTATAACGCTTTGTTACTTGTTGGCGTGTAGATGTGTGTATGGCTGTGTCAAAGTTTACACTCCTCCGTAAGAGGGGGCATTTTTGCTGTCAATGAATGGTGTTTACTTCAGTGTGTTTGGCTTAGAAATATTTACGAAAGCACTCAAATTAGTGTCCTTAGAAATAAAATATTGAAATTAGTTTGTCTGCTTATCATGAATACTTTAATATTCAAATGTCAGGCTAGTCTGTGACCAACTCTAGCTCTTTGTCTTGTTATAATGACCATCCTTGACAGTGGAAAAGGTGTTCATTAAAGTGCAGCATACTTGTTTGTTTGTTCTGGTTGGTCTTTTGGCCAGGATATCCTGGAGCTTTGCTTGGCCTTCGTTCCTGCAGGGCTCTTGTTTCGGAGAGCTCTAAGTGGCTCTTGATGCTGGTGGCTGGGCTGGCAAGGCCCTCAGCAGACCCTGCTTATTCTCCTCTTGGCAGACGCCCATAGTTCTCGCTCACTGGCTTCCTAATTTAGTAACGGCGGGTAAAAATATGCGCTAACGAACAGGGTCTGGTATGTCAGGCTGCCGTCCAAAAGGGGCGAGTGGGAGTGAGAGAGAGAGAGGGGGGGGGGTGGCTTTCCAGAAGATGGCAATGCACAGCAAAACCACAGCACAGCACTGGCGTTCTATAGCACAACTGTTGTTATAGTCATAAAACAGTTTGAATCGAATTATTAAACAACAATATGTAACTACCTCACTACCAGTGTTGGTGCATTACAAGTGATGCGAGTTACGTAATCAGATTAAAGAAAGTACTAGTAGCGCATTATTCAAATAAGTAACGCAATTTACTTTGTTTTCCCATTTGACTGACAGCTCTCCTGTCCCCATGTTGAGAGAAATCAGGAGTAAATGTGAACATGAACAAAATCTCACTTGCACAGAAAAAGATTCAGAATTCCTCAAAATGAATCAAAACAGTGCAACGCAAACTCTTAATGTAAGAGTGTTGAACTCCTATTTTTCTGCAATCCAGAAAGGCAGCACAGCTGAAAGGTTTTTTTGAGCTGCACCCTCTGCTGTACAGATGTGAATTTGCATTTCCTTCAGCCTGAGGCTTATTCATAACACATTACTTTCTGTAAAAAGAAAGTAGCACAATTAGTTACTTTTAGGGAGTAACGCAATACCGTACTTTTACTTTTAAAAGTAACTTTCCCCCAACACTATTAGCTTACACTAATGGAACTCATTTATAAAGGTCTGAAAATGTAAAAGTTGTAGGAGTCTGAAAAATTAAACAAAGAAACATTATGATGTGAAATAAATCAATATTGAAAAGTGCTGGTGTCATTAAAGCAAAATGGGACACACCAAACAAATACTGACAAATCCAGAGTTTGAATTGTATTGTGAAATGAATTATGTATTCACAACAATTTAAAATATGAAAAAATATATTTTATATACACTACCGTTCAAAAGTATGAGGTTGGAAATATTTTTTTTAAATTTTTTAATAAAAAAAAAAAATCTCTTATGCTCACCAAGGCTACATTTATTTGATAAAAATACAATAAAAACAAATATTGTGAATTATTATAACAATTTAAAATAACCTTTTTCTTTTGTAATGTATTTTTAAAATGCATGTATTCCTGTGATGGCAAAGCTGAATTTTCAGCATCATTACCCCAGATGATCCTTCAGAAATCATTCTAATATGCTAATGGTGCTCAAGGAACATTTATTTTTATTATCAATGTTGAAAACAGTTTTGCTGCTTAATATTTTTGTGGAGAATTTGATGCTAAGGATCCTTTAACGGAATAAAAAGTTAAAAAGAACAGCATTTATTTGAAGTATTTTTATTATTTTTTTGTAACAATTTAAAAGTATTTAATGCATCCTTGCTAAATAAAAGTATTTTTTATAAATCTTTGTAATACATTTTAGTGACCACAATTTATATGTATATATCTTTAGAGAACGAACAAAACATATGAACTATAACAGGAGAATACTTCCTCCTTAATGGACACGACAGCTTTGTGTTCCTCACACCTAACAGTTCTTGTCTCATTTCACACTCCTGTCACATGTTAGGGGTCTCTGTCTGTCTCTGTCCCAGTCCCAAACCTGTCCTTACTAATGAAGACAACACGAGGAGCAAAACATGTGCATGTAGTTCACCTTCTTACTGCAAAGCCTTTTTTGCATAAATGTGTTCTTCAGATGAAAGTGAACAAATCAGTCTTGATCTTTCGTGCAGATGTGTGGTTAAGTGTCGATCAATAGCTTCTGTTCGAAAATGGAGATTGTCAGGAGAATGGAAGAGATGCATTTAAATTCAGCAGCTTTGCACACTGTGAAATCCACATGTATAGAGGTGCTTCTGTGCGTCATGTTTTTAAAGGCAGAACCAGATATACGAAGGCTACAAAAAGAGCAAGGGGCGATGTTGGGTGCCAGAGCGTGTGCATGCATACTGTACATGTGCATGCCTATTTGCCCAGCCTTGTTTGCACAAATGTGTGTGTGTGTACAGGTCTTTCTCAGGAAGGATGTGTGTTGGTTGGTCTGTCTGAGACCTCAGGCTTGGCTGTGTCTGGGGGCTCTGAGTCATCTGTTCGTGCCTGCACAGGCGTGAGACGATGGAGGAGACCAGCAGCTGACACAGGCTCTCAGGAGCCCCCTTCATACCTCAAGACTCTTGACTGCGCTCAAGAGGTGTACCGCTTGGAATCCAGACAACTTGAATCATGCATCTTATGAGCAGCAGACAACAATTAAGTTATTCTCTGTGTGTTTTTTTCTGGATACGATCATCTTGACTTGACCTTTGACCTTCAACCTTATTTGTTTGGAAGATGCTTCCATTAATTCATGAGATTTCTGCCTCTTCTGTCATTGTGTCCGTGTGTTGTTGCCTTGATATTTGGTAATTGATTCATTGACCTGGGCAGCTAGTGTGAGCAGGGTGAGGTCATCTTCAAGAGTGGGTGATCATGATGTAATCTCACTGAACTAGATGGCCTTCTGTGTTGTTTATCTTTTAAGAAATAGTTTGTCCTTAAATGAATGGTAACACTTTAGTTTAGGGTCCAATAATTGCTATTAGCTTGCATATTAGGATATTGGCCGTTAGTATAAAGTGGATTAGTGTTACCGATTTGACAAGCTCAAAACGTTTTAGACCCCATTTACACCTGTATTTATCATTGTCCACTTGTGATCCGATTGACCAAAACTCATCTTAATACAGGTGTAAAAGAGGCCTCAATAACAGGTGTAAGTCGCCAAGATATTCTTCCAAAACCATTTTCACATTTTCCACAAAGAAAGACATGAAGATGAGTAAATAATGACAGATTTTTTTCTTTAACAAATGCCACTTTGACAACAGGGCCAAGGGGAAAAAAGCATTTCTGGCTTTTTACAGAAACTGTGGATAAGTGTTGATGCTTTATGTAGCTTCACGTGGCAGTGAGTTAAGGGGACATTTCTACAGACTCCCCCAGTGTGTCTAAGTCTCTTAGACACACTGCCTGCCTAAGTTACACACATTTTACCTACATCTGTAGATTCAAATTGAAACCCAGTCTTTACATGATGACTTTGATCGAGGCATAGATAGTGATAAACGTGTGGTTTGACATGCCAGACAGTAGTCTGGTCACAGACTCAAATTTGCTTCAAAGTCTCAAAGTCTTCAAGTGCTGTATTTTACTAAAAAGCATGACAAAGGCTAACTAACCTACCTAACAAAGACATTAAATGCTACTTTAGATGGTGTTCATAAACCATATGTATGGATGTAACGACTTAGCTGTGTTTAATTACTAATATATATTAGACATATTATATATACTAGAAATGTATTGGGCCTAATGTAGGGATACTGGTGGATGGCTATTCTCGAGTTGGTTTGAACAGAAGTACTCTGTGTAAATTTTCCACATTTATGTTCTTAAGTAATTGGCCCGATATTATGTGGCTGAAGATTATTCGTGTTTCAACAGTTCACCTTAGTAATATAATAATAATCACAGATCTGTTTATTCTAATTTTCACTAGGGCACAAACATTTAATAGATAAATAACGAGGAATTTGATACTGAAATGTGAAATATAGAGCCTAGTACAATAAACAGCAAGACTGTAAAGAGGCGTAAACTTTATTTCTGAATTTTATTTCATTTATTTGCATTATATTTCTATATTATTAGTATTATGTACATCTAGACTGTAAAGAGGCTTACTGTATAGTGAAGCTTTATGTCTGTTTAAATTGAACAATTTTATTTTTATTTATTTTATTGCAGTTCTATATGTTGTTGTTATTATTAATAAGAAATATTTAGGTTTATATGTACTGTATAACAGTATTCTTTTATGAGAAGAAATTTCTAGGCTTCTAAGATTTTAGTGTACTCAGTCATATTGTAAACATCATAGATGGTGTTGTAATTAATTTTATTGAAATGTAACGTTATTTTATTTAGCCCTCAAAATGTATAGAATTTAGAATTTCAACAGAAGCAAAGCCATCCGCACTACAGAAAATATTTTCTGGCCTAAAGCGAAACAAAAGCGAGGGCAGGAAACTCCAGCTCT
This sequence comes from Abramis brama, assembly GCF_963993115.1. Lineage (NCBI taxonomy): Eukaryota > Metazoa > Chordata > Actinopteri > Cypriniformes > Leuciscidae > Abramis > Abramis brama. Next base: position 36,456,087 of record NC_139971.1, read on the forward strand.
GTGAAATGCACTGACCTCGTATCACTCCACGATTCCTCGATCTCAATCTTATGATTATTCATAATGAACTGCAACCAAATTTTGGAACGAGAACACAGTTAGTTGGCTGTAAAATTGCATAAGTGGTTTAACACTTCAACAAAGGTGGCTTATTCTGACTCACAGCACGAATGCTAATGCATTCACAGCTGCTGCACTTCTGATAAAGACTGCTATTCACAGAGCAAGCGTGCAACATTTTACCCTATGTTTTAAACAAGGTGTTTGTGCAAGTGAAGAGGTAGTTAAGAGGAACAAAATCACCAACCCTGCCAGGCTGCTCGCAGTAATGGTTGTGATAGTTACAATGAGATAAGCTGTGTTTTTATCCACACAAAGCCAGAATTCCATTCCAGCTTTAAAGCTTTGCAATAGTTCGACATTCAAACTCCATTTGTTTTTGCGTTTCCCGAATCTTAGAGTTCTGTTTATCTCCTAAAACCATATCCTAAATTTTGAAACATAAGCAGAGAACAAATACCCAATTGTTTCCAAACCAAAGCTCCTAACTCCATCTCTTGGTTCGTGTCAGAATGGAAGATTAGCGCAAGCTTTCAAGGTGCCATTGTCTTGCTGTACGGCAACAATGGCGCAATAAACCAGTCACTGTGTTTTGTTCTCTCTCTGTATGTAAATGCTTTTGTAAAAAAAAAATACTTTTAACATGCTTGGAGGAGTGCACATGTGAACATCTTGTCAGCAAGTAGACGCTTGTTTACTGAAGCAGGGCTTTGTTGAGAGAGCCAGCCAGCTGATTCTACACCTCAGGCAAGTCTAACAGCAACATCAGCAGAGCAAGGAGCTCTTCGTCTTTGAGTGTTTGTTCTATCTGAATCTCCGTCGAGGCAGACGTCCAGGACCGGGCCGGTGAGTTCTGTGTCCTTGTGTCCTCATGGCCTTGTGTCATTGTGGTGTTAGCCACAGACAAATGTGACTGATGCTGAAGGAACCAGGAATTTGCAGTTTATTGTACTTGTGCCACACCATCAGGCTGGCTCATAGAACTTTGTTTGCTTTGCCTCGGCCATGGAAATGTGCTGGAATTCTCTTAGACGCAAAAAAATATCTTTTTTCTTCTCCCCTCATTTCTCTTTGGAAAACATTCAGCAACTGGTTTAGTTTTACAGTCAGTTTGTTTAACAAGATCTGAGGGAAAGGTGAGATTAGGACCTCCTATGCGTGGCAACAGAGCAGAGTCGCAACTGCATGGTGTTACCAAGGGAATTGAGCGTTCTCGAGAGGCTGGGTTAATTTGTTACCTTGGCGAAAACTGCATGCTTTTTTTTACCTATATGCCAGATTGAATGACTGGTGAGAGAAAACCTATACAACTATCTATCTTTTAAAAAGAAGCATGTGCTGTTCTAAGCCATTTTTGAAGTAGCATCACTTGTGGAGCACACCTTTAGGACTTAGAATCAAAGAGAGTGTACATGATAAAGAAAATAAAATCTTTTAAGACTAGTATAACATAGGTGTCACATTCACAGCAATGTAATCTTTGTATTCACTTTGGTTTCATGTGGTTTTTAAAAAAACTATTTCAAGAAAAGTTGGTGTAGCTATCAGGTATTTTGAAAAATATTGGTAACGAAACAGTTTTGGTGACCATTGACTGCCATTGTATGAAAAACGAAGTGTGTCGTGATGTAATTGATGCTTTATTGACCTAAACAATCACTAAACAATCCATCCTTTTAAGTACACAAATGCATTTCCATTTTTAAGGGATACTTCTCTTTGAGTAGACAATGTGCAGATATGATGTGATGTTTCCGTCTGATTCTCGTAGGTCACATAGCCAATGGGCGAGACTTTCAGGCTAAAAGTCTGCATGGGGTTCTCTGACCTTTGAGACTCCTCTGCTGTGGTGCTGGAGGTACGCTTGAGTTGTGTGATGCAGAGGTATCAATAATAGAAAAAAGGGGCATCCCTGCTGTAGGGCTGCTATGTGGGTCAGGAGAGGCTCTCTACGGACGGGGAGAGATTGATGAGGAGCACCAGGGAGAGCGCCCGAGCACCAGACCCAGCGTCACACATTCACAGCCAGGCTCCCCGCACACACTCCCCCAGCTCCCCTCCAGCACCACACAGCCTGGCGCTCTTTAAACGACCTTCATGTTACCCTTGTTTTCCTGGGCATGACAAACCTGCAGGGCCTTCCTAGAGAGACGCTTGTTGATCCTTCTGTTGGTCGGTTCCTTTGCGCTGCTTTTTCCTCATATGTGCTATTCTCTATTTTGATTTGCATTTGGCTTTCTGCTGTGGGCTTTGTTAACCATCTGATTGTCTAATACAGGACTGACTGGGGATCAGCCAGCGGCAAACCATGAAACTTCCATGGAAAATGTGTCTGTATCTGATATGGTTTCATCACATTGTATAAGTGAGGTAACATCTAAAGATAAATTTCTATTCAAAGACAATACATACACAGATGAGCCAAAACATCATGGACACCTACCTAATGTGCTGCCAAAACAGTGCTGACCCGCAGAGGCATAGACTCTGAAGACCACTGAAGGCCGAAAGAGGCCACTTCCACCAGGGAACACCATTGTCATGAAGGGGTGTACCTGGTCTACAAAAATGTTTAGGTAGGAGGAATGTGTCAAATTTACTACCTCATGAATGACTTAACCCAGGGTTTGCCACCAGAACATCGCCCATTGCCATCACTTCTCCAGGTCAATGGTGCACACATACATGACCTTCCACCTGATGTAAAACAAAATGGGACTCATTGGAAGAGGCAACCTTCTTTCACTGCTCCAAGGTCCAGTTCCAATGCTCGCATGCCCATTGTAGGCACTTTCAATGGTGGACAGGGGTCATCATAGGCACTCTGATTGGTTTGCAGTTATGCAGCCCCATACGCAGCAGATTGCGAAGCACTGTTGTTGTGATACATTCGTCCCATAACCATTATAAAAATTTTGTGTGACTTGTGCCACAGCAGACCTTCTGTTGGCTCAGAGAGGATCGATGAGCCTTGGGCACCCAAACACCCTGTCGCCAGTTTGTGATTTGTCCCTCCTTGGACCACTGTTGGTAAATTCTCATCACTGTTGACCAGGAGCAATCCACAAGCCTTGCCGTTTCAGAGATACCCAGTCACGTTGCCAAATCAATTAGGCTCTTGTCAAAGTCGCTTAGATCTTTATTCCTTTCCATTTCTCCTGCATCCAACATATTTATTATGAGAATTGTTTACTTACCATCTAATCTACCCAGACCTTAATATGTGGCCTTGTAAGGAGGTGATCAATGATATTCGTTTCACCTAAGACAGGTCATAATTGTCACGTAACAGATAAAAAAAACTTGAATAGAAATGAATTAACTAATCAACAACAGGTGGGGCTGGATAACCAGAGGACAGAGGCGGAGCCGGACAATGTCCGACCAAGGCGCAGCCAGAGGGACGAGGGAGCCCGGTGGAGCCGTATGGCTGATGGTTTCTGGTGTAGCCGAGGGATGGAGGAGCCAGGGCGAAGCCGAAGTGTCGAAAGGCCGAGGTGGAGCAATGGACCCAGAGGCTAGAGGTGGAACCAGGTCACCTGGTCAGACACATGATGTGGAATGGGCTCCAGGGCTTCCAACCTCTTCCACAGTTCGAGCTAGTCCATCGTGGCCTTCGATTACTCGCTCAAGCTGGCATGGTAAAAAACACAGAGCGATCAGGGTAGTGCATAAGGCACGCCAGATGGATGAAGTGTTCTTCCAGTGAACGGTCTCCCTGCTCCAAGCAGTGAAGCTGGACTGCGGGAAGGTCCATGGGAAAACAAAAATCTAAACAAAGCAGAAAGGAAAGACTCCCCAAAGAAACTGTTTTAGGTCCATTCTTCTGTCACGTAACAGATAATAGAAACTCTCACGACAATTTAACTAATCAACAACAGGGAAACTAGGTCACAGAGGGCAGAACTAAAAACACAATGAAAACACCAGGCATGTTACAGTAATGTTTTGGCGCATTGTACATAATCTTGAAATAAAATGGTTAGCATATTTAATGTTAATTATTATTTAAATAAGAAGGATTCAAGAAAGGTATCTAAAGGTCATGAAAATGTTGAAAAACTGGAAATTTAAAAAAAATTCAAAATTTATTCAAAATAGAAAGTATTAATGTATAAATTTCTAAATGTTTTAAAATATATTTTTTAATAAAATAAAAATAAAATAAAATAAATGAATTTTAAATTATTTAATGTATATGCTTTATAATATACAGTATATAATATGCAATACCTATTTTAAAAAAAAATACATAGGAATATTCTAAAGGCAATAAATTAAAAGTTTGACATCTTAGTTGAACTATTTTTATTTAATCATTTAATAATGAAATGTAAAATTTTAGATATAATAAATCAATTTATGTTAACTATTTGGTTGTAGAATTCCACAAGTATTTATATGAGTTACGTTTATTTAATGGTGCAACGCTCAAATATTTAGCTGTGTGTACATTGTAACTATGCAGAGTAACTTACACATCAATTGATGTTCTCAGAGATCTACCTTCCTTCAACCTGCAATAACATGCCTGCTTGCAATTTTGTTTTAATAAATGATTGTTTGATTAAGGTGGGAGTGAAAAATGTACAGAACAGAAGATCTGCAGGAACAAGATTGAGCATCGCCGAAAAGATCTTATGGACCCTCCGCGTTCCACCTTTCTCTGTTTTTGTCCTTCTACCATCCAGATCAGAGCTTGACATTTGCCCTGTTGAGTATAAGGTAACTTTTTGTTAACACATGACTCACTAGTATTTTCACTAGTCCCTTCTCATCACTGTTTTGTTCTTTTGTTCCCACGCAAAATGTTCAGATAAATGACTGAACCGTATCTCTGCATATCCCAGTAGGCATCAGAATAAGATTAATATACATCATGAAACGACGTGAACTCTGTGGTTTCTACTGTTTGCTTTTTGAAAAATGTCTTGTTATGCTCTTACTACTATCTCTCAGTAGTAAAGAATCTTCTCACAGTCATTGTAATATTACCTCTGTTCCTTTTGCACATCTTAAAAGGCAGTCGCTGTCTTCGCTCAAGCATGCCTCACAGTTTTTGGATGGATAATTGTGTGTGAAACCACTGAGAAGTGCCTTTCCTCACCCACTGTTAGCTTCAACAAAAACACCCTTGAATGTAACTGATTCCTCCATCTCTAGAGGTGTTTTGATGAGGCAGATGTTTTTCTGTCGGGATGAATATTACGGAAGAGGCCTATTGGAGGGAGAAATTAGGATTAAAAGCCCTCTGTGTGCCGAGCTCTTGAGGTTTCTTTGCCGGTTGAGTCTATGCCAGACATTTGGAGCTCGTTCTCCTGCTATTGAGATGGAAAAATCAGAGAGAAGGCTATCGTTACTCTCCATCAAGAAGAGGGAAAGTGAAAACAACGAGAAGGGGGAAATCGAGCCGGTGGAAAACATAATAAGTCATCATGTAGCAGAGGAGAAAGAGAAATGGTGTGAAAAGAGCCAAGTAGACAAGCAGAGGCTGTCTGTGACGGATGAGTGCAGGGAAACTGGGCTTGTCTTTCCAGAAGGGCAAACCCAGTCTGATTGATTAGAGCGCCTCTTGAAAAAGGCCTGATACCCAATAGCGTTTCTGAGGCATCTTACAAATGCTCACTTGCGCTTTTGAGAAGTTTTCGGTATGAAATAATAACTGCAATGGTGGAGACCAAGGGATGGTTGTAACACTTCTACAATATATATCTAAATAGTGTGACTTTATGTGTGGTTCAAAGAGTCCCATTGTTAACATTTTGTACATGCATTCATTTTGTTAATGAAACTTCCCTTTTTTATTTATTATTATTTATTTTTTTACTAACCACCATTAATCCCTTCCCCAACTTTTCCAAGTTTGCTGTTTTAGATTTTTATTTTTATTTTTTATTGAAAAAATGTATTCAATATTTTTCATCTTTGTCCTGCAGAAGTAAATAGGAGGTGAAAGTATGAGTATATATTATACAAATGATAAAACCTATTCAGATGACATCAGTTCTGCCATTTAATGTCCCTGATGTGAAATTTTGATTTTCTACTCTGAATTATTTGTATTTGTACACAGAAACGTACATATACTTACGTATCTGTGGTCAAGCATAATAGCGATTTCATCCCTGTACTAATTTTTAGAGGTGTGATGAGACAGTTAGCTCACGAGATGAGACACGAGATTGAGTTCATGAGAATGAGACGAGGCGAGATTTTTAGACAGTATTTTTTAAGAAATCCTCAATGACGAAATACACGACTAGAAAAATAGTCTGCAGGTGCATTTGAAATGTTTTAACAAATCATCTTGTAATGAATGTCATTTCAGTTCTACTTTCTGAGAATAAATTATCATATGCAGTAAAAGACAACAATATAAGCACTGTAAAAGATTTTTCCACAAACCCAACTGACTGGCTTCTCTCCTGTATGATTTCACATGAGTCTCTTCAGACCTTAGAACTGTACATGATTTATGAGCTTCTACAGTACAACTTTTGACCTCCTAACTGAACTCGTTTCCACAAATTGATCATAGAAATAAAAACAGTATAAATAAAACTAAATAACAGTTTTATCTAAGTGCAAACAATAATTGCAACCATAATCAAAGTACTCAAAATCTCAATATTCAAAGAGCAAATAAAGACCACATTTTTTCTTCAAGCATGATACAGAGCTACAGTAAGAGATGGTTACAACTACACAGCCCAGCCTAAGATAGGTTTCATATTGGGAGATATTCGCATGCATCAGGGAGCCGCTTTCAAAATGATCGCGCGTACTCTGTGAATAGGGAGCTGCGGAGCTGAGTGCTCATTTAACAAGATAAGACATTTGTCAGACGCTTAGGCTCTGTTGTACAACGAATCCTCCGCCATGGTCTTGTCAGTCATCTCGTCACGTGATCAGTGAACTCAGATTCCTGCTGCACTATGTTCGACTCTGCAGCCCGTGTTGGATGAGCTGGATGGAATTGAAGCAACTGTTATCCAACTGAATTAAATGGTTCCCAGACAGCAACATAGTGTCGGCCCAGATCCGGCCCACGCGTTGAATCCACATGTACCAGATGTGGTCCGGATCTGGGCCGACACTATGTTGCTGTCTGGGTTTCTATTTCTATAAAAAGCAAAACGACAGTGGAGGCGTAATGTAAATGTAGCTGTGACATATTCTATCCTAACTTCACCGTCACACTCCATCATGGCAATATCGCGAGACAGATTTTCACCTTGACGAGAAATCTCATCACATTTTAATCTCGTGAGATCTCGTGGCAAGAGATCTCGTCACACCCCTACTAATTTAATTTCTAAGTGGCTAAATTAAGAAAGTGTTAAAACTCACCCATATTACAACCACCCCCGTTCTCCCCTACTAAAAAAACAATCCTTCTAAAGTACTAAAGTTGTGTATTTATGATTATAGAAAGTCATTTCCTCAGTTGGAAAGAGTAACCTGAAGGGACTTTTCAGAATTATCCTGTAATGATCTTTGCTCAAAATTGGCAAACCGTAACAAATCTCCTTCCAATTCACTTACTATTTCTCTCTCAGTCTGCTCAAGGTGTAAATGTATTCAACTCTCTTCCCCTTCGAAACATGTGCATGGCTGCCCTTTGCTTGGCGTGAAGCTGCGAGTCACATGTAGTTCTAGTTCTGCCGAGGAGCTTGTAGCCTGAGATGATCTTATCGTAAGCTAAGCTGACATTAACACATGTGACATAAGCCCCCAGTGTACGGACCTCTGCGGGGTCATGTCCAGATCTTGACTTCAAGCGCTTTCTCTCCACACAGGGACGCAACTGTTTGTGGCTGTGATCTCATCTTCACAGCATTTCTGCTTCTGAAGACCTATTGATTAAGATGAGACCCTATTGATTTAGACAGCGCTCACTCATTTAAACGCCCACCTTTAGACGCTCTCATTATTATACATCAGCATTGTAGTTATGTGCTCAAAAGGTTACCATTTAATGGCTCTTTCTTTCACTCATGATTACGATTTTTTTTTCTTCTTCTTTAGGTTCACGTTTAATCTCTCAAATCTGTCTTGATTTCTCTACAGTAACTGCTCCAGGCTGATTATCTATGCGCTGGGCTTATATGTGACATCCTGGGAAAACATTGCTGCCTTTTAAGAACCCACAACCACTTTTTGCATTAGGCTAAGTATAGGGTTTGCAGATTGTGAAATTACAGCAAAATCTGAGGTACATTTATTTGAGAAATGTAAAATAACTTTTTCACATGGTGTTTGCATGCTACCCAGCACTTCCAAAGCATACACATTCGCATAATGGTGAGCCGGCGCACTCTAGTAAATCTATTTACTCTGAAGGTCTATTCTGCGTACAGGGGTTAGGAGATTTTCGGGCTATGACGTTTTCCCCTTCTATTCTATTCTCAAGGGGAAGCTTGTTAACTGGGTTGCTTCCACATTGTACTCTAAATCCACACTCATTCCTTTTGAAGCAGCTTCAAACAAAAGCATGAGTCGACTACAGTGCAGTTTTTGTTTCCTGGCAGCCATGTGGATGGCATATGCTAATGGTATGGGGTGAAGAAGTAGTGTTTTGTAAGAATGGGACCAGTAGCTGCTGGTCATAGCCCAGGGAAACGGCGGCTTTGAGTGGCATAGATGTCTGCAGTAGAAAGGGAAAATGGAAATGTTTCAGACGTGAGTGGCGTTTTTCACAGTCGCCACATGAAAAAAAAAAAGGCCATTTGTGGTTTGTGCTCCGAGTCGTCTCCACAGAGATGGACAGCTTCCGCCTGTTGTTAAATAATCATACCTCTTCCTGTCCAGATGTGCATCACAGGTTGTTTAATAGAGCAAGGGTTGAATAGGAGCTTTGTAGATTTTGGTTTTCTCTATGCCACACAAAGTGAGTGTTACATATTAAAATGTTTTTGTTGTTATTTTTACCACACATGTTCACACAGCTCAAAAAAGCACTCCATGCAAGCTATAACCTATTTCTTTATATCTATCTGAAGCCATAAAGCCATAAGATACCAATTCGTTTTGCATAAATTCAGATTTGATGGCAGTGATGCCAAATTACATTGGCTCTTACATGTCTTGCAAAAGATGCCATGCCAAGTTTGAATATGCAAAAGCGACAATATGTTCTGTGAATAATTATTATGGCATGTTTCTCTTTCAAAAGTATTGTATCTGAAGCTTTTGTAAGGTTTCACTGTTAGGTTTAGATTTTTTTGTTTTTGTATTTTAGGGCTGCCAAAGTTATTATGCTAACTTTTATAATGTAAAAAAAAAAAAGGTAAAATGTCTCACTGCAATTTAGTGCCATTTTCGTTTTTAATGCCGGTGGGTCGTAAGGTTTCAAGCAATATAATATACAGTATCAAAAACTAAAATTAATTTGTGGGCAAATTTTATTAAGTTAAGTTATTAAGTCTTGGAGTCATGTATTTTAGTTTCAGTTTTTCCCAGTTAGTTTTTAATCATATTTCAGTTAACAAAATTGTTTTCATTTAATTTTGTTCTAGTTTTTGTTAACAATAATAACACAAAGGTTGCATGGGATATTTCTGGTGCATTTTTGAGCTTGACAACCCTTGTTTATTTTTTATTGTTTTTGCTTGGAAATGAGCAACATGAACATTATTTTGTTTTCCACGGAATAACGGAAATTTTGGAATGACGTGAGGGTCATTTTGTGTGAACTATTCCCTTAATGTCTTACTTTGCAGGTGGCAATACCCAGGTTTTTAAGGGCAGACCTATAAGGGGAAGGGTGCTCCTTCGCCATGACACTAAATCTGACAGCCAAGTGATAATAGTTAAAAATGTCCCTATTATGGCCTTTCATTTTTATCCTCCTTAGATTTTATGTAACACCAGAGGCAATGAAGCATCTAATTGCCTTACCTTCTCCTTGTGAGAAATCACTTGGCCCGAGTACACATGCAGTTTCACGGCACCCTCCCCTCTCATTGCTCGTCCACCAAAGCATATCGTTTTCTCCGGCTCTGGATGAACCGCTGCCTCCCTGAGCCAGGATAATTGACTGTGCGGCTTAACAGCTTAATGGAGAGGGGGGCAGTTACTCATGCAAAACGCAGGGAGCTTTGCTCTGAAGCGTGCTACAGGTCGCCCTACTTTGTGCAGCTGAAGGGAAGGATATGGAGAGTGCGCTTAGATTGGGAGGATAAGATTTCACAGTAAGATGGCTTCATTTTCTCCCAGGGGTCTTTGCCTGTGGGATGCTAATGAGTCTGATATGCTAATAGGGGTGGAGCTTTTCAGCAGTTTCCCCCTCACTCCGCCTCCATCTTCCTGTCCTTGTCAACTATCCCTACAGCCCTGGACTTCAAAGACGCTCCTACACGTACTTTCCCGCAGCATTTGCATTAAGCCAACACCAGTTCTCGAGCGAAATGAGACGCCTCGACAACAAATAAAGAGTCAGCAGTTTACTGTTTGACATTTAGCGGAGCATTAGTGAATTTCACACTTCCTGTCCTCTCGCTCGTAATTAGCAGAGTGAGGCATTACACTTCACTGTACAGTGCTTGAGAGTGGCATCAAGGAGAACATCATTAATGGACACCTGGAGATGAACAGCTTGTGGTTGCTGCTTGGTGTGACCCTGAGCAGGGCGCAGGCTGCTTCGTAGAATCAAATGAGGTGACTGATGTAGGGGGATAATTTGTCAGATCTGGGGCAGTCCCAAGAGCTGCAGTTTGTCTCTGTTGACAACCGCGCTCACCTGAAGGGCTACTCATCCTGTGTATGCCGAAATGTGATCGCGCCGTAAAGGAGACTGATGCCCTCTACCACGTCTGCCCCGCTGTCCTCTAGTGCGTCCTCTTTTCTGCCTTCATGTTTCTGATTGGGATTCTCTCTTCATTTGTGTCCTTTCTTGTCCTCCTCCACTTTTCTACCACACAAAAGCCACATTACTCATAAATGAAAAGATATTTTGAAAAGATCTTCTTTTGTGTTCCGCAGAAGAAAGAAAGCATAGGTTTGAAAGAGGAATAAGTGACAGAATTTTCATTTTCATCAATTATCCCTGTATGCTCAGTGTTATTTTATCTTTAGCTTTTATCTTCAGTTTAAAAATATATATATTTCTATTTAGATTTATTTAGTTTTAGTTTAAGTTTACATTTACCACTGGCAACTAACTGAAATATAATGAGTTAACTTTTTAAGTTTAAGTTTTTCATCTAATTTTTATACTTGATTTTATTTCAGTGTTACATTGAGACACTTACTATTGAAGTAAATCAGGCCAATTTTGTGGGATAATTGATCAAATATTTAAAAAAAATTTTTTTAAAAAGAACTTTTTTGAGCTGTAAACATAATAAAAAAATATAATTTTTACAGATTTAGTTCTAGTTGCATTGTCATGGTGACAAGGTAAAATTCTATATTTACACAACTCTACATAAAATGTTCATCTTAACAAGCATATCTTTAACATCTTGTGGCTAAACTATTTAAAATTAGTATTTTAATGTGTGCATATTGGCCCCATTTATCCATTGTAAGTGCTTCATTCACTGTAACATGGATATCTGTGTACATGGAAATACATTTGTGTTAATCGACATTAAGCCACAAATTCTGTTGATTGAACTTAACTTGTACTGCACCCGTAATATTCCTTTAATTCCAAGTGGATTCTCGTAATTTTTATTTGTGATGGATCTATAGATTTTGCTTTTAAGTACAAGCCAAAAGACTTGCCATTGTTCACCATTCTAAATTCACCCATGCTAAATAATTCCCCTAACCCTTTCGCTCCTTCAACAGAGTCCAAGCAGGATATGAGAACCATCTCTCTGCTAACAGCTATAGTAATAGTGAATGGATTGAACCTTGAATGCTATATCGACGTTAAGTGGCTGGGGAACAAAGTGAATGAGAGATGATACGAAGGACACATGGATCCAACAGGATGCATATGGAACAAGACTGTGTTTTGGCTCGGACACACATCCTTTTGAAATGAACGGTGATCATATGTGTCCCGCTCATAACAACAATGGAATGATGTAATCCACTGAGGCTGGCCTCAGAACCCATAATAGTAGCTAAGTTGCCGTTTTGTGTTGCTCTATGACCTTCCTTTTTGTTTTCTCTGAAAGTTCCCCATTAGCGTGTTCATACTGTGTCACCTAAAGTAAGCACAGATATATTATTTATATCATGTGTGGGAATCAAGCACAAAGGCTGTTTTCAGGGAATAATCACACCGAGGGACTGAGGAAAGAGCCTTAAATCACAAAGGGAATACTGCTTTTTGTGTAATGTTTATCATCCCTTCAGGCAACCATGGCGTGAAATGAAAAGTTGAGTTTTTGACCACATGTTGCTTCAATATGGGTTTTACAGGTGGCAGATAGTAGATATTTGGCCACAGTGCTGGTACAATGGTCTTCTGTAGCCTAGCCAACCACAAGGAATTTGTTACAGTGGAACATCTCATGTTCTGTTGGAGAAAGGTTGTCTGGGAACTGGAACAGATTGTTTCTTTCTTTCTTTTCTTTATAGTCTCTGATTCTGTGCAAAGTGCTTGGCGAGATCTGACTGTTTAGACGTTTATCGTACTTTGCATTGGATTACAACATTAACCCTAATGTTGTAATCAAATGCAAAGTACGATAAACGTCTAAACCTTTTGGTAGTTTATCTTTAAAAAAAATCATTTTTCCCTCCAGGGGTGTTATACAGTATGGCACATATACAGTATGACTAATTATCCAACAAGCACTTGGACAAAGAAATATTTTTAAAATAATGTCTCTGAAAAGGCAATTTTGAGTCTCTAAAGCCAATATGACTAAAGTGTGAACATCATGATTGAAAATGTGCAAAATTCAAATCAGAGGGCACATTGCATCTCCTTTTATTGTGTGGATCTAACTTTTTGAGAGTAACAATAAAGATTCTATATCATATATATTTTCCACCTTTTGTGGAAAATGTCTTTGTGGTAAAAGTTTTAAAGTTGCCATATTGTACTATAAGGTTCCTAATTTTGCTTTCGAGCTCTCCTATAACAGGTTTACATGCATCAACATTTTTTTTTTATAAAAATAATAATAATAATAATATACATTGCACATTGCTGGCTGCACATTATATTTTCAGAACAAACAAAACTTTTCTAACCCTTAAATGCATAACTCGGGTCTTTAGTGACCCGGGACGTCGTTCACTACCCTTCTCCTCATTCATTTTTTAAAGTTAGTCATAAACCATCTTAGTATTCCTCAATCAGTGCATTATAAACAATATAACAAGAACAAAATAATAAAATTATAAAAGAATGCCTGTTTACCATTCATTTTTTTATAAAAAAAAAAAAGAAATAAAAATTGTATAGAGTCGCTAACAACCGAGGTGTGTAACAGTGTAAGTATATTTTTTCTGCACAACAATAATTAAATCTCTGATGACTGAATAAGTGCAATTCCCCTTTATTCCACAAGGTGGCAATGTCTAAAACACAAGTATGAAGTGACATTTCACTCATAGTTACCCCTAGGCAGAAAACAAAAGAATAGGAAGTATCAGCAAAACTTGAAATGGCTTAGCGATTTACTGCAGAGCAAGTACTGAACGCAATCAAATATTAGTGTCACTGTCACTTGATGGTGGATCTGGTGTAGAAGCTGTCAGCGATCAAAATGTTGATTTTGAAGATGTTGCAAATGATAGTTTTAAGAATATGTTTGAGATCACGAATGTGAGCCAGATTCTGAATGTACTGTACTGGGAAATGAGCTCTGATGAGGACAGTGATGATGGTATAGGGGAGAGCGGGGCACAACCTAACACATTTTGGTTTTTGCTCAATTATTAAAAAAATAATTAAGTTAGACCTACCATTTTCGCACAGTTGCACTGAAAGTGACAGAAGTTCAAATGTTACAACTTACCCCATATGCGGGGTTAATTGTAACAGACAGACGGGTTATTTGTAACACTTGTGTGTAACACTCATGATTCAGTACTATTTTATCTGTATAGTTTGATACTGTTTGTACATCTGTATAGATAGATATCCATACATCCATCCCTCATCAAATCATCCTTCTTTTATGGATCAATATCATGGATAGAGATATAGGAAAGGGCTGCACAGTTTTGCAATAAATAAATAAATAAATAAAATCATCAAATATTGTAATTTCAATTGAATTATATTTGTGTGTGGCAGCTGCATGCAAAATTAAATAGTATTAAATTAAATAGTAATGATAATAAAAACGAGCTCAAAATCACATTTTAAAGGTTTTTTTGCATGGAAAACAGGCTATATTTTTAATAAATAAACAAGTGATCAATGCATAGTAAACAAATGTGAAAATTCCAATTCCAACATTGTTTGTGAAAGTCCAAGAAAGTTAAATGTGGCAAAATAAATATATAAATAAATAATCAAACCTGAAAAGTTGTGTGGCTCCCTGTTTTCATTTCATTTTCGTTTGGCGGCTTAGTTGTTAACACTGTGCTACAACTAACCCGCTGTGTAAAAAATATTTTAAGCCTAGCTAACATTTGCTAGGAGTTGCTGATGTTTCAAAATGGTGCTATGTTTTAGCCAAGACAGTGATTAAGGTAATATAAAGTTATATTTGGTGACGTACACACCCAACTCAGAAACTGAAAAAAATCTTATGATGAAAAATTTACTTGCATGGTGTCAAAACACTCTTTGTCCAGAATCTTCATGAAATCGTATCAAAACTTTCCACAAATCCGCGGGAGACTTCTGGCAGCGAGAGAAAATAAGCGGAAACACAACCTGCTTGACCCTAACTATGTTAGTCCATGTTACATTTAACCCCGCGTTAGGTTGTGCCCCGCGCTCCCCTAAAACATCTGCTCAAACTGATCCATTCCAAGCTCCAAAAAGGTAACAAAATATGTTTTATTTTACTCTTCTGTAATTCTTACAATATCAGGAGAGTTTTATATTATCGCGACAGGTAGACATTCATCCGTGCTAGAATATGTAATAATGATTGGTGAAACTTTCATTCATTTAAGGGTTAAAGATTGTGCTATAATTGTACTAATGTAGGATTGAGAGAGCCTCTTTCTATAGCAAAGCTATAGCATAGTTTCTGATAGTGAGCTAGGCCTGTAGGCCAATATGTGTGTACTTTGGGGGTTGATGAATTGTCACACCTTTAGTACGGTGGGGGAAGTGTAATTATCTGATTGGTCAGTTTGAATGTCTCACATTTGGGTTTTAGTCACATGGTCAGGGAAAGGATAAAAGAAGATTGAAACTGTTGCTCTGTCTTTTGATGCGCTGGCTCTCTTCTTCTCTGAGTACCTTTCTTGGGGCTCTCTCTCTTTACCTCCTCCTTCCTCCCTCTCTCTCTCTCTCTCTCTCTCTCTCTCTCTCTCTCTCTCTCTCTCTCTCTCTCTATCTTTCTATCTCTCAGGTAACATTTACATGCTGGGTAAGATTAATGGTATAAGTTATCATCATCTCATACATCTATTTTGTAACTATTTTAAGTGTAACCATAACCATATTTTGTCATTAAACTTTTTCAATCACAAGTAATGTGCTAAATAGTTTTGATTTGGTATTGACTTTGAAGTGCTACCTATTGCAATACAATATCGTTGCTCTTTATAGCAACGCTCTCCCACATATTAAGCTATTGTAACTGCGCTTATTTCCGTCGTTGGTATAAGTTGCAGTTGGTGGAACAGACAAGAAATGCAGGAATACACCCTTACACTAATATGCTATTAGTACAATTTATAATGATTGTGCTAATTAGAAACAATCATTTTATGAAATTCGAAGCCATATTTGAAAATAGAAGCCATATTTGAAAATATATATATCGTATTGTTACATCTAATATGGATTTAGTGTGTATTTTTAGTAGTGACATACTGTTTAAGCCCACATTCGATTCTATCCGAATAATTCAGATATATACTGGAAACAGACAATGACTGCACACCCCTAATATTTCCTCTGCCTTATTTTATGGAGCATATCAGTGATTCTTTAATAAAAAATAAAAAAAAACTTGAGCTGTATCATGTTTTATGTCTGTTATAGATGTTGAGATTCTTTCAATAACACCATTGTTATCCACTGTCATCATCAGGTGTCTGTTGAAGCTCCTGTGGTGTCTGCTGGGATAGCCATGTTTACCAGCCTCCACCTCAGGCTCTTCCCCACTGAGAGCTTCATGCCCAACAAGGGTGTAGCACACCGAATCCCCCCTGATTCAGGAGCTCACGTAAACAACCTGCGGGCAGCACCTCCTCTCCCCAGACTGTCCCCTGTTACTAAGATCTCATACTGCTCCCCTGAAGAACATCTCCAGATTTCTCCAGAAGTCACCTCAAGTAGTCATTTTTATTTATTTTAGAGGAACATCTGTCCACTCAGCTGAGATGCATTGGACCTTTACCTTTATTATAAACTAGGGGTGTGCAATGAACAGTGTTGAGGAAAGTTACTTTTAAAAGTAATGCATTACAAAATTGCGTAACTCCCCCAAAAAGTAACTACCGGTAATTCCCTTACTTTGTTGCTTTTTATCTCCTGGGCTGGGCTTGTTTGTTTTTTAATATTTTTTTTAAATATATTTTTGGCAAACGTAAAGGCCCTTTCACACCAAAGTGAAATGAAAAGGCCTCAGGCTGAAGGAAATGTGATTTGCTTACTCCTGATTTCTCTCAACATGGAGACAGGAGAGCTGTCAGTCAAGAAATGGGACAACAAAGTAACTTTATTTGAAAAGTAATTTTTTGTTGTAAAATTAAAAGTAATGCATTACTTTACTAGTTATCTGTAATCTGATTACGTAACTCGCATTACTTGTGGGCACATCTAAATACAGGGATGTATATGTGTCTAGTGCAGTGATAGAATTATTTGTATCGAAATTCAGATAAAACAGGATGTTGGTAAGACTTTAAAGAAGTGTGTCAAAACTGAAAATATAAAAAAAGAACCTTCCATTTATAGTTTCCATTTAGCAAATATGCCTCATATAATTTGTTATACTAAATTATTTAATTCAGCAAGGATACATGATCAAAAGTGACAGTAGAGACTATTTTATATTGTTTCAACTTATTTGAACCTTTTATATTCTGAAATAACTGTATCACGGTTTCCATGAAAATAATGAAACTATGCATTTTTTAAATTAAATTGAGAATTAAAAAAATCTTACCAACCCCAAACTTTTGAATAGTAGAGTCTTTTTTACTAAATGAAAGACAATGATTAAATATTTTATAAATTTCATTTTTGTTCAATGTTAATAATTTTAAAATATTTTATTTCATGTGCTTGTTGAATAACATTTATTTATATTTTATTTTTAAGCTTCAAGCACATCATTAGAAGTGGCTTTTTTTCAACATCCACTAAAATTCCTCTCTTCCCTCTATTACATCCAGAAGATTACATATGCATGGTGTTGTGCTGTGTTTACCACAACTGAACCACACGGTCTCTCCGTTGCAGAAGAACTCTGTGATGACAGGTATTTGAGTCCGTGTTACGCCATCTCTCCTCCCTTCTCCACCCACCTGCTTCATAACGCCAGTCCTTGACTTAATGTGGCCATCATGGTGACTGTCTAGGGCAGATGAGAGTTAATTGAAATAGAAGGCTGCTTCTCACTGATGGAGACTGACAGCACCCCCTCGCCAGAAGTGACTGTGCCACCCCATGCTGGCAGTTTTCACAGTGAAAGAAAAGTGTGCGGTGGTGAAAAAGGCAGGCTGTGCTGTGAGTGCTTGGGCTGCCTGCCAAAGCCGCCGGATGAGTTTATTAGAAACAAGAAGAGAGATGCATATATTTCCATTTTTTCTTGTTTTCACCCTCAAAGAATTAGAGGAAGGTTTCCAGCAACATGCTTGCGAAGGACTGACCCTTGGCGACTTAAAATCAGAGATCAAGACGATGAGTCAGGGGCACGGGGACGGCGCGAACAGCACAGCACACAGTCTAAATAATTTCACATGCCGAGCCTGTCAGGTTTGATGTAATGAGCTCTGATTTTGTCATCCAGCGCTGTGCAGATAGGTTAATCATTTTCATTAACACCACCTCCTCTGAGAGACCTCTTCCTCTCAGTGCTGTCAGTGGTACGTTGGCTTGGCGAGCGCTCAGACCCCTCAGATGTTTTAGTCTAGTGCCAGAAAAGACTGAATCGATGCACGCAGACAGGCAAGGACCCCTCAGTGGGCCCTGAGTGGACGACTGTGATTACTGCTGACAATAATTTATGGGCCTTGCTGATTGAAAACATGAGAGATGTAGTTAGAGTTGCAAGGGTGATTAGGCAGCACCTTAAGATACAAAGATGGTGTCACAGCTGCTGCTGCTGGGAGAAAGTCTGCATCCAAGCACCACATGCCACCGCAGTACAAAAAAAAAGATCAGTTGGTAGAAAGATATTAGTATGAAGATGAAATTAATTCTAAATCAGCTACAGTCATGTGGGTTACTCATTGTAGTAACCATAAAGTCACACTGTAACGGAAATAGCGACATATCTTGTCTTTCGTATTGTCACATACATCCAAACGAAACGGATTCTTGAAATGTTGGTTCTATATGCTTTGGCTGTTTTTTGGATAGATGCAGATCAAAGTCAAGTTTGCAGTCGATTGCTGAACGGTTGGTTTTCTGAGTAAAAAAAAAAAAAGCAATAGCAATCGGTATTACAACTATAAGTAGTGTTACAGTATTGGAGCCTCGGTTTTTTTTATTTTTTATTCACTTTTGTTTTCCAAGTACAGTTATCATCACAAATACGGTCAAGGTGGGTCTGAATGACAAAGTGAACTAAGTTCCACCACATACAATATAAACAGCCACATAGCAGTTTCAGCGCAGTTCTTTATCATGCTCAGAGTATTGGTGCCCTGTAAAGTTTTCACGAAAACAAATGGCAAGTAATTGGGTCATTCATAAGGCCTATTCCCAAGGTGTTGGCAAGGGATGAGAGATGGTCCATGTACAAATCCCTCTTTATGGTGAAACTCTCTGGTGGCTTGGGGCAATATCACCCTCCCTCCCTTTTTTGTGCACACAATGGATTGCATTAAGCTTGTACGATATAAAAAAAAAAACATTAATGTCCCCTTTTATCCACCACAGTGGAAATCAGGTCATGTGATCAACAGCATAAAGCAAAATCACTGCTATCTGAAGATTTTTTACTAAACTAGTTAGCAAAAAAGGATAGTAAATTAAGTGGAAGTCATTTTGAACTTTTGCTCCCTCCCATTACCACAGGTAATACCACATCCTTGTAGACCTGCTGATGGAGCCCCCTTCTGTTCCTTGAATACCTGCAGGATTTCCGTCACCTAATATCCCATGATTAGCCTTTGCCACTGGGTCCAGGTCATTAATCCCGTCTCCTACACTGAGTGACAATAATCTCTGCTCACTGGGCAGGAGAGCCAGCTCCATTTGTCACTCTGTCACCCAATGGCTCTCACATGGGAGAGGACAAGGACCATTTATCTGTGGAATGTGCTGCAGTAACTGCAGGGACGGCAAATTAAAAAAAAAATCCATCCTTCCTTAGGATTGTACGGTGATTTGGAGCGAAGATAAAAGCTTGATTCCTCTTTTTTTGCAATGAGGGTACAAAGTCTTTGTCATTAAATATAATGTCAGTCATCAATGTATTTTTGTCTGATACAGCATATTCAAGGTGAAGCAAGTTTTGTGCCACTAGCATCAGAATAGCAAAACTAATGAGTTTGTTTTTCCCCTGAGAGTGGATGGGGCCTCCTTGACAACTATATCGATAGAGTGCTGCAGGGATGACATATTTTTGTAGGCCAAAACCCGGAAACGAGTTGTCATTTTAGCACTTTCAGCCCCATCGTTCTGAAGTCAATGGGTTTTTTGAATGGGTTCTTGATTAAATGCCTGAAATAAGGTTTGTAGCTCAGGATATTTTCATGCTTTATTCTAAGCCTATAAATACTGTACATCAGTAATAACCCATTGTGATGTAAGGAAAACAGGAAAACTCTTCCACTCACTAGTCTGCTATCACAGCCTAATCGTTTTGTTGCAAAGTATTCAAACTCAAACTTTCAGGGAAATTTTTTTTAAATAAAGACTAAAGCCCCTTTCACACAGCACGTTGATCCCGGGAAATGGCCATAAAATTGCTAGAGTGCCTTCTGTGTGAACGCAAACACGTCCCGGGATTGATGCCGGGATGGGGACCTAGTAACATTACCGGGACCAATGCCGTAAGGGGTATTTTGTTGCTCTTAGAAGAAAGTTTTTGTTCGTCATCAACAAAGAAAGAACGAAAAAATGTCTGCAAAATAGAATGAAGCAGAGACCAGGGA
Organism: Abramis brama; assembly: GCF_963993115.1. NCBI lineage: Eukaryota > Metazoa > Chordata > Actinopteri > Cypriniformes > Leuciscidae > Abramis > Abramis brama. The sequence continues at coordinate 36,476,520 of NC_139971.1, forward strand.
GCTCCTTGCTATCCGTGCTGAAGCTGAGATCGTTCGCCAGCTTTGTGGAACGGTACACACGAATCTGGAAAAAAATGCTTGAGCGTGGTTTCTCGAGATCGAAAGCGCAAAGACGCCGCGTAAAAAAATCCACCAAGTAAGTGCACGACTACAGTGGAAAGACTGGTAGCGGAAGATTAGACTGGCCTTTCTACAACACATCCTGACGTCACGTGTCTTTACGGGATGTGTGTGAACGCACTCACAGATTCCGGAAAATCACTGGAAGTGTGAATGAACCAAAATCAAACGATTATTAACATTATCCGTGTATTTTACGGAATCTCTGTGTGAAAGGGGCTTAAAAGAGTTGTCAGAAGCTTAATGGTGGTGACGTTGATGTCATACTATCACGGTGTTTGTTTATCTTTTTACTTCTGGCGCAGAGCAGAGGTGTAAAGTATTTGAGTAGATGATAATTAGTGGCTTTACTTAAGTATCTTTTTGGATACTTTGTAGTTTTACTGAGTATCAAAGATATTAGCATTGAATAAGTAGTCTATGTACTCTTTACTCCAATACATTTGTGATGAGTAATGCATTTACTTTTTACATTTTGCATGGCACTTAACTTTTTCTGCAGCAATTTATTTCTGCTGCAAAATATGTGATATCGCCATCTACATGCCATTGAAGGTACTATATGTATTCGTTTTGCCCTTACACTCAAACTTGTCAACAGTTTACGCGGATATGCGGTCATTAGCAGGCTGTTGCTGAATCACAGGTGTTTCATACAGTATATGAGATGAGGACGAAACCAGCACGTCCAATGCAAGTAGGCTTTGACTTGTACTTATATTGAAGAGTCCTTTTTGAAGGATGTATTTTTACTTATGCCCTTTTTGACCACTTGAGCTTAACTGAGACTTGAGTGTTTGTAGACATTTAAGAGGCTGTTGTGTCGACCTTGATTTATTGCAATATTAAGGTGTTCAGTTTTATTTTGATTTTAGAAAATAAACATGTGATTGCTCTCCTCACAAATCAGCTGTTTCTTGTTTTCTACTGGCATGGTGAGTGTGTCTTTGAGCCTACATTCAGTACGAGTAAAATTCCAAAATACTGTTAAAATCTGATACTCTTAAGACTTTTACTCAAGTTGTATTGGAATTGGTAACTGTAATTGAGTCATTTTCGCTGTAAGGTATCTGTACTTTTACTCAAGTATGGTTTTCAGGTACTCTTTACACCTCAGTTCTGGCAATTGTATTTAAGCTTCAAAATTCATAAGGTGCATTCATTTGTGAAGATTATCCTGATGAATGTGTGTTACAAAACCTGTAAGAATCACAAACTTTTGTTGGTCACAGTGGAAAATCAATTCCAATGGAAAAATCCTATCGAGTTTTTGCTAAGGGAACCAGGGTCATGTTAACTTACGGGTTGGCCTACAAAAATGCATCATCCCTGCAGCACACTAATGGTTGTGTCAATGGTGCAATATCAACAGCAATGCTTTGACAGAAAAGCGTATATAGGCTACTTTTCAAGGAAATTGGCCTAAGTGGCTTAGTTGTCTCTGCCTGTATAAGTAACATTGCAACTGCATGTCAACTAACTCTCATTAGAATATTAGTAGACTGTCCGCTTAATATCTACTAACTTTATTGTGATGGTCTTCCAACAGATATTCTATGGACTATTAGTAACTTTGCAACTAAATGTCAACTTATTCTAACCCTAATCCTACCAGTCTACTAATACTACACTCTAATGAGAGTTAGTAGACAAGTAGGTGCAATGTTACTTAAATTCAACAGAATGTGTGAAAGGGACCATCAAAATAAAGTGAAACCGAAAATATTTTATCACTGAAAAAAATTACAAGCTTCAGCTTTAAGTAGTTGTCATTTGCCTTTGCACTAGTTGTTTACCAGTGCTGAGTCATTTTTGTATTTCGATCATTCAATTTACCTCAGACTGTGTGTCATACAAGGAAACAAATCATTATAAGCATGATTGACTCAAGAGGTGTGAGAAGAGCTTGTTAGTTCTCCCTCTCTGCGCTTCCTCTCTCTCTCCCACGTGCTACCTGAAGCCACAGAGCCTCGGCAGACTTTCAGATGAATAAATTTGTATATTTTAAAGCGTATTCCTCTGTGCTGAAGAATTCTCCAGAGGCCTCTTCTCTTCTTTTCTCCCAAGTTTGCCTCACACCCTATGGAGTCATTAGTCTTCTTGCTGTATTGAATCTTTAATCATCTGTGTTTGAGGGAGATAAAAGAGGGAATATTGCTCTTTAAAATTCAAGTTCAGCCATTCCCACTTTGGCTTTTTTCTTTGAAGTGTGCAGACTGGTTGAACTACATATTTCTTGCTTCCTCTGAATTCAACATCTGCAAATTGAGACATTACACAATTGCAGCTGAGAATGGTGTGTTCCCAAAGGTGAGTGGTGGTCTTGTGTGGGCTTGTAGTTTTCCTTCATGCTCTGTACAGCCAAAAGCCCTGTGCTGTTTTTCTCCTGTCATTTATCTACAGATAGATATTGGCAGCGCTTCTGCAGAAGGACAGCTGGCAGCGATTGTTGAACTCCTCTGCCCAGATACTGGATACCTCGGCACCCTTTCCAGTTCACCCTCATTTCACCTTGGATTGGAAAAGGTATAGCACAGCTGACCTAGAAACAGTCTTTTAATTGTTCATATGGCCTTCTGACCAACCATACACGGCAACACACACTGCAAAAAAATGAAATTGTGCAACTGTTGCCTAAAAGAAACATTCTTCTGTGGGTGTAATTCGTTTGTTTTCAGTAGACTAGAACAGACTTGATGCTCTGAAGCCACCTTTCCACTGTCAGGAAAAACGGTTTTCTTTGCTTCACTTCAAAGTGAAAATTATGTCATTTACACACCCTCAAGTTGTTTCAAACTTGTATGAATTTCTTTCTTCTTCAAATATTTTGAAGAATGTCGGTAACCAGACAGTTGATGTACCCCATTGACTTCCATAGTAGGAAAACAAATACTATGGAAGTCAATGGGGTACTGTCTGGTTACCGACATTCTTCAAAATATCTTCTTTTGTGTTCAGCAGAAGAAAGAAATTCATACAGGTTTGAAACAACTTGAGGGTGAATAAATGATGACAGAATTTTCATTTTGAAGTGAACTAATCCTTTAACCGTTCCATTCCATGTCGATCTGGCCCAGTATAGTCCTAGTACGGATATGGTTTCATTTTCCATTGTGGGACAGATTTCTTTGGAATGTAATAGTATAAATGCGTCAGTCGTTGCCTTGGTAAAGCAAGAGTTTACTGACGATATGCAACGCATTCTCATCCTAGGGCGTCATATACTGACGCTTTTGAAATTTCTTCAATATCCAACGCAAAGGGCACCCTTTAGCGTCAATATGAGACGCCGGTTATGGGTAGGTTTAGGTCTGGGGTAGGTTTAGGGTTAGACCGCTAGGAGGCGCCTCCTAGACTCATATTTATCTGCGTCTCATATTGGCGCTTAAGGGTGCCCTCTGCGTCGGATATTGAAGAAATTTCAAAAGCGTCAGTATATGACGCCTTGGGATGAGAACGGGCTGCGATATGAGATGTAAATAGTGACTGTGTTATGGTAATTGGTGACATATGGTGACATGTTATTATTGATTTGTTTTACATTGCTGAAATAGCATGCTCAGAAACTGGTATATCAACAGACCAATTCTAAGTTGCGACGTCATTATACACAGTCTACGACATAGGGGTCGTTCACACAGAACGTGTTTTTCCATTCCACTGCGCTACTTTATGAATGTAAACATGTGACATCTTTAACTGTTTAAAGATGCGTCCTGCATCTTTTGAAGCATCTCACGCATGAGCGCCGTGTTTTTAGAATGCTGTCAAGTTAAAATAACTTTTAAAAGGCGCGTCTCATGACCTTGAGGTTTTTCCCCATTCCACTGCCCACGTTCTGTGTTAACCAATTTACACATGTGTAATATCATCCACTGCATTTTAGACAAACACTTTTTAACTTCCATAATCATGTGGCAAAATTACCAGAGATGCACTTTTTGTAATACTTAGAATTGACTAAAAAATCCCATGTTCACCATGACACTTCTGTCTGACAAAGCATTTTGTATCATGCACTCACACATACACGACTCAAATATTTCCCTGCTTTTGTAATCACAGATGTCAGTGATACACAACAGTGTGACCTCATTGAGATTGTTCTTACAAAACAATGGCAGGCCAGCCCGTCAGACCTGCTCAAAACGTCACACACGCTTACAAATATACAATAGATTTGAGGTCAAGAGCAGGAGCTGTTATGGGAATTCCCAGCTTACAGGAATAACCTGAAGACTGCAGCAGTTTGAAGTGGTTCACATGTACGTATGATGGTGTTTTGTTGACAGTGCTCTCCTTTGCTTTATTCGTATTCCTCACGATTAACAATCACAGGTCATTTGATTATTTAGCAACAACATACTTTATTAATGTGGTTACCTGGGAGGTCTGAAAGGAAAAGTTGTAATAATAGAAGATATTTTCCATGGAGAGATTAGAAATTTATTCTTTGTTAAAAATAACTATAGATATTTAGCTGCGTATCAGGCCTTTTATATTGCAGAAGTGAATCGCATCAAGCCGTGACATTCTTTGCCGTATAGATCCTGCCCTTGTTTCTTAGTGCTGTCTCTGTGCGGCCTGTTTGCCTTATCTGTTCTCCTCACTACAGAGAGCACGAGTGAGACAGAGGGAGCGCATCGGTTCTCAACACTTGTGTCAGAAGCTTACTGAGCATTATACTCAACATTTCTACTTCTGATCAGAAATGTAAGCCTGTTTTCATCTACCACAGCACATTTGCACAGTTTCAAAATCAACAGGGGGCGGATGGGGAGGACAATTTCCAGTGGCACACATACAGCGTTAAACCGCATGCAAAAGCTACAGAGATGTTGCAGAAATTAAGAAAACAGCTCATAAGGCTGTTATTGTGTATGCAAGTCTCACTAATAGGGACGTCTTAAATGCAGAAACGCGGTCAGCCAAACAGCCCTGGTGGCAAACTCAAGACCCCACTTGCCCTCTGTGATAGTCCTAATTTAGCTTCCGAGTTTGATATAGCGCTGCAAATATTTGCCCGTGCACACATTAAATCTGTTTGCTCGGGATGTTTCAACAAACAAACCGCAATGGTACATTAAATGAAGTAAATGTTCAACAGTGTATGCGATTATGCACTACATATATCTGACTCTCCACTGTGAAAGAGTGTCTTTGTGTTCTCTGGTCTTGTTTGGACAGATGGTTATTCTTCCAGTCTTGATGTTTTGATAATTTTTCTTGCATTAGATGCCTTAAATGAATTATTTACACGGTGTCATGCTAAAACATTTGTCAGAAATGTTTTGACGACTTTGAACTTCTGCTGCAGCGTTTAGTAGGCTTTTCAGTCTTTCACCTATAGAAAATCAGTTTCCTATACTGTTGTCAAAGACTTGCTTCCTGCTCATATTCATATTTACCTATCTATATTAATTTATCTCCTGCTCAAAGGTCTGCTATCAGAATGTCCATGAAATTCCTGTCCTCACCGGTGGACAAAGAAGAACAAGAGCAAGGAGGTACAATTCATCTAGACCTTGGTATCCTTAGAAGTTTCAAGGTTCTGCGGAAATTTTTATCTCTGTTATGAGTATTTTGTGCTATGGTACTTTTTCACATCATAATTGCAATCAGAGAATCCTTTTTAATTTTAAAGAAAGAATAATATGTCGATTTTTATGTAGGATTGTAGGTGTGTAATTTTGGGAGAAATATAACAAGCATTCTGTCAGGCGTTGAGATCTGCAAAATCCAGAAATGCCATTTACAAACATTTTAGCATTGTGCCACAGGCTGACACGTTTCATCTGAATATATTACAGGGATCTTTTGAAATGCAAGAGGGGCATGAAATGTGAACTGACACAGCAGTTTACATTCAAACTGCTGTTTTTGGTAAGATGTTGGATGAATAAAGACCTATACTGTATATTATTTAATTAGATTCATGCATGGCTTAAAGGTGAAACAAAAAATAAATGTACTACTGGTAAATATATAATATAATATAATTATTGTATTATAATAAAATATATTAATATAATATAATAGATTTACCAGGAGTACATTTAGGCCTGGTTTCACAAACAGAGTGAAAAAATAAAATAAAAACACTACTGGTGTGCATCTTGAGACAAAACAATGGCACTGCCGTATTTGAAGATATGTCAGTGCAAGTTGCTTTGTGCTTTCAGTAAAAACACCTCAAACATGCATTTCAGTCTGGAACTAAGCTTAAACCTTGTCTGTGAAACCGGGGGTTAGTACCACAACTAACATCATTTTCAAATTATGTGAAAACATTATCACTTTCAAAATCATGTGACAGTCATCACTCTTCACAGCATTACTCCTATAGTTTGCATTGTATGGTTAAGTTGGGAGAAATACAAAGAAATGCTGGCTTCAGTGGTTTGCCAAGAAATTTGCCCTAATGCCCTTAAATGGCTTAAAAGCTGAAATCTTTTGAGGAAATTTGCCATTAAACATGATTTGTCAAATCTGATTTCAATAACAGAAACTGAATTCTGCACAACAGAAATCAAAATAAACAACTGTCAGCACAATATATACAGCACAACTTATCGTTAAAAAAAAAGAAAGTTAACTTTACCTCATGTGACACAGCATTAAGTCCCGGGTGTTTGAGTGCTTAATTCAGTTTTTACACATTAATAATTTAAAGTTATATGCAAGACAGAGAGAGAAGTGTTGGGCGTTTTAAAACACAAACCATTCATTATCTAAAAAGCATGCTCATCATATTATAGTCATATGACGTTGGCCTCTTTTGTGGTTCCATGAACATTGCAGCCTCAAGGACACCCTTCCAGCTCTGCAATCTCAGAAAACACAAGAGGGCATCTCAAAACACTCTAGCGGGCCAGAAATAAAAGTGGAACCAGATACTGACCAACTAGGCTTGAGTTTACAATATGAAATATCCAGTTCTGATAAGATGAGAAAACACAATGCTTTCATGGTGAGGTTGGAGGAAGACGTGTCTCTGTCTTCGACCAGCTTGAAAAATGAATTTAAGAGACTGCAGAGATTGGATCGAATCACGGCCGATTAACTTTTCAGGCCTAATTTACTCTCCCATTCATTTGCGCAGGGTGACGATACTGGCAGATCTTCAGAATGAAGAGTCGGGGGAATGCTTAGAGGGAAGAGCGTCCTTACCTCATGTCTGTTATTCTTTCAAACCTGGTGTGTGAAGAGAACATACTAACCAAAGTGAGCCTCCCTGTCCTGAGGGAGCAGCACAGGGCTCCCAAACACCTAAAGAGGGCGAGACCAGACCGAAGACTTTGATGCAGTTTCCAGGCAACACGTAGAATGAGCCTGTGGAGAAAAGGTGGAGGAGGTGCACCACGGGCCGAGGCGGCTCACATGTACACAGGGCCCGGAGGCTTTGGCATGATTAATGGCACAGGTATGCGCTACAGCAGGCATCCTCCGAGAAGCTACAGATCAGTCTTCCTGTAATACAAATCCGACATTGGCTCCCCTCCCCTTTCTCCACCCCACCCCACCTGCTCCTGCAACACCATCATCAGAAGCTCAGCTCCTCACTGCCAAGTGCATCACCGGCATCACACTCATAAATCATTCCCAAACAAAACACGCTTAATCTGTGACACGCAGGCCTGACACACAAATTTATTACCTGTGTGAGATGCACAACGTGTCCCTAGCACCTTCTGTCTGTCTGGGAGAAGAAAAAATAATACGGACGGGAATGGGGAGGGAGGGCAATTGCTAGTTAAAAACTTCACACTTGGTGCAGTGATGCTCGCTTCTGTTCGTTGAGTATGAGAGACAAAGCATTTACGAGGCTGGTTGATTTCAAGGGCTTATTACAGCACAGAGAGCGCTTTCTTCTGCCGCCTCGCTCTTGCCAAAGGATTTTACTCAAGCACATTTGTAAGACATGAATACATAAGTCCTTTTCATGGATTAGGTTGGCAATGAGATGAATGGTCTGTGGTATGAGTCAAATTGCCTGATTGCAACTGGCTGTTTTGAATGTAGGAGGTTAATGAAACAAAAGCTTACCTCTCTAATCCCTCAACGAGGAAAGAAACAAATATAAACTTGCTTTATGAGCTTATCATAATTCATATTCTGCACGTTCAGTGGCAAGGATTAGAAAAAATGGACAGGAAAGCATTGGTTTTAGATTTTTATTTAATTTTTTAGTGTCATGATTCAGAAGAATGATCATTTTTACATCATTACAAATATGATACAGTGTATTTTTTTTTTTTTTTTTTTGCAACTCCAAAATGTTATATCTGCTGACGTATTGTCTTTGGAAAAGTGTTACAATACCTCTATACTTTTTCTGCATGATTATTTGATGTATTACTTCTGGGTTTAACATTTGGAGACTAGACAAGTGATTCCACAGATCTTTCCATCCGCAGACAAAGCCACAGTGATTACAGTCAGGTTATAAGAGCTAGTGAAAGTCACATGGGAGTTTCCCCTGAGGATCTGACCCCCCTGCATTTTACACGACTTTCAGGCAAGAATCAGAAACTTTGGTTTTGTTTGCGCTCAGAATTTAGTTTGGGAGAAACATTGTAACTGTATTTTTGTGTGCTATGTGTTATACAGTATATACTATATTATATATACATATACGTACATAGTTTGGAAACATTACTATTTTTAATGTTTTTGAAAGAACTCTCTTATGCTCATCAAGCCTGCATGTTAGCAATCAGCATATTAGAATGATTCCTGAAGGATCATGTGATACTGAAGACTGGAGTAATGATTATCATTATTTACAATTGTAATAATATTTCACAATATTACTGTCACATTCACCATCTGTCATCGTTCTGTCTTCGTCTTCACTACAGTTCCCAGAATCCTCCTTGTTTCCACACCTGAACTCACTCCCTTCATTACCTACCTGTTCATCATCATCTGCATCACCTGTCTTGTGTTCATCTGTGCGTGTATTTAAGTTCCTGGTTTTCACTCTTCACTGTTGGTCAATGTTTATGTTATGCTTTAAGTCAATGCTCTGAGCGCACGCTCTCTGTTGTTTGTATTTGCTATATTTGAGAATTAAAACCTTTGTTTCTTCATCTTCGTGTTCGCCTCCTACATCATCCATCCAAAGCCTGACAGATTGACCGACCATAAAAAGTAAGAGGAAGCTTTTAAGATGGGAATTCTCCTCACTCCGCTCACCCCAATTCACTCACTCCTCACCACCTTCCAAGACGGACGCCTTATTGAGGATTACGTCGCCGAATTCTTGGAGCTCTCTGCTGGGGTAAGCTGGGCAGATGATGTCCTTAAGAGTGTCTTTTGGTATGGACTTGATGATCATCTGCACCAGCGAGCCCCAGCAGCCACTTTCCCGGGAACCTTTGTCGCCTACCTGGATCATGTGCTGGGGTTGAGTGGTTCAGCCTTCACCGTAGGTGAAGCAGAAGAGGACATCACCACTCAACCGCAGTCATCAGCCATCTTCGCTATGCCACCCATCTTCATCCCGAGCACCAGCATTATCAACTCTGCACAGCATGCCAGTCACGCCGAGCCCGCATCTAACGCAAGTTCCGCAGAAGCCAATGTCGACAGCGGCATGCCCGCCGTGCGAGAAACTGACAGCATTGCATCCGCAGAGTGGTTCTTCACGCCGGTCCCGCCTTGCTTGGAACTCCCTTCATCGCTGATCCCATCGAGTTTAAAGCCCTCTTCGCCGCTGGTCCCGTCCAGTACAGAGCCTTTGCCGCTGGTCCCGTCCAGCACAGAGCCCTCTTCACCGCTGGTCCCGTCCAGCACAGAGCCCTCTTCACCGCTGGTCCCGTCCAGCACAGAGCCCTCTTCACCGCTGGTCCCGTCCAGCACTGAGCCTTCACCGCTGGTCCTGCCCAGCACAGAGCCCTCATCGCTGGTCCTGCCCAGCACAGAGCCCTCATCGCTGGTCCCGTCCAGCACAGAGCCCTCATCGCTGGTCCTGCCCAGCACAGAGCCCTCATCGCTGGTCCTGCCCAGCACAGAGCCCTCATCGCTGGTCCTGCCCAGCACAGAGCCCTCATCGCTGGTCCTGCCCAGCACAGAGCCCTCATCGCTGGTCCTGCCCAGCACAGAGCCCTCATCGCTGGTCCTGCCCAGCACAAAGCCCTCATCGCTGGTCCTGCCCAGCACAAAGCCCTCATCGCTGGTTCTGCCCAGCACAAAGCCCTCATCGCTGGATCTGCCCAGCACAAAGCCCTCATCGCTGGATCTGCCCTCATCGCTGGTTCTGCCCAGCACAAAGCCCTCATCGCTGGATCTGCCCAGCACAAAGCCCTCATCGCTGGATCTGCCCTGCCCAGCACAAAGCCCTCATCGCTGGATCTGCCCTGCCCAGCACAAAGCCTTCACCGCTGGTCCTGCCCAGCACCGAGCCCTCATCGCTGCCCAGCACCGAGCCCTCATCGCTGCCCAGCACCGAGCCCTCATCGCTGCCCAGCACCGAGCCCTCATCGCTGCCCAGCACCGAGCCCTCATCGCTGCCCAGCACCGAGCCCTCATCGCTGCCCAGCACCGAGCCCTCATCGCTGCCCAGCACCGAGCCCTCATCGCTGCCCAGCACCGAGCCCTCATCGCTGCCCAGCTCAGAGTCCTCTTCACCGCTGGCCCTGTCCAGTCCAGAGCCGCTTTCGCCCCCTGTCTCATCCAGTCCAGTGTCAGAGCCTGATATTTCCCCAAGGAATTTTTTTTGGGGGGGCTATCAGTCGTCTCCGCCATGGCCACCCGAAGGGTCTTCTCCGCCATGGCCACCCGAAGGGTCTTCTCCACCATGGCCACCCGAAGGGTCCTCACCGCCGTGGCCACCCGAAGGGTCCTCACCGCCGTGGCCACCCGAAGGGTCCTCACCGCCATGGCCACCCGAAGGGTCTTCTCCGCCATGGTCCCCTGCTCAGCCTGCACCACCATGGTCCCCTGCTCAGCCTGCACCACCATGGTCCCCTGCTCAGCCTGCACCACCATGGTCTCCTGCTCAGCCTGCACCGCCATGGTCCTCTCCTCAGTCTGCTCTACTACCATCCTGGAGTCCGTCCTTCTGCACCCGGTCAACCTCCCCGTCACGGACTCCAGGATGCCCACCCCCCCCTCCTGTGTTCTGCTGCCTACGGCGCGGGTCGCGCCTAGCGGGAGGGGGGAGTAATGTCACATTCACCGTCTGTCATCATTCTGTCTTTGTCTTTACTACAGTTCCCAGAATCCTCCTTGTTTCCACACCTGAACTCACTCCCTTCATTACCCACCTGTTCATCATCATCTGCATCACCTGTCTTGTGTTCATCTGTGCGTGTATTTAAGTTCCTGGTTTTCACTCTTCACTGTCGGTCAATGTTTATGTTAGTTTATGTTTATGTTAGTCAATGCTCTGAGCGCACGCTCCCTGTTGTTTGTATTTGCTATATTTGAGAATTAAAACCTTTGTTTCTTCATCTTCGTGTTCGCCTCCTACATCCATCCAAAGCTTGACAATTACTGTTTTTCTTTTCTGTTTTCTTTTTTTATTGCATAAATGCAGGCTTGATGAGCATAAGAGACTTCTTTCAAAAACATTAAAATAGTAATGTTTCCAAACTTTTGACCAATACATACAGTATACATGCACACACATTCATACAGTGTTTGGGGTAACGCATTGCAAATTACATTGGTAACAAAATCAGATTAGATTTTCCAAGCAGCAAATAAAGTAATGCATTATCATTAGGCTCATGTGAAACTGAAGGCTGGAGTAATGATGCCGAAAATTTAGCTTTGCTATAACAGTAATAAATTACATTTTAAAATAGAAATGGAAAGCTGTTATTTTAAATTATGTTATTATTTTACTACATTATGGTTCTTGTAAATTCTTTACATTTAACACAGACTTCTATTAGTTACCTCAGCAGGGTGTTGGTAATTTAACTGTAATTTTACCTTGTTAATAATTTGGTTAAACTCGCCCGTATGGCAGTATCTATTCTTAGTGCCATAACACTTTTGCAGTGAGTTTGAGCGGTAAGGGATGTACAGTATTGTGTCAGGTGTTCAATGAACATCTCTTCTGGTCGTGTGTTAATGATTTTAGTACAAGGTCTTTGTGAAGTGGTAAAAGCTTCTGCGTTTTAGTTCTGTGTTTGGCCGTATTGATCAAATGCTTTTTTGTGTCTATACCTTACCATCCTGACTTAAGGACCTGTAAAGTGCACAAGAATATTGATTGTTCCTATTACCCTTTTTGTTTTTCTTTTTAAATCAAGTTGTTCAATATTTTGGTTGATAAGACTGGATTAGATAGAGGGCACTTGAAAACAAGCAGAGGCCATCCGACCAAAGCATTATCATGAAGGCTGCATCAAGGCAAACATGAATGATTTATTATGTATTGTATATTTGAGTTTAGATTGGATCTAAAAATAACAAGCAGTTTGAACACCTGAAAGCATGTTTATGCAGAAATATCATTATTAGGTTTTATAATTTAGTTTTATTACATTTAACTACACTAAGTGAACATTTTTGCATTATTAAGCTAATTTCTGCTATTTGCTTCAGAGCTTTATAGATCATTGTGGGGATAAAAATCTCTGGAACCTTACTGTAGTTTAACAAGAGATAAGTTCTGTTGATTTGAGTTTCAATCTTGTTTATCAAGTAGATCTCTAGTCACATTACCCGACAGCTACGTGTCAAAGTGAATTAATTTGAGGCCATTTTCCAAGATTAATTAAATGATTCTTGATATTAAGGACTGAATGAAAAATGGGAGGAACGGTTTCATTTCTGACCTTGCTCAATTTTTAATGAACTCGCTACGGCTCTTACAAAATGGCTCTGTCTTATAAATGGTGCTGTAACAGTAACTTCAATAAATGGTGGGCAAATTAAAGAGCTTTTATTGTCTCTGGAAGCAGCTGTCTGTAAGTCTTGAAACCGAGACAATGTGAAGGATACAATAACGTACTGATTTTATCAGGTGTAGGGGAAAACATGGAAAATAAAACGTTGTGAGAATGTCAGCTGCATAATTACAAGCTAAAGAATTAGTTACATTAGAAAAAAAAAAAATTGTTCTTCTGAAAAAGTAAAACTTCTGAGGTTTTGATTAGATATGTTTCATAGAAGCATGAGCATGTGACAGTTGTGTGCGCTGCTCTGTACTGGCAGGGCATGCTCAGTGTTAATTACGTGCGGTAATGAGAGAACAGAGCCAGACTGTGAGACACAGGGTATTTTTAGAGCCTCTGCAAAGTTATCCAATGCACAGACTCAATCTGTACCATACTTTTTGCGCTATTCCAGTTCCTCTCTCTATTTTGTCATCCTACCTTTAGGCTCTGTCTGCTGTGGTAAAGATATTTTCGCCAAGTCAGTGGATGCTCAAAAAAAAACCCTTTAAAAAAAACAAAAAAAAAACATAAGGTTCAGTTCATAGTTGTACCATTACCTGACCTACTGTATTGAGATCATCGTTTACTCTACATGAATAACTTACTGTTTTCAATATTTTTGAAAGGTCAGATTATACCAGACTCTACCTTTGAGGAACAATTTCTGTGCACAAGTTGGGAACTGTGGACAATATGGAGATATTTGAAGCGGTTTGGCTTGTCTAGTTCTGGCTAGTTCTAACTGTAATGATGTGTTAATCAAGAATCTGGCGTCAAAACAAACCTTCAGTGTGTTTGAGTTCAAAGAGTGTTGTTCAAAAAGACTCTAAGAAAGTTCAGAACTTATAACTCTAACCATTGTGCTCTAATAGTCTGTTATATGAGCGATATTATAATATCCTTTATTTAATTGGTGGCATAGTATCTAAGCAGTCTGGAGCTATTTGTGGTCTGGTACAATGCTGAAAATGTCAGCTGTCTTCTATTTGAGTGTTTTATAAACCCCAGTGCAATTCTTTGGGTCTTTATGACCTATCAATACAAAACTTTAACTTCAGCTGGCAGCCTGGCAGGCACATATGAAGTGCTTCAGCTGGCTTATTTTGTTGAACCCATGACCATTTGAAATTTTGCTATTTGGTATTTAGACTTCTATTGGCAATTAAAATGATACTTGGAAATATTGGTGGTGGCACTGGCAAGGCTTTATTATGCGAAAGCGAACCATCTTCCATCTCTTGTGAACAGTCAGGCATTGTTGTCCTCTCGTCGCTTTTATTAAGAATAATAAGAACACAAAACACATCTAACACCCTCAGTATTGGTGAGTGACAGCTGCGGCTGGTCCACCACTCCCCTGAGCCAAGCCCTGTCACATACACGCATGCCCAGCATGTCAGCGTCCATCTGGGATCCTACCCTTCAAACTTCTGTCGCCCAGCTCCTTTCCGGCAGAAAGACCCAGGGACAAGAGTGTGAAGTCAGGCCTCACAGGGGCAAGAAGAAAGCCGTCCAAAGCCAGCTGGTCTGGCTTTGAGGAAAGCAAGAGAAATAGAAAGCACAAGAGAGAAAGAGGAAAGAGAGAGAGATAAGAGAGACAGAGAAAATTAAATAATAGAAGGGAAATTAAGAAAGTAAGAGTGGCACACCTGAGAAAGATACCTGAGGAAGGCCTTGGCAGCAGGTTCTGTGAAGGTAATCGATCATCTAAAAAAAAAAAAACCAGGTGAGATACACAGAGGGGGAGGGGCAATGGGGCAGATGTATTGTATACAAAATATTAACACATGACCTGACTGCTTGTGACCGGTAAGTAATAGATAGTGCAAGCAGAGAAATCATGCTGCTATATCTATATTTAAACTTGTTGCAATATTTTCGGTTATTTTTACTCAGTCTTATCATAATGATTAAACTCAACGTCATCAAAAAAGCTCAACAAACTTTATCATTGCAGGTTGTGACTTTTTTTTTTTTTTTTGCAGGATTGCACCACTTTCATTTTATTTGAATAATATTTCAGTCTGTTTTAGAGAGTTGAAATTGTAAACAGAGGAAACAGGTTTTCTAGGAGGATTTTTGGTTCAATTTTGTCAATGTCTACTGCTTTGCCTGCACCACACTGATTTTTTTTAACTCTGATTTTTTAAATTGCTTTAAACTCAAAAATTGATTTTTGCATTTCATAATAATCTTTTCACTACTTACCGGTTATTATACAAAATGTTCAGTTACAGCTGATTAAACACTAAATTAGATGTAAGAAGAACAAAATGTGTTTCTTTCTAGCTAATCTCGGGATCACAGGTGGCTGGTGTTCATTGTGGTTTGGGTTCTGGTGCCAATGGGTGTTTGCACAGGGGATCCGGAATATGCGCCTAGCCCTGATGGGACTTTTTGTATGCACAGCTCCAGCTTTAAAGGGCTTCAAATAGAATGTGAAAAAATGTGAAGTCACAGAGGCCACATAATCAGGGATTTCATCAATATCCATAGCCATTTTCAAGGGATTACTTACTACCGTGCGAGTTTGCTGTGGATTCTGTTGCTATATCTTCTATGGTAGCTTAGTTGTTTCAGATGGCACTGGCATTGGAATAAGTATTTGTCTTACGAAATTGATATAATGAAGTACTTTTACACTGACATCTGTGTTTGTCTGACTTGAGACTGTTGAACTTGTCATGCTGGGTGTAATTTTTTTGTCATTGTGCATGTAATTGATGACGACATTAAGGCAAAAGTCAAATTGCACAATTTGTAGTTTTTAAAATATAATTTAATTTAATTAATTTGATATGAATTAATATTGACATACTTTAGGTTAACTTATGGTAATGGTGACATTATAACCAATGTTTAAAAAAAACAAGCATAGAAGGTTGATCTGTTCAGCGAGGAAAATACTTTTTTATCTTAAAAAATTATATTCATGCTGCAAACATCTGTTTACACAAAGTAGCTGCAAAAAAAGTATATAGAGATTTATATAATAAAATATATAATGACTTAGCTGCCGTTTTGATTGTTATCTGAATCCACGATGATTGCTTATTATTAACATCCATTATTTTTTGTCAGGTTCAATTTGAAGCTCAAAGTCAAACTGTGCTGTGGATTAGAAAGTTATAAAAGTCTCAACAGGAAAACAAACTGAGTTTTATAAATGTAAATCATTTATTAAGGGCCCAAACTTATTCTGGTACATTTTTATCTATTGGTCTTTTTTTGTTGTTTCATTGTTTTAACATGTTGTAATTCATTTGATATCCTGCCTGTCCCATTTTACATGTGGCAAAACGGTGGTAAAACAAATTGCCTTTAAGTCCCAGCAAAAACAACTCATGTTCAGCACCACACCTCTTCCACAGATCTTACAACTACACGTGACTCTGACACATGCAACGTAAAACGCAGCCAGCCTCTTTTATCTGATTGGTCAGTGACAAGCCGCTGAGGGATCGGATTGGATGAGAAGTGTGTCACTTCAAATGTACTGACCCTATTGTTACTGTTGTTTTATAGAACTTACGTCAATCGTATCTAAGGTAGTGCCAGTGACGACCATAATAAATATTACATTGCTCTGCACATAATGGGCTTTTAGAAAGCATACAGTAATGGTTGCTGTGGTCCAATGGTGACGTCTTTTTTGACTTTTTAACTTTTTATTTATTTTTTGTTTATTTATACAGTGCTTTAACTATCACTTCCTCGATTCGATGACATGAACATACTATTCGGGTTGTTTCCTCGCTTTCTCAAACTGTTAAGCACGGTGATGTCATGGTGTGGCGGGAGCAGTCTCCTTCTCTCCTTAACTGGCGCGCTCACTTGTTTATCCCGTTTCCTTTTGACAAAAACACAATGTATGACTTTTTTCGTGATGTTTTCATTTTGCTTAAGTCGGAGTTCTTGAGTTTTTCATATTTGTTTTTAAACTAGAGATGAGACACGAGTAGAGTAGGAGGTGGAGGATGAGGAGGCGGCGTTTTATGGCAAGCCCCTGTAGCAATTATTCCTTTAGAATAACAATAATCTATTGTAGGCTACTTGTATATTTAATTACTACAAAATAATCGAATAGTGACTAGTTTTACTAGTGGCTCTTTTACTCTTTTGCAATTTCTCCCATTCATAAGTAGGCTAATAGACCTTATGCCAGAGAAACATGCTCGCAGCCATCTCTAATATTGTTTGAACTTCTGTTTTTTGCATAGCTCTGTATATTTTTTGGCATGGCTGCTGAAGAGTAATTAGCTGGAGAAGTGGATTTAGCCTACTTATTGTAGAGTTAACGAAAGTTATCATGAGCATTGTAACCTAATATTTGAAGTGGATGTCATAACATATGTCAATTATACAAGGAAGATTTTAAAATGAGCAGTTCATTCACAAATAAGATTTTACCTTCATGTGGTGTAAATACAAACCGGAAGACAGAACACAATGAGCGCAGCACTGAAAAGGGGCGTTGCTACTACACAAGGTCTATAAGTGAACCTTCTTTCTATAGGCCTACAGCCTAGTCTTTGCTAGTAGCCTGTATTCAAGTTATTGGTGGTACCTTTTCCAGTTTTACTTGTAACTTCTTTAGGAACTAATACTTATATTTTAGTTAGGACTTCAATAGGCCTACTAGTATTTTCTTAGTACCAGTAAAATAAACATTAGTATTATGGATTAGACACTAATAGCCTGATTTTCTGATAATAGTGATTGATTTATAATATATTTAAGACTTTTAATCAAGCTATAAAGTAGTTTGTTTAACTAGTCATTACATAAAACATAGCCTTAGTAAAATACTATTGTAAATCATGAGGGGAGAAATGGACTAGTAACAATTGGGATGTATAGACCTACTAATGTCTCAAAAATAGGTAGTATCTAATTAAGTAGGCCTAAGAGCTGGGATCGGTTCTAACTTGAGATTGTTAATAAATAAGTAGAGAGAATTAAGTAGCTAGAGAGAATTAAGTTGATAGTTAAGTAGAAAGAATTGATAAGCACTATTGGGCCTATAAAGGATAGGAACCTCACTATTTCATCTCTTACTTGTAATAAAACATAAGTTACAGTAATACGGCGATTGAACCTATTTAGTTTATTTAGTAAGGAATGTAGGCTATGTTAAAACGGCTTGCCGTAGGAGGTTGCCTCCGTCTAGTGTTCGTCATATTGGGGGAGGAGCTTGTGTTGTGACAAGAGCGACTGCTGCTTCTTCTGAGTTTGTCAGCTCAGCTCCCGAAAATAGAAGCCGTGTGTCAATGTGACTGAAAATACATTTATGTCACAGTGTATCCACGGGAGTCACTGATACACAGTATCTATATACAGCGAGGGGGACCGCGAAGAAAAAAAGGTGAGTCGCAAAAATAGCAACAATGTTTAGACAGCAGTCAGAGAGCGAGAGAGAAAGAGGAGGGAGTCGTGGAGTGAGAATGGATGAGCGCAAATTAAACGCGTTACAATTCGTTTGGGAAGCTAAACATGTTTGTCATGTGTGTGTTTAGGGGTCGGCAACACGCCTGGAAGAATTTGATGCCGAGTTGCGAGCACCTGATTGAAGGACAACAATATTTTTTGTGCTCGTAATTCTCTGTGAAGAGCTCGTGCGTGGTTTTGGGTTCAGTCCACTTTGACACTTGGCATAGTTGCGCTCTAGTCTCGCATCATTTTCCGGGCGGTGTTAAATATTTCTGGAGGGGCGATTACAAATGAAAGATATTAGTCAGGAAAGCCAGCGGACAGTAAGGTTTTTTTTTTTACTGTAAGAGTAGAGTTTGTGTGGATATTGTAGTTTGAAAACCGTTAAGCTTTCGTTTTTGAATATCACTGGTTGAAGAGGGTCACCTGCAGAGATTCAGAACTTCAAAACAGGGCAAGTTCAACTTCAGAACTCGCGCGACATAATGTTTCTTGACTTTGTGTTTGTCTCCTAACTGTGGTTAAATTCAAATAGCCAATGTATTCCATTCTAGCTGGCTTTTTGAAAGGAAAAGTTGTTTAAAGCACCCAAACTAGCACAGACAAATAAATTTATCAATTTGTCGTACTTAAGACAATATAATTTGTGATAGTTAAATTGTTTTAGATTTTAAGACATTCTAACACGCAGAGTCAACAGGGTTAAATGTAGGACATTACCTCCGTATTGCACTCTAAAGCACGCCCGACAGCTTTAAGTATATAATAGAAAGTTATTGATCTTTCTTTATGCATAACTTTGGAAGTCGTTGCAAATACTTTTCTGTCTGAAATGTAGATGGTGCTGGTCTCTTGCAGAGCCTTGGATAGTTGAAACTAGGAACAGCACGAAGTGTCGTATTGGTGAAGCGTCGCAGGGTGTATTGGAGTCTCTCTGTACATACTGTATGTTAGTGAATAAACTGAGACAAGTGTAAATTGATGCCATCAATTATTTTATTATAGCATATTAATTTAACTTGTGATTTAATGTTATTCATGAGGTCACAATGTCTTGTTACAAACTAGTGAGAGGTCTAGCTATTGTGTGGTACATGATTGTGACTCATCTGCAAGGCCATACTGATGGAAAGTTATTCAATTAAATATAATTTCAATTTTATTTCTTTTATTTTGAGCTTGTATTGCCACTAATCGACAATTGGGTCATTTCCTTTTATTAGTTATAAAAAATGGCCTGTTTTGTGTCTTCTGCAAGAGCTGCTGACTTTGACATATGCACAGTGCGGGAACAGCCAAATCATCCACCGGCAGAGAGTGTAGTACTTGTGCCTGTAAGATTACACATGCCCTGTAGCCTGCCATTTAGTTATCAGTAAAGTGTCTTAGACTTACCTTAAACGCAACATTACGAGATGACATGTCATTTTGACCTTCACAAATGTTATAGGTGTATCAATTATAAATATTTCACATTGATAAAGATATAAAATTGACCAAACTAATACAAAAGTAAGCCACGTTGTCTTGACCTGTAGTCTGAATGCCAAAGGCTAAATGAGGCTGTGTTCCTAGGGTTGCTCAATGCTTGTGTCTGACAAGCATTGTAATTACGAGCCACACGAGGCAGGCAATCAGATTACGGTACATCATCATGAAAATGACCTCAGGAAGAATGTTTGTCTGTCCCTCTGATTGTTTGGCTTTTAAGAGGCTTAAAGCCTCAGTGGTCAATGCCCAACACACTATGGATTTATTGATGAGTTCAATATTTCAAGCAGCTCAGAGAGATGGTATAGCCTTATAGGAAATAGTGTTTGTCCCAAATTGAACAAAGGCAAAAAAAAAACAAAAAAAACAAAACATGTGTCTTTCATGTGCATGAGTGCATGTTTTGGATTTGGGCTGGAGCACATTTATTTGATGTGTCCAGGTATAACATAAGTAAATAAGAAGTAGTGTCACTTTAACTACTATGTACTAACATTTAAATTAATCATTTGATATGTATGTATTGTATACATTTTTGTGTATAGTTATTGTGATTTTATATTGTACACAGACACATATTATACTGCATGCACATCTGTAATCAATTGAATGAAAAACGTGTTTTTGCAATACAAAATTAACACAATAAGTATTGTGTGTGTGTATATATATATATATATATATATATATATACAGTATATGTAAGTACATATTAGTTAAAACACCTAATATAAAGTCATACAGAAGCTTGACATAATACTATAAGTATATATGAAGTATGTATTTGTGACGGACAGAGATTTTTCAGCCTTGGTGTTAGAATGGTTCTATATTATTGTTTGATTAGCCCATTAACAGTACGGATAACACGCATTGAAAAAGTTTTGTTGCAAACCATGTTAAAATATGGTTTGAATAAATGTGTTTTGCTGCCCTCGTTTTCATCTGAGGTGCATAGTAAAGATTTAATATCCCAGTCAAATGTATAATATACCATCGCACTTTTTCCATCTGGCCTTCTGTGCGACTTCATTATAGTTTAATAAGCCCAAACTAAACATGGGTGCAAATTCAGCTCTGAAAACATCACACTGAAATTCAATAGCTTTCTGTTTACACACTTGACAATGAATTAGTCAGCGAAGGAATTCTTTTAATATTCTGAATGCTGTTCACCCGACATGCCCCTCTACAAATCCGATAAAGCACAACATCACACTTGAAATTGGTGTCCTGCTGTGCTCTAGTAATAAAGCGTCTTTTGTTTTATGATGTTTTGTTTGTTTTTTATCACTAGATACTGATGCACCAGGGGTATTTTTTTATATGAAGCTTCTATTTCTGATATTTTTTTTGGGTTGTTTTCTTTTGCATATTAATTGTATTTAAATCACTCCTCTTTTCGACCCCGGTCAATGCTAATGTAGTTGAATAAAGTCCATGCAATCAGTATCTAATATGATTTCCAGGTTAGAATCAACAGCTCTGGACCACGGTTAAATACATTCCGACATGTGACTTCTTGTGTCTTACAGCTTGAGATCAGAGCGCACTTGGGCTGTAGAAGTTTTCTCAGGGCCACTTCTTAATGTTTCTCCCATAGGCTTGCTGTAGACTGTAGTTTACACTTCATTTGGATTAATGCATCAGATTTATAGCGTGTGCTATATGGTGCACTTGTACCTCTTCTGTCAGTATGCATCGTCCCATGGGCGTCAGTCCATGCCTGTCCTGTTCTTGTGAAATAAAGTCAGCCGTGGTGAAGTCGAGC
This sequence comes from Abramis brama, assembly GCF_963993115.1. NCBI lineage: Eukaryota > Metazoa > Chordata > Actinopteri > Cypriniformes > Leuciscidae > Abramis > Abramis brama. The sequence continues at coordinate 36,498,228 of NC_139971.1, forward strand.
TCCAGAGGTGGTGATTGGTGTTGCCCAGGGTGGGGGTTAGAGCATCTCCCACTGTGCTGTTCATAGCACTCCAATCTCACAGCCTGCTCTCAGCTCCTTCCAGGAGAGAGTGAATAGAGAGAGTCTGGAGTGTGTGGGCGAGTCTGATCTGCAATTAACGCTGGTTGTCAGAAAGAGAAGGCTGGCGTTTACACCATGCTTCTGAATCACTGAGCGAAACACTTTTCCTCTCTTCCCTTCCCCCTCGAACAGGGCATTTTACCCCAGGAGGAGAAAGCACCAGGAAGCTCCAAGTAGAGAGAAGCATTGAAAGCAAAGGAAGAAAGAACGTAAATAAGACTTGAGCTGGATATTTTGGGTCCAGGACTGAGGATTGTGCTGCTTCGTTTGTTAGGGTAAGCCCAGCTCTTCTTCTCTTCCTGTCAAACAATGCTGCATCTGTTTTAATTACACAGAGCCTCACTTTTTATGTATTAAATCTAATGAAGTAAACATGATACAGTGCCATATGGTCAGTTGACATCTAATGTTGAGTGCCTGCCATATACTCTACATGCACAATAGGATTTATATGGTGAAACTCTGTTGAAAACAAGTTGTTGGTCTTGTTTCAAATAGGAGCATTGGCATTGGAGAAGTTGTAGTGTTTAATTTGAAGGTTAATTTCAAGTTAGCTGAATTTAAAGTGAAACACCCTGTTCTTATGTGTCTTATTTGAGTCAGCTGCAGCTGGCAAAGGATGCATTGTTCAGTCTCAAAGTTAGCCACAAATGTTATTTAACAAGCGGAGGCTGGAACTTTTCAGAACAAGGGCACTGGTATGTAATTTTGTTAGTCTGTACATTTGAAAAAAATAAGAAGAGAGATTTTAGCCTGTTCATTCATTAATTGCTGCTGTAAAAAATGTGATGCAGTTTATTATTTAGAGACCAAGATTGTGGAATTCTGTCAAATATGTATGTTTTATAAAATGAAAATACTGCTTTTTAAACTATATTGTTAACTGAGCTTAAGGATCTTAAGTGAAATGTTTAATCTTTGCTGTCATCCATTCGCAATATAAACCAAAAGAAGTAACAGCAAAAACCACTCAATGACATATTTAATGACACATTTGTGCAATACTTACTGGAAACAGGCTTGTTTTCAGGGGACGTCATTGCATTTTACGCGTCTTGCTCATTACTTGTTCGAACGCTCCTGTCGCAGGCCCATTCTTTTTCCTAGAGTGTGAAGACTCTTTAGCAGTCCTGTTCTAAATATTTTTCAGATCAGGCCTATGGAATGTGCCATACTTCTGCACCATGTCCATTAAATCACGCTCGGTTTTCTTTTTGTGCAACGGCTCTCTTTCACGCTTGCTCAGAGCAGCGTGATTCATTGTTTATTGGAACCCTATCATTGAGCTGGAGATTCCAGCATTCTCCCGTGAGACCTGGAGGCAGGATGCAGAATCTTGAGCCCAGCAGATAATGTTTGAGCCATAGTTTGCTTGTGTGGGCAATGCAGACCTTTTTCCCTCCTCTGGGAACATCTCGGAGGATTTTTTTTTGTTCAATAAAAGGCGTATAAATGGGCTGCTTTTATCACCATAAAGGGCAGAGTTATGAATATGCATCCGCATGCATATATTCAGTTGATTTTAGTCTGCGCTGACTTCCCTCTCTATTATCTGTGGTTTTTGGATCGGCTCTCTAACCCAGTGGAATGTACGATGTCCCAGCGGGGTCACCCCATAAGTAGCAGCTCCAAAACCAGAAACCTCTGGCTGCCTCCTGTCCCCACCACCACTCCACATTGCCACACTTTTGATTCTAAATAAGTTACCAGAGGATATGGGGAACATGTTAGGCAAACAGAAAAACCATCATTTAAGACGTGTATCAAAATATTAGCTCCTCATTTAACTTGCATGCACACACAACTGCGTCTGTTGCAAGCCGTAAATAGGTTTCCATTTCACTTGCCAAATAAAACCATCTATCAGGTTCTTAGACTCCTCAGTTTTAGCTTTATTAGGCAGCTTCTTAATATTTAGTGATGATGATTTCCAAATCATTGGCTTGAGGATTAGCATCCAAGTTGGCACAGGCCTCCTCACCACATGAAAATACAGCTCACTTTCTGACATGTGGATAAAATTTCAGAGTTAATATTGGTTAAATCGTATTTAAAGTGTATAGCCAGTGTTGCAGAATGGCTGGGGCAAAAAAAACATGCACAAAATTATAATTAAATAAGAGCATGTGAGAGGGACTTACAACTGAGAATTATCTGGCTAGACGAACGTCAGCTGAATGTATTCCTGTTTCTCTATTTATCACTCCCTAGAAAAGCCTTCGGGTCTGTCTGGGTCATCAAGAACAGAATTTAGGCGAGAATGGTGTGATACGTCGTCAGTGTTACCCAACCAAAATGTTTGTGAACACAAATGATATTCTTCCATCTTTGTAGTTTTAAATCTGTTGTAAATGTACAAGAACTTTATTCAATTTGTCAATAATCTCCATTTAACTTCTAACATTCATTAAAGGGTATTAAACTTTAAAGCCTGTCCATCTGAAGTTTAATGGAGACTCTGTAGTCTCAGAGTGCCATAGCCACACTGTATCAAATTTCTATTTAAACAATATCAATACAATTTTTAATACCGTAAGCATTTGAAAAAGTGGTCAAAGTTTCCAGGGAACATTGTATTGTTAGGTTGAAATTGTAATTTACAATTTGGACATTCCCTGCATAAAGACACAACTTTACCCATGGAACCCAGTGTTGTCTGACCACACATGTTCATGTAACAGCATTTTTGAAAGCAAATGCCATCTGTTGTGAGTGATCTACTTCTTTAGTGCTGCACGACCGGAAGGCTACGCCTGCGTTGTCTAAAGAAACAGCTAACATTGACCTTTCGACTGGCCTGCCCTTGGCTGTGACCTCTGGTGTTAAGCCACGCCATACGGTCCACTCAGCACATGTGCTGCTGAACAGTGCAGAGCGGCTTAAGGATCGTCAACCTCTTTTCTGTCTCCTTCGCCCTTCCCGAAGAGCACCTGGTTTCAGGTGTCCCCTTCGCTCTAGGCCGTGGCTGGGTCCTCGGCATCACGGGTGTGAGACTGAAGCCAGAGCAGCCCAAAGCTGCTAATCCTCTTTCCCTACTGATCCTCTTCCTCTCTGCCTCCTCACCCTGCCACCACGCCGCCCTCTCAGGGTTTAAAGGGCAGCATAGGCAGAAGTCCCATGTTACTCAACACCAAACCAAAACAAAACAAAACCCTTCAAGTGCTGAACACTAATCCGTGTAGTCCATGGAGGGTAACTTACCGTAGATTATCTCATTTTGTGGGTCAGCGATTAGCCTTGACACAAGCTTCATTATGAACTCCTATGAGTGCCGGTTTATCTTGAAGTGCCACTGTGATCAGGATTATGTCTTTTATCTGTTGTTGCACTTGTCATCAGAGTGCCTCTTTATCCTCCTGGGACCCAGCAAATCATTTTTGTCCTCTGTTGGGGACATTTTTTTATGAATATCGCAGAGAACCCATATTTTAAATGTGAGGTGTATAAAAATCACATCCTGGGTTTTTCAAAGAAACCAAATGTTTGAGGCTTTGGCCATACTATTTTCCTTGGTTTAACATAACAATTCAAAATATTTTATAAAAAATAAACAATAGGTTATTATTATATAATTATTTTTATTTTTGTAGAAATGTCAGTTGTATTTGATTTATTTCTTGTACACTACTGTTCAAAAGTTTGGGATGATTTCTGAATAATATTTCACAATATTACTGTTTTGCTGTATTTTGATCAAATAAATGCAGCCTTGATGAGCATAAAAGACATTCATAAACAATAAAAATCAAACTTTTGAATGGTGTATATAAATTGTTTATGGGTTGTTAATACTCTTTTATGATTGCAATATTCTTTGTTAAACAAGTTGCCCCAAAAGTATGTAAATATATGTTTGTGTGTTTCTGTGTATGCATCATTTTTCAATTATGTTAAGTGGAATTTCAAATTTCAACAACTTTTTTTTCCTTTGCTGCATGGGCCAGAAAGTTAAAGTTCCACACTTGTCTCAGTTGTCTCTGAATAGATAATTTTAAATTTCACAATTATAATTATTCATTGGAAACACTTTTGCGTGATTAATACTCATTTTGTTAAGGTAAAATGTCCTCTAGCAAAATTACTTTCTGAAAGTGAGACTGAGCATATGGGAAAGAAAAGCTTGTGAAAGTCTCTCTCAGCCCTCCATGCGTCACGCGATGTCACCGAGGGTGCGCGTAAGCAAGTGTGGCTTCTGAGGTGGGCTCGTGTGAACGTGTGGTAGGCACAGGCACTGCTGATGGCTCGGAGGAGTGACGCAGTCTGCACCTGTGTTCTCTCATTAACTCTGCTCTGTGGGCACTGATATGTGCTTCAGACTGCAGCCGTGTGTTGCTCCCTGTGCTTATAATATCAGCATTGGATGTTATTGTGGATGCACCTTAAGAGAGAAACATGTCTCAGTGGAACCATAATGCCGCGCTTGTATCGTTTTGAGCCAACATCCCTTCTGGCTTGTTGTTTTTCTTTATATCATAGTAGATGTTTTTGAATGTGATGTTGTTTTCATGCCACATTATTGCTTTCTATCATCTCTGTGTTTGTAGTTTTAAGGAACTGTTTTTGAATAATGACACATCATCTGTCATTTATGAGTGTTGTATGCAATGAATGTCTGTAATGCTTTCAGCTCAGAGACAAGTGCTTCTTAAGTATCTGTTTATCTGTCTGTCTGTCTGTCTGTCTGTCTGTCTGTCGCAAATTAGATTTGAAATGTCTAATGCAAAGTCAAATTCAGTACATTTAGTTACAAATAGTTAAAAATAGAATTTAGATAAATATAGACAAGGCATATTTACCAAAATGTTCAATAATTGTGAAAAATTTAATTATTTTTGCAACAATATAACAATACATAATCATAAACAACAATAATTATCAACATACTTTTTTGGTAAAACTAAAAAATAAGTCACAGAGACTATTTCACATTAATTTTGAATCGAATCGAATGCATTTGACATCAGAGGCTAAAAAAAAGGTTCATTAAAATCATCACAATGTTTACAATGTTGCTTAATTTTATAGTGCCAGGAAAAGCATTGTGAATAAATTGTGAAAGTTCGATAAATTGCCTAACCCTATGTCACTGTGAACTGAAAGCATGTTTGGCATGTAAATCATAATAGCAAAACCATCTTCTTTGTCCTGGGTGTGTCTTTTTTTAACAAGACTTTCCCTATTGCTAGAACCGCAGTTCTCTCTTTAAACTCTCTTGAACTTTACAGAATGATAAAAAGATAATTCTAGTTAGAGTAATTCATTCACTTGTGAAGGAAATAAAACTACGATTAATTACTGATGGAAAAAGATCATCCCAAAAGAATGTTGTTTTAATTTGTCATACTGTATCAGCGTATCATGAATGTGCATTGTTGCGGTTCAAGTCAAGTCAGAACCTGTGGCACAGTAGGAAATAATGCAGCTGTGCTCTACAAACAGGAAGAAGAGGGGCCCTCATCCGTGTTTTTCCCAGTTGTTGGAAAGATGCAGTGAGTTTGTGGCTGCAAAAGGTTGTAAAAGATGATACATGACAATCAGAGGGCCATACTGTAAATTTTATTGGTTATTGACTTTCCTTCTTTGGTTTTTTACTTTAGTTTACTCTTTTACTTAAGTTTAGCACTGACATATTCTGACCACGAGCTACTGTGAGAAGAAAGAAAAACATTGAGGGACTCATGCTGGTGATTAGGCATTTATATCATTGTAATGACAGGCAGATCTGTTCAGATTATAAAATGCTAAATTGCTGTTTTTTGTACGCCGTGATTCCTCCCTAACCCTAAACACATGTCCGATCTGTCTGTGAACCCTGCCGATATGCTTTTGGCACACTGTCTCATCTATCTTTGAGGGAGTTTTAAATTACCCTAATCCCCTGAATTTGCAAAGACGTAATTCCAGTAATATATGACTCCAGTGATTTGTCAAGGCCACCTGGAATATTTTCCATCTTTCCACTGTCTGTAGCACACTGATAGCAGGATGTCCATGTAAAAAGCTCCATCCTGGATGTAAATGGAGCTCTTTGTCTTAACTGTGCTGAGAGGGAAATTGCCCATGCTTTTAGATCCATATTCAACACAACGCTATTTCAATGGTTCTTTTATTTTACTGGTGTTCAGCTGAAGAATTCGACTATAGCAGGGTCCTCTTCCATCTTGATTTTTATTCTGTTGCCGGATGGAAACAATCTCAAGCTTCAGATAAACATCAGCCTGCTTTCTCTCCATAAGGACCATTCAGTTAAGTTGAATTCTGCACTTTTCATTGGAGATCCTAATGATTTAAAACCACTATGTCATGACTTGACTTAGAGCAGTATCTGAGAGCTTCATGTGCTTTTGCTTTAGTTGAGATCTTCTCTCCATAGTCTTAATGGACCGAATATTGTGAATAGTTAACCATAATAAATCTTTGTAGCTTGTGCATGTTTTATTAGGTTTCCCTTTCATTGATTTTGCACATTGATTAGATGAACGTTCACAGGTCAGCAGCGTCTGTCTATTTATCAATCGGCTTGCCGTGCCGATACCACAATAACGTAGTAAAGCAGAGAAAACATGGCGAGATGGATTCGGGCTGAAAGGCTCATTCGTTTGGGAGCTGATATGAAGTAGTTGACCTCTGCCATGTAAGGAGAAAGAAGTGGAAGCCAGGACAGGGAGGTATCAGTTTTACAGGCATGACATCACCCTCCCTCTGGTGCTGGCACTTTACAGTGAGGGAAAACATGACGCCACTCCCTTAGTAAAAGTCTGAGCAGTTAAAACTCAGCAAAGTACACAGGACAATAAGATGTACATGTCACTTTGTCTCTGTAAAGTGTTTTACGAATGTAGGGATATGGGTCAGTCTAGAAATACGGTCTCTGGTTAATGTTGAAACCGGTTGAATGTAAATTTTTCTGGTTCTAATGTTAATTTTAGTGGAGTATTTAAGTCAGAGAGGCTCGAGATTGAGGTCACACAATACATTGATTGATTTCGCCAAGTGTACTATGTCATGTCACTGTGTTCTCAAACTCTTTGGTTGTACTACACCCGTAAGTGCATAAAGTTCTGCTTGTTGCCAGCTTTCTCTCTCTCTGCTGATCCAGGTGAAATAGTACTCGGGGCCTGGTATCTCAGCTGCTCTGTGGCCATACTTGGCCAGCATCTCTGACACCCGGGGTCTTATCTCTCACTCGGCCACCCCCCCCTCCTCCTCTTCGCCAATCGTCTGTCTGTCGGTGGCTTAGCTGCTAGCCTGCTTCAGGGCACACATGGGAAGAGAGCTAGGCCGTCACTAACCACCCAGTCAGGCCACAGGCTATCAGAGAACAGTTGTGCTAAAAAGATTCCTGGGAAGGCAAACAGCAGGGCTTCACTCTCACTAGCACAATGTCACACTAGACCCCTTTGTCTCTGTATTTTATTTTTAGAACCCTCTCTTTGTGTTTAGGCTAGTTTTATTGACATTGGCGATGGAAACGGGACACGTCGCAGGTCAGATTCGAACCTGCATTTCCCATCAACCGATATGCCACATCTTTGGCCCCTTCTCTCACTCACTGTAGCATGTGGAGTAGCAGTATGTAAATCCTGTCAGATTCAATGATGAATTAGTTTATCAGCCACTCTTAGGAATAACAGTATCATCTCACTGACCCAATATTTGCACTTTGTTTCTTTGCATATTGGAGAACTCATTAGAATAAAGCAAAATTTGCCTTGCTACAAGAAATCATTATTTGTTATGCTACACAGATGAGAATTCCCGCTAACCAAAAAGCAAACATAAACAGACAATGCATATCTGTGCACTTCAAACATTAGTTCATTGTGTAGAGTTAAGAGAGACTGCATTTAGAGTCCATTAGTTAAAGAGCAGCGTTTTCTAAAGAAGTGCCTCCGTTGTACAGTACATTGCATAAACACTAGTGCAGCTGCAAGCAGACGTTTCTGTGAAAACATATCTATATTTTAAAATTGTTTTTTTTTTGTGCTGAATGGAGGAAGTAAAAATCATCACGGCAGCCTCTCTGGAGCATGTATACTACAGCAACATTCTTTTCTCTCTTTTCATCTCTTTTCTCAAACCGTTTCTCATCAGGCGGTCTTGTACTGCAAAACAAAGAGTTAGTGGTTTGAACCTTCTGCAAAACCTAACAACAGACTCCAGCAGTCCAGCTAAGTAACATGAAGTTGATTCTACAGTTTCAGCCCATATTGAAATTAAGAGAATAGTTTGACTTGCCAAATATGTTTTTTTTTTTTTTTTTGTGACAGGCTCTCAAAATTGTAGGGTACTCTTCAATTTCATTTTTCTTCAAGGGCCCCAGAGAGAGATGCAGCTTATCGGTCGGGTTGCCATCATGTCATTTTGAAAAATCACACAAGGGGAAGCATTTTTATCCCGAACAGCTTTTTGCTTTAGATTTCAAACAAATGACATGTAGGTTTTTTTTGGTGCTGCCTTCTTTCTTTCATGGAATGTGAGAGATTATTGTGTATATATATATAAATATATACATTTCATCAGTTCACAACCTTTCCCATTTTATGAGTCATTGGCATCCATGCTGCCTGGATTGCATAAACCTTTTACATAATGGAGTATTGTAGAACAATGGGACTGGAGAGGATTGAAATGTCATAGGGAAAGAGCATAGTATCAAATATTTAGTGTAAGCCGAAAGCTAAAGTTTTCCTGTAAAAAGCTGAAGTATCTCACAGGTCAGGCAGAGGAAGGCATTTAGTGTCTGCCGTGACAGCTGGAGTGCTAAAGATAGGATTTTTTGTTGTATTTGGGTGCAGAGATTACCTTAGTCATCGTAGATAGTTAGTCAATTACAGAGTTCTAGATTTTTTTAATACATTTTTTAATATATTTTTAGATTTTTAGCACTGGTGCTTTAATTGGCATACTGACAGCATGCCGTGTCTTTGTCGTTTGCCAATTTGCAGGGTAAAAACCTCTTGGTTTTGTATTTTACTTCATCCCCTTTACAGGAACAATATGTAAGATTTTTGGATTAAAATATTATAAATATAGACTTATATATTTTGTTGACATTATCCGAAATGTTTCCAACAATGTTTAAATCCAGATAAATCAGCCATTTTAACCAGTGTTGTCTAATGATGTCATATCTACATTACCCTCGCATTCCAAGTAGGCTAATACTTCCGTTAAAAACCATGGAAGCACCAATGTACGCTTTAATGTATTATGATTTATTAGACAGATGAGCAACTATTTGGGTGTCTTTATTGACAGAAAACGAATCATTGTTATATAGCTCAACACAGTCATGTTGTTTGAATCTAAAATATATTTGTACCGTGCCTCAGAGACAACACTATTTTGTGGCTAACATAGCATAATCAGAATGAGCTTTATTTGTTGTAACAATAATACAGCATTTTCTCCACCATACAATACATTTTTTAATTAATTGCATGCCATTTAAAGGTCCCGTTCTTCGTGATCCCATGTTTCAAACTTTAGTTAGTGTGTAATGTTGTTGTTAGAGTATAAATAATATCTGTAAAATTATAAAGCTCAAAGTTCAATGCCAAGTGAGATATTTTATTTAACAGAAGTCGCCTACATCGAACGGCCCGTTTGGACTACATCCCTCTACTTCCTTCTTTAATGACGTCAGTAGAACCGTTTTTTGACTAACCTCCGCCCACAGGAATGCTCCCTCAACTCTACCGAAATTCGTACTTGCGCACTTCTTAGAACTTACTGTGTTTACTCAGCTCTTACGGTGATTTTCTGAAGTAAAACTGACACTTCATCTTTTGTGTGATGTACAATAAACTTTATTAAACTCATCAGTATATGTTTGATCATCATTCAGACAGCAGACTTGTAGGCTATTAATAAAAAATGGATACATACAAGCAGATGACAAATACGTTATAATAACCGTAATTAAACTACTAAACTATACCTGTTCCATCTCTATACAGCACTCTGACTCTGTAGGCATTATTGTCCGACTCGAAATGAACACCGTTACTGAGAGTTTCTGATATTATCATCATTCCGTGAGATGAAATTGTCCTGAGAGACTGAGCGCGAGCTCATGAAGCTCCGCCCCCTGGGTCGTCCAGCAGCAGCTTATTTGCATTTAAAGGGCACACACTAAAACAGCGCGTTTTTCTGTGCCCCAAAAAATGACAATTTAAACATGCTGTAAAAAATGATCTGTTGGGTATTTTGAGCTGAAACTTCACATACACACTCTGGGGACATCAGAGACTTATTTTACATCTTGTGAAAAGGGGCATAATACGGGACCTTTAACAACACAAGTCATCAGCTTTTATTAATATGAAATTCTAATATCAATCTGCAATGTGCAACAAGTGTCTCATACCAGCCACCGAGAGTAACGTTATTAACATAGCCTAACTTTCAACACACTCAAATGTATTTTTAATATGATTGTATTGACAAAGTAAAACAGCGCTGCAATTTGTCAAGTTCAATAGAGACTTCTACATTCTGTTTAATTCCTTTGTGCCCCATTCAGCTGTTTTTGAATTCAAGAATTTATCTTATGTTAATGCCTCCTAAGAAACGCATCTGAATGTGGACCAGCATAATTATATGATTTTCTTAGGACTACAGGTACTTGTTGTGGCAGTCTCCCAACTAATAGATCCACATTAGAGAGGATAGAAGTAACAATTGAAGGTTTGAATGTGGCTGTGATGCCCTAAAATATCGTCTAGGAATGCAGCTCACAAGGTTTTGAAACACAGTCACAGTATTGTGAATTTTCAATGATTTAGCTGTCTAGAGGATGTTACTGTGAGTTGTGTGCTCATGTTATGCATTAATGCACGGCATCTTTAATACTCATGAGCCACTGTTCCCTGAGGAGGAAAATCTGTTTATCATTTCTGAGCTGAGATCTGCGCAACATCAAAAGACCGCCATGCCAGTTAACACAACTTGCAGGGTGGCTGTGGGTAAAACGGGGGGTAGTTCTGAGGGTAGGCAGACACTTCTATGTACATCAGTGGGGGATTAGTTATATCTGGTGATGACTCTCTTTCTTTCTGTGCTGATGGACAGTCATGCTATGAGAGCCAGGAACACATGCCATCATACAGTCCGGAAGAATGCTTTCATGCAAACATCTCATCTAGAGATCACACAGACTGTGTGCGCGTGTGTGTGTTTTAGCGCTGTTAGTGTATGTGAGAGTGGGTGAGAGAAAGAGAGGAAATTAAGAGTAAATGTTTGTAAAAATCATACAATTTAACTGTTTCATTTATCAAAAGATTCATTTAAAAAAAAAGCATCAAAGATCTGTGAAATATGAACGTTTTTGTGCCAAAGTTCATCTTGTGAATTGTTGCAATTTCACAACCTATTGCCATTTAAAAAAAACAAAAAAACAAGTCAAAAAGTCATTTGTAAAGTGTAATAATAACTACTCTTGAGGAACTCATCCAAGTGGGGAAAAAATCCTATGCTGACTTTTGTGTCAAGACATTCTCTCTGCGCATTGACATTCTGTCATAATGAATTTCGGTGATGAAATTATTTTTCAGACAAGCTCACAGTTTTTTCTTTTCGATTTCACTTTTGATGGAGATGTTGAGTGAGCTGGTGTAGATATGATGTCAAAGACGATCACACATCAGTCAAAAACCCTGATATTATGGTGATAAACTGTGCTTTAAGTTACATACCTAAAGACAACATGAAACTGCATTCGCAACTCATTCACAGTTTTATGCATCAGAAAATGTTTGGCTTTCCAGAACTGATGTGAGTTTGCAGTCACTTTTTAATCTTAAAATAATATTGTAAAAACATACTTGTTTTTTATAATTTTCTATCAAAATGTAAGAACTTTCAACTTTGAAATTGTATTGTCTGCTGATGTTACAAAGGTCATTTGGGTGAAAAAATACATAAAAAAAGATTCTATTAAAAAAATGTTTTTGGTAATTTCCCACTGAACTGATTCTGGTTAATTCGAAAATGTCACATAATGGAAGCTAAATGTCGAGCGAGTGTCATTTTGTGTTGTGTTTATTGTATCATATGTTAAATAAACCATCATATCAGTTTTATTTGCTAGAAGTTGACCGATACGGATAAATGTTGAACATCTAACCCTAACCCTAACCCTAACCCTAACCCATCTGGATCAAGGATTCAGTTGATAAAAGACATCTGGACTGGCTTGGCGTTCCATCACTTTTATTATAGACTCCAAAATCCCTGATTCCTGTCACAATTAGTCGCAAACGTTCACCCAGCACAGTGGTCTTCCCACATGAAATAGATCTAACTGTTCAGAGAGGGTCATCGCTTTATCCTTGAGAAACTGAGAATCCATTCATCGGCTCGGCTTGGAAACCTGACTGACGCAAATGGATCACTGGGAATATGAGTGTCCCAGCAGTAATTATGTTACAACGCTGCTACCGCACACGACCAGAGGGTAGGGGGGTGGGGGGAGAGGTGGTGAAGAGAATAGTGATACTTCTCTTGTTTCATTACAAGTTTTTTCCCCTCTTTTGTCCTTTTCTTATTGCCTGTCATATTCACACACACACAGACAGAGCACAACAATCAGTCATGACATTTACCATGTGCTGAAGAGTGAACTTCACAGTAGCACGTCACACCTAACGACTGTGCAATCAAAGGGAAGTTTTAAGTGAGGCTAGTTGCACTATTTCTTTTTGATTTTTTTCTGCTCATGACTTTTTACTTTTTCAGATGTCTTTGTCATAAAAAAAAAAAAAACATTTAGCAAAAGCTGAAAGAAAATGATGTAATTGATGATCAAGGAGGGGACAGTGGTGGGAACTAGAGCCACATTGAAGTTTTCTCTATGGCTTTTTCAGCACGGCCCCTAAGGCATCTTCTCAGTCAAAGTCACCTTGTGTAGTTTGCCTCTCTCCCAGCTCTCGACCTTGCTTAAATCCTTGATTGATTGTGGGCACGTCTAGTGTGCGCTCGGCATTCTCTCACTGTGAATGTAGCATATCTTTATTGCTTTTATAATCTGAAGCAATGGACATTATATTCGTGACGATAGAATGGTTTCAAGTGTAATTTTAGATTCAATATAGTGTATTATTTTGTATTTTGTGATATCAGTGGGGTGGAAAAATCATGTTGGAAACACGCGGTTTATATTTCGCGGCAAAATATAAAGGTTGATAAATGTTTTATTTTCCATCCATCCATCCATCATTGGGTCGCAGTTAATTTTTTAATTAATCAATTGTTTTATTTATTTATTAATTACATTTTTTTATGATCTATGAATTAAGTAATTGAATACATTTTAATAAAATAACCACAATGGTATAACTTCTGTGGTTATGGTATTAATTTATATTTTGTTGCTTTAATTGCAAAGTCTAGTACATTTTGATGCATTAAAGCCACAAAATTGGTTTGAAACAGTTAAGAAAGTTTAAAGCAGACAGAGCGACCGCAAATCATTTAATTTAATGATAATTTGCGCTTTGAAATTACATGGATGATGGTGACCGTATATACACCTATGTTAAGATATGAATGAAAATTGTAAGAATATATTTTAAAAAACTTATTAATCATGTATTTTGGGAAGTTTTATCTCGTGGGACCGTACCTGCTGTTATTACTTTCGTTCAAGCCTGAGAGAGTTTGGATGTGGTGATGGCATTTTGGAGGTGAGAAGTGGCTTTCTTTTCCTCACCTCCCCGCCTCTGGTGCCAAGTTCTCGCCTGTTATAGTTCTACACGAGCAGTACGGAAGATCGTCTCAGCTGGCATTGATCCGGGAAGGGAATAAAGCACGGTCAGAGGAGAGTCGTTGAATGGAGCATGCAGTCATTATCAGAGATTAACCACCCAATGTCTGCCTGCTCAGCAGTGCCAGAGAGCTACCCATCAAACAAACAGTATATAAACATCTATATCACACTCTTAAATCCAAGCTCTCAGAGTATAATGCATAGATAATGAGAGAGATCAGACTGATGAGAAGCAAAGCAAATTTAGACCTGGTAAACATCGGCAGAGGGTTCAAATGAGGGTTTTGATATCCATTGCGTAAGGTTATACGTCATTTTCTTGGGAATGTCTTTTTTGGGGGGTAACACATGCTTTTGTTTTTCAGAACTGTGCTTGACAGTATCCAAATAAAGCTTTTTGAATGGGTCAGCTAAGCTCCAGTCACATGTGTAGTAACCTCTAGGGACATCATATTTCACAAATAGTATAGTATAAAGTCCCCTTTAAGGAAATATTTACCTACTCTGTCTTTCTTTATGTGTGAAATTAAACTTGTTTATTTTTAATCCCATCCTTATTTTTTTGTGATGTAAGTGGCAAGTTTCCAGATTTAAGCATGACATCAGTTTTGAATGACAAAATTCAGTTCAGAATTAGTCACATGTTTAACAACATGTTTTCATTGACATATAGGCCTTCTAATTTTTATTGTGCCGATATAAACCACGAAATATGTCAGATTGATACCATAGCGCCTAATTTAGTGCTATTTCTCTGAGGGTGTGTGAGATTTTATATAGAATTTAGTTTTACTCCTCAAGCATTATCTACACGCCCTGCCCTATTCTTTTATTCTGTTCTCTTATTATATTTTGCATAATGAAGTGCTAAAATATAAATGTAGAAAATCTCACGCCTTCGTAAGATTCCTCATATTTCAGTCTCCCCTCCAGGCCTCTTTTTTTTTTGTTGACATGAACATATGTACCATTTTCCTGAAACAGAGCTCATATCCTGATCATCTCAACTTGTGAAGAATGTATTTCGAAACTCATTTGTCCTGTCGCGTAACATCACCTAAAGCCATGTTTTAAAAAAGGAAGTTAACATGGTGTGAAAAGTTTGTTATGAGTGAGCGCGTGCAGCATTATTCCATCTGCGCTCGCACACTCTCCTTCTCCAAGCCTCATTTTCACTCATTTCTTCACGCACTCCCCTTTGCTGGATCTTATTAATTATATCTCATTAGTTGCCTTGGAAACAGAGGTGAGGGAATGTGGAGAGAGGAAACTGAGAGACTTAACAAGGGAAAGAATGAGAGGATGAGAGCCAGAGAGAAAGGAAGCAAAAAGCAGAAAGGAAGCAAGACAGCAGAAAATTAAAAGTGTGAGGAGGAAGAGGGGAAAATGGCATTGTCAGATTAGCATCGGGAGACATTAACTACGACGAAACTGCCGGGACCGGACTCTTTACCCTGGGCTGCTGGAGAGGAAGATAAGCACACGCTCACAAAGGCAGACACCAGTACGCCTCCTCCCCATCCAGGCCAGGTACACATCCACCTCTTAGAAGCCAGAGAACAAAAGCCCAGGCTCTCCACCCTCCCCTTCTGTTCTCATGTCAATGCGTCGCTACAAATGAACCTTAAAGTTTCCCCGCCAGACCCACAACTGCAACACCACACTAAATGGAGGCAAATCAGTTCCTTTGTGTTTGTAATACGCTGAGCTTTTGTGGTCGACGGTCTGGTCATTTGTATTTGAAAGTTCTACACGGCCTGCTGCAGATTTGTCCCGTTTTATGGCCTCGTCCTTCTTTGGTGTGTTATCGAATGGTGATTCATAGTTATGTAAGCTGGGAAGGTTTGAGCTTCTTATCAGCGGAGGCCAAAAAAAGGGAAGCCTGGTGCTGCTTGTTTAAAAAAAAACAACAACAAATAAAAAACGAATGGAAAGAATAGAAAGTGAACGAGAGCTTGGAAGAGCGTGCTTGAGTCGCCTGCGAAATGGCCCTGGTTGTAAACATAATAAACATGCTGGGAGAATACACAGGAGATGGACTTGTGTAGTTGTTTAGTCTCCAACGGACAGGAAGATAACAAGGGGAAGGATCAGAGCAGATGCTTGTCCCAATGGCTCCTTTTTCCCCCTTTCTTCTCTCTCTCTCTCTCTCTCTCTCTCTCTCTCTCTCTCTCTCTCTCTCTCTCTCTCTCTCTCTCTCTCTCTCTCTCTCTCTCTCTCTCTGTGTCTCTGGCTTTCTCTTTCCCACCCTGTCTAGCTCTTTCTCTAATGTCTCTGGCTGGCTGCTATTGGTCATCTGAAGGGGTTTGAAAAACAGGAAGTTGAGGAGCAGGATGTAGGGAGTGTGTTCTGCCCACAGCTTGTTCTGGGACGTTGAGCTTTCAGGGCGGCTGTGCACAGGAAACAGCGCTGTCGTGGTGGTGCCCGAGATTCTGGACACTGCCTGAAGTCGGAAAAGTAGTGACCCTCTCTATATTTCCAAGTGCTACCACTAGGTTTCCCTTTACACCTTCAATACCATCTTTGAAGTAAGGAATGGAGGACTCCGTTTATATTGATATTGCATTTATATTGACAGATGGTGTGTTGTTAATTCAGTGCACCACTAACTCAAAAGAAATATAATAGTATTTATATGAGCAATTAGATTACTGTACTATATATTTACTATATAATGTATATAGTGTGTGTATGTGTCTTTTCATGGTGATCTAGTGACTTTTATTAATTTAATTATTTTAACCAAAAGATAAATATGGATCAGTCACATTTGAAGTCGTTATGAAATAGTCAATTTATGTATATTCTGCTGCAGATATGCTTGCTATGATTTTAATTTCAGTAATTGAGAAAGAAACAGTTATTTTAAGCATGATTTTTGTCAGATTTTCTTTTTAAATGAATGTGCAAAGTAAAACACTTTCACACTTGTTGAGCCCTGTAAATATACAGTCTCTTTGTAGTCCATGGAGTCGCTTATATTCTTAATATGTTTTCAATACAGCTGAGGAAACCTCAGTTTATACAGTTAAGGGATTAGAGGAACACTCTTCAAAATGACAGGTTTGTTTAAAAGAGAGGTAGTTAAAGGTTTGGCGGGCAGATGAGGGAACGTAGTGTGCGAATGTGTGTATGTGTGCGGTAATTACAGTGGGAGTAGGGCATGTTTTATTGAGTGTGAAAAGGCCTGACCCCAGTACCAGCCCTCCCACACTCTCACATTGGCACGTTCCGAAGGGAGAGAGAGCGAGAGGCCTATCACTAACACACTGCTTGTGTGCTCACGCCCACTCGCACATGCACGCACAGCGCAATCATTTACATTTATATAGACCCGCTCATCATGGGATCATCTCAGTTACAATACACAATCCTCCCAGGCAGTGTGAAGGACATGGGAGTTTACTTGTTTATAAGACAAGGGAGTGTCAGCATGTCAGGTGGGGCCTCTCCTCTCACATTTTGAGGTGTGTGCGATAAATGCATGTTTCATATCTCAAATGGAAACCAAATATATATTACGTTACACGAGAAGATTTTTCTCTCTCTCTCTCTCTCTCTCTCTCTCTCTCTCTCTCTCTCTCGCACACGCTCTCTCTCTTTGTGAGTGTGTTTTGCCCCCCATATATGCACCTGTGTTCGACCGTGTGTGAGTGAACGACCTCTGTGCAGCGGGGTCAGGGTCAGCGCAGTGAGCACATGGACATGTCTCACTAGAGATCGGCTTTGCTGTGCACATTCTGTGGGTCATGTACTCCTATTGATTTTCATGTCAGGCCCCGGCAGTTGCTCCTATAGAGACATATTCCCCGCTTATCGATCACAGTGACTGCAAATGTTTAGTAAGCAGCTTTCAAAAATGCTGGACTGGTTTAAATCAAAGATAAACTTTTGACCAGGTGCATTGCATTAAGGAATTTGTTTTTTTTGGTGAATACATTATTTCATGTTTTACTCAAGAACTGTATTGTTGCCACAAATTACATCACACGTCAGTTATCTTAATGTTCACTTAGTTTTACATTCTCTGCCGTTCATTTTTGGCTTGATAACGTGCAGTGAAAGAGTGTGTAATATTTAGGAGAGCTGATGTAATCGGCAGTGGCTTTGGACTGCTGGCTCTTCTGCCCATGTCCTGGAGCGCTGGAGTGATCCAACAGGCTCTTAGTGGATCTCTCCCACAGCCAGCAAGCCCCACTGCATCCACCCTACTTTCCTATAAACCCAGCTCAAAGAGATCTCTTTTTTTTTCTTATTGCAATTTTGCTGTGACATTTGCTTTTGAATTTACCTATGAGGGCAGTACGAACAGTATTTTTTTTTCTCTTGCTCTGAGGTACATTTGCTCATAATTATTTACTTTTAGAAGAATATGCTCTATTATAGAACCTTAAAGGGTTCTGTCATGTACTTCATTATATATATATATATATATATATATATATACATGGCATTGTTTTATTGATTTAGTTTGAAGTAATTTAGTTTTAATACATTTTTAATTTAAATAAATGTTTTGAATTAAAAAGCTTGTAAACACTAGAAAAAAAGAAAGAAATAACTGGTTAAACATTAAAGTCTTGTGCAATCCTTATATAGATTCTTTTTTGTAAACCACACTGACCCTAATCTTAAATTGTTAAAGGCAAAAAAGTTTTGTTTCATGTAATATTTAATAGGGTTGATATTAAAGAATGCATTGATATTAAATCTCTGGCCAGTACCGATAAGCTGATATAAAAATCTGAATACATCATTTTTTCTATATACTGCGAGTGAATTTTTTCAGGCATCACATAATTGTAATGTACAGTGTGGAAAATGGATATTCATTTGGAGATTTGCTAAAAAATGTATCTGCATTGAACTTTAATAAATTATTTGTGTGTTTTCTGTGGAACACAAACAATATTTGGAAAAATGTCTTTTATATACAGTGGGGCCCAGTGTTGTTTGAACCCCAACATTATTCTTTGTGTGTGTGTGTGTGTGTGTGTGTGTGTGTGTTCTTCAAAACAAAGTTAGTCATACAGGATGAGAGTGAGTAATTGACAAGTTTTTTCATTTTCGGGTAAAATAACCCTTAGTGATAAAAAGAAGGGGCTTGAACACAAGACTTAACTCGAGCTGTAATACACTCTCCTGGACCTGATTAATGATAGGGAATAAAGGTGAAGTGAGGGAGGAGAAGGAATGCCTGAAGTGTTGTCAGTGGAATGAGGTTCAAGCAGCCGTTTATTTATCATTAGCGTTGTGATTGACAACATTAAACCATCATGCTCTTGGCACTCATTAAAGACCACAAAGACAAGACCTTTTGTCAAGAAAGCTAGTATCTGTCACAAAGAGCTGCTTGGAGGTGAGATTACTCACACGTGCACATTATGCCAGTTCACCGTAAATGTGTAAAACAAACATTGTTTCTATCGGAGACGCTCACATAGCTGCTTTCAGTTAAATGTGACTGTAGCAGATAAGCTTTGTACAATATATCATCAACACAGTCAGTACAGCGAGATAATTTGAGAACAAGTGTTTATAATGAAGTAGAATGCACCAGACATTCATCACTGTTTGCATTTTTCAGCCTCCTGACAATTTCCATCGGTATTTTTTTGCATGGTAGTATCTATAAAGTCACCAGCCATCTTATTTTTTTCAATGTAATATTGCAGTAGCCTGTTTGTTATAGTTGATTTATCCATGCACATCATTATTTTTGCATGATAATGATCCAATCAAGTCCTAGGGTTGGGCCAATAGACGATGCCATCGTCCATTGCGATGGCTGACAGACATCACGATGTTGAGCCGGCATCGCGAAAAATCTGTCTATAATTCTATAAATTGTAATGAATTCTGTAATTGTAAGTGTCTTAGAATTTTTCTGAACATGTCTCTAGGCTTAATATTCAACAATATTTATGATCTGACTGTACTGATGCTTTTGTATGAGAACTGAACTGAGCTGGACGATAACGTAATTTTTTGCAGAACTGCTTTATAAAAACGAATTTAATAATTGATTATCTTTAAAACGGAACTGATTCAACACCGAACTGACTTCAGCTTAACAACAACCGAAATGCATCATTTTCCTGTTAACTCTGTAAAGCTGCTTTGAAACAATCTGTACTGTATAAAGCGCTATATAAATAAAGGTGACTTGACTTGACTTGGCTCATGGATGAGCTGAGTTAAACCAGGCATTGTGATACAGGGCCAAATGACATCCTTTCTTCTGTATCTCTGTACAAGACACTACCACTCCACCAGTGTGCCAGACCGTCTCAGGGAAATAAACAGAGACTCACGATCAACAAAACAACTCTCATGCGGTAATAGAGTCCCGTTCTGGCTTGCGCGATACAAGTCATTCAGAGCTTCACCCAGCCTGCCTGTCTGCACTTCAGGGCCGTAGCTTGTCTGTGTCTGTTAAGTTGACAGAAATGTCATGACACGATGCATTACGCTTTTGGACCCACAGTCTCCGAGACGTGCATGACAGCTCACAAATACGATTTAGAGCAACAAGCCTGGATGCGTGTATTTATGTGTTTGAATAAGCAGAACAGCATTGTTATGTGCACACAAACACAGATAAAGCCTTCAACTTCAACCATGTACATTTTCAATCATGAAGCTTGTAAGCTTTGAATGGTTAATCCAAATGTTTTCATTTCAGTTTGACTGATTAAAAAGCAAACAAATAAGACACTGTTTGGTTTTAATCTCCGGAGTTTGAAATTGTTCATCGGCAGCGAATAGAACATGATTTTAGAGCGCGCGCATTGTAAATTAATAATCCCTCTGTCGATCCAGATTTTTGAGCACTCCGCATAGTTTCAGCCCAACGCAGATCATCTCGCAAAACTCTCATTGTTGTAGGTTTTCTAAACGCATTTCCATAATGAGGGTTTGGAAATGGCACTCGAAACAGACAATATGCACATGTCGTGAGGGCGAGCGCCGAAGGAAGAGCCAACCATTTTCCCTTCCTGCTGGGGGACATGGTGACTGAGAAAGAACAGTGTCGGTCTCACAGCCCTGGCGTGATGTGGTATAGGGAAATGTCT
This sequence comes from Abramis brama, assembly GCF_963993115.1. Taxonomy (NCBI): domain Eukaryota; kingdom Metazoa; phylum Chordata; class Actinopteri; order Cypriniformes; family Leuciscidae; genus Abramis; species Abramis brama. Next base: position 36,519,195 of record NC_139971.1, read on the forward strand.
GATTTTGCCTGCCTGTTGTCAGAGTTTCCTTCTGTGGACAGACAGCGTGATCTCACTCCTAATAGAGACCTGCAGACACCTAAACACCCGTTTCTGTTCAGCAAGTAATTATAGTGTTTATTTCCTGCGGGTCACTCGCAGCCTCCTGGTCATCAACTTCCACATCTTTTTGCTGGCATCGTGTGGCTACAAAGCACGCCGTGGTCTTTCTGCCTCCCTGGAGGAGAGAGTTTCTGCCCTCCCTCAGCGTCTCTCAGATGTGAGATGTGGTTACATAGGCATTTTCTATTTACGTGTTCATCTGTGTCCATGCTGGACGGAGATGATGAATGCTTCCTCTGAGAGCTAGCCGGCTCTTTGTGGGCAGGTTAGCAATGGGAGACAGGGACAGAAGACGGAGCGGGGGCGACTCGCGGGCTCCCCGGGGGCAAACTGTGCTCTGAACCTTTTTGACTTGGCTTCCACGCTCTCTCTCACGTGTGAATTGCCTCATCTGGCCCAGAGGATTTAAACTTATGTCAGCCTGAGACTGTGTGCACTCTTAATCATCTTAGAAGTGAGAGCTGGCAGCAGCCGGGGTTATGAGAGGGAGAATGAGGCCTGCTTGCTGTCTCCTGAGACGCTGTGCAGGGGCAGGGTGTGTGTGCTTGTGTCCTAGGTTGTGTCAGAAAGAGATGCAGACAGAGAGATGCGTGGGAAGGAGGGAAATGAGGAGAGAAAACAGGACGAGATGACCGAAGAGACATTATGCACTGTGTGCATTCTGAAACCAGACGGATGACTTTATGACCCGCTTATTGGTGTCATATTGGCTTATCTGCTAAGGCTTGCTTCTCTTTAAGTCAGCAGGAAGCATCCACATGCTTTTCGTCTTTACTTGTTAGTCTGCTTACTTTCATTCTGTTAACTGTCTGTCACATAGTTGTCAATCATTGTTAAACAGCTGTCTGCAGGGATGATACTTAGTAAAGCTTGTTTTAGGGCGTCTACGCACTAGAGAAAGCTCTGATGGAGCGTTTGACAGATAGGATTGCGTAGATGTTTTATGGAGGCAAAAAGAAGCGTTCGAGCCAATATTCAAATTCTATCCAGTACCAATAATCAATAATCAATTTTCTTGTTATGGCTGATAACAGATACAAATATATTAAAATTCTATAATATTTGGTCTGAAAAAACCAAAAAACTAATTGTAAACTTTTTTTTTTTTTATGCTACAAGTGAATATAGGCATCACAACATTATAATGTTTTAGGATTACATTGTGTTCATTATATTATAACATAATACAATTATTATATTATTTTATAATATAATATAATATAATATATCCTTAGGATGGTTAAAGATTAGGTCAGTGTTAGATGTCAACAAAGGTAATATAATGTTAAAGTAGGGGGAATGAGCATCACAAATACATATCCATTATCCAGTGTTTTAGTTTTTTAAACTAATAATAAATATCATGTGTGTGGGCCGATCTCCAGCTGTTGAAGAAAAGCAGGTGTTAAGATAAGAAATCATTGTGTGTCTCAGTTTTATATCCTTCCTGCATGTATCAGGCAGTGGAACACGGTGCATTCAGCCGCTTTCATCTACATCAGACCTCCACTTTTGAGTTTTCACATTATAACGTGTTTTCTCTTTTTTTTTTTGTCTCTCTTTCTGTCTCTGATCTTCCTTCTTTCTTTTTCTCTTTCCTTCTCTAATTCTGTTTCACAGATAGTGGTGTGGACACCTCAGGAAAAAGATATAGACAGAAAGAGAGTGAGAGAGAAAGACTCGAGAAGAAAGAGTGGAGTACCATGTGCTAGGGGAGTGAAGGCAGACAAACTCTCGTGTTTTTCTGATATTCTCGGGGTGTCAGAGAGACCAAGCAGGACGTCAAGATGGGACGGAAGAAGATACAGATCACACGGATCATGGATGAGAGGAACCGGCAGGTCAGTAGTTGTTATGCACATCATCCTTATCGTGCATGCTCCATTTCTTCTATTTTAACATTTTACAAAGACATCAATGCTTTTATTCAGCAAGGACTCATGAAATTGCTCAAAATTGACAAAGATATTTATAAAGCTACAAAGATTTATATTTCAAATAAATGCCGTTCTTTTGAACTTTCTATTCAACAATGAATCAAAATTATTTTAAATTGTAATAATATTTCACACTATTACTGTTTTTACTGTACTTATGATCAAATAAATAAAGCCTTGCCAAGCAAAAAAATCTCACCGACCCCAAACTTTTGGACTACATGTTATGGAAGAAAAATCTGAATCCCTTCATGATTTTGTACACAGCAAACACAACAGGCCTGAAAGACCCATTTGATTATTGCTTAGTTTGGGCCATCTGTTCATTGGCTAAACACGGTGTCCCAGCATTCCAGGATAGACACACAGCTATAAAAAGGGACTGGGACACATTTCCAGCCATATTTACAGACGCGGCTCCCACACACCACTCTGCAATTTCGGTCCGGAGAAGTTGATGAGGCAGACAGAGCTGTTGCATGTCAGTTGGTGTGGCAGCGGCACGCAGCAAGGGGTGACTGGGGTGAATTGGGGCGACTATAGCCTCTCCCTTTTTCCTCTCTCCTTCCTTCTCTCTCTCTCTCTCTCTCTTTACACTGGTGGGCTTGTGCTAGGGCCCGTTGCTCTTTGCGGTTGCAGCTGCTTGGTAGTAATTAGGAGCAGCCACTGCACCTCGGCACCCTCTCATTACAAGGAGGGACAGTGGGATACACTGTGCCCATCTCTCTCTCCGTCTCTCTATTTCTGCTTCTGTCTCTCTCTATATATTCCTGTCCTTTCCCCAGAAAAGTGCCAATGATCTGGCCAGAGACAGACTGGAATTCACCCTTGTCTACTGACGCTAAATATAAATAACATAACACAGCCCCGTCTGGTCGCTTTCTCTGACCCAGTCGTTTTAGAAAAGGGAAAATACACGTAGAAAACAGATGTGAGGTACGTATAGTTCTGCTCAAACATACATGGCATGACTAATATCCATTTGAAAGAGGAAGTCACTCCATTTGTCATGTTTATAGATTTGATAATGAAAAAAGTATGCATCAGTTCACGTCTCTCCAGCTAGACTCGATGCACCCATTCACACCCGCTCAAAATATCATTTGCACTGTCTCGTCGGTGAAATAACTTTCTTGCCATGCTCACGGAAAGCTAATTGAGGTTTTGCTCACTCTCCTGAGGGTGATAACATAACAGCCCGTGCCCTCCTCCCTCCCTCCTTGCCCCCAGCTCTCCTCCCACCTCTCTGACAGTTACTGTGGAGGTAGCAGTTCAGCCAAGTGAGAAACTTGAATTTACAGGACAGGCCAATTATCAGCATAACACCAGGTCCTGGGTGGGATCCAAATAGGAAGGCAGGCAAAGAGAAGATGTCTACTAGAAACATCAGCATCTGCACTATCTGCCCCAGCCTACAACATCAGCAAAAAGAAAAGAAAAAAGAAAAAGAAAAAGAGAGGGCAAAGAGAAAGTTACTGTAAAATCACTTTTTTTAGTTCAGTGTATTTAATTCTACCAATCTCAATGGGATAGGTCACCTCCAAATTTTTGTTTTTGTTTATTTTTGACATTTTTGTCTTTATTGGGACAAGAGAGGACAGAATCGGAAAACCAAGGCTTTGTCTATGAGCAAGGTCGCGATATCGGATCACTCAAAGCCTATAAATGCCTCATTCATTCATTCAAAGCGGATCACTCATCTCCTACCAACAATTTAAATTGTCATCGTTTATTCACTCTCATGTCCAAGACAAAAAAGGTATTTTGAAAAATGTCTCGGTGTTGTTTTGTCCATACAATGAAAGTCACTTTTATCTAATGTTGTTTTATACCCCATTGACTTTCATTATAAAGACAAAAACAGTTTCACATTCTTTAGAAATTCTTCTATTATGTTCCACAAAAGAAAAAAAAGTCATATATTTTTGGAAGGACATGAGGGTGAGTAAATCATTTGGATGATCCCTTTAAGAATTCATTCACTCGCGTTGACTTGCAACTTTAAACGTATCACAATACAGCTTTTTCTTTTCCCTGCTGTTATTACAGAGCCTGAGAGACAATACACCACACAGTAATTAATTGCGCTCTTGTCCGTCAGAATCCGAATTTCATGGTGCTCATCGGAGAGAGTGGTTATCAGTGGCACACAGGCTCAGCCATGAGTGTGGTCGACTTGCTCAGCAGAGAGTTCTTGGAGACAAATGGAGAAAGATGTAAGACGTAAAGTCCTTTTATTACAGCTTTTGCGTGCATTCGCACACACAGTCCCCCCCCCCACCCCCACCCCCCACCCCCCACTAGCATGAACCCGGTCTACTGCTCGCTCTAGGGTGCTCTCCTCACCCTGGGGAGATGGCCATTAGCATACTGGGCCCATTGAAAGAAGACAATTAAAATCCTTATCTGCGCGGCTGTGCCGGGAGCTATCTTTATTCATTGCATTAGAATGAGAGAATGCCTTAAGTGGCCTAATTAAATACAGTGGCGGTTCTGCACGCAGCACAGGCTTCGGCAGGGGCATCTCGAATCATTATGTGAAGGGATCTTGAAAGCCTGTTGACCTATCAGGATTTATTTAGGAGAGCTTAGCGGGGGTCGTGATGTCCACAATTGCAGTATCTGTCAAAACAATGGGTTCAGAGGCAAGCCGCGGGACGTTCATTGTGCCGTTCCTGCACGTATCCTGCAATATTATTCACCCCCAAGAGGTTTGTAAGATCTTAGTGAGTGTCGGATCCTGCTCTTCGATCGATTCGCCATGAAATTTACCAGGAAAAAAGACCGAAGGCATAACAGATGTCGATTCAACCATTGATTGAGTCCCATCAGTGGAAGAAAGAGGTATGAATTCATTATTTTATGAGAATGAAGGCAGAGCATCTCTGTTCTTACTCGGCAGCACGCTCAGACTCTATGAAATATAGAGGAGCTGGAGGTCCTGTCATGCATGCATCCCTGTCCTTCTGGGGCTTTCCACCAAAAGCCCCTTAAGTGCGGCCTGTAGGAGGAGGAAGGAGTGACAGCGAAAGGAGAAGAGGAGAGGATTTGGTGAGCCTCACTGAACAGCTCAGGCTGACATACTAATTGCAAAGCTGTGTAAGGGGGACGACTGCCATAATAGCGCAGGAGGACAGAATGATCCTGAACCCCCCTCCCTTTCGCTCTCCACCTGTCCATCGTCCACTCATTACAAGCTCTGATTTCCTCTAAGGCTCTTCAAACCTGTAATTATATGTCCTGATAAGGTCGTACACCTGTCTCATTTGCAGCGCATGCGATAGTGGTAGTAACATGCTTTTGAATTACTCCCCTAGTAGAAAACTTATAATTGCGTTGATGGTCTCAAAGGACCCTAATGAGAGCTACCTGTCACTGTGAAAACAGCATCACTCCATTGTAGCTCTGATTGTGTTGTGACAGCTCTTTGATTCAGAGAGGATGGAAAGTATTATCGTGAACACAAGAGTAAAGACTCAAGGGAAGAGTTCTGCAAAAGCACGCACAGGAAAAACTCCTTGTTAAGCCGAGAGAGAAAAATTGTCGCTCGCAATTTCATCAGGTATCTTTTGGCTTTGTTTCCATACAGTCGACATGCTCTCTCGCAGCTGCGCTTGTGTGCGAGTGTGTGCGTTTGGACCTCTGTGCCTAACGACGTCCGCTGTACGCCATTAAGCAGGCTCACTAGGGGTAATTACCCAAGTCATTAAAAGTTTGATGATTTCACTGCTGGGTGGAGTGTCACCCGCCCTTGCTTTGGCTTACTTTTGCTTCCGCATGTCGCTCGTTCAGGAGTGCCGAGCCTCTTGCTCTCCGTTTTTTTTTTTTTAGGCAGGAAAAAAGTGACATGCATCCTTCCATTTGATTAGACTCCTCTTCTACTCTCTCCTAAAAGGTTCTGAGAGAAAACCATTATTCTTTAATGATAAAAATGGTTTAGAAACCAGGGAGTGAAAAAAGAAGAAGGTTTCAGTAAAAAAAAAACGAAAAAAAAGATAACGTTCTCTCAAAGTGCCCTTTCTGATATTAGGCGTCCTTAAATGATTGTAATTGCAGCTAAGGTGGATTATTTAAAGCAAAGGGAGTTTTGTTTTTAGTTTAACTGCATTAGAGTATAGCTCTAGGTTTGTAAGGGGAAATAGTGTGGGAGGTTTTCTGTCTGTAATTCATGTTTGATGACAACAACAATGAAATGCTCAGAACAATGAAAACTCCACCCACCTCCCTTCAGTTATTCATCGTGGTGGCAGAACATCACAACACAGAATGAAAAGTCATAGGAATGCACATGATCTTTATATCCAACAGAATGTGTTCATTGATTTCTCTTCATGTCAAGCTTGTTGGCCTCATTATTCATTCAATAAACCAAACAAGTGCTCTGTTCTAACACCACCTAGCATATTGCCTACACCTAGCATATAACAACACCTGCATATTGCCCATATGGTAATCATTTATTTATATAAATAAATATATTTGCTTATTATACAGTGAGGAAAATAAGTATTTGAACACCCTGCTATTTTGCAAGTTCTCCCACTTAGAAATCATGGAGGGGTCTGAAATTGTCATCGTAGGTGCATGTCCACTGTGAGAGACATAATCTAAAAAAAAAAAATCCAGAAATCACAATGTGTGATTTTTTAACTATTTATTTGTATGATACAGCTGCAAATAAGTATTTGAACACCTGTCTATCAGCTCGAATTCTGACCCTCAAAGACCTGTTAGTCTGCCTTTAAAATGTCCACCTCCACTCCATTTATTATCCTAAATTAGATGCACCTGTTTGAGGTCGTTAGCTGCATAAAGACACCTGTCCACCCCATATAATCAGTAAGAATCCAACTACTAACATGGCCAAGACCAAAGAGCTGTCCAAAGACACTAGAGACAAAATTGTACACCTCCACAAGGCTGGAAAGGGCTACGGGGAAATTGCCAAGCAGCTTGGTGAAAAAAGGTCCACTGTTGGAGCAATCATTAGAAAATGGAAGAAGCTAAACATGACTGTCAATCTCCCTCGGACTGGGGCTCCATGCAAGATCTCACCTCGTGGGGTCTCAATGATCCTAAGAAAGGTGAGAAATCAGCCCAGAACTACACGGGAGGAGCTGGTCAATGACCTGAAAAGAGCTGGGACCACCGTTTCCAAGGTTACTGTTGGTATACACTAAGACGTCATGGTTTGAAATCATGCATGGCACGGAAGGTTCCGCTGCTTAAACCAGCACATGTCAAGGCCCGTCTTAAGTTTGCCAATGACCATTTGGATGATCCAGAGGAGTCATGGGAGAGAGTCATGTGGTCAGATGAGACCAAAATAGAACTTTTTGGTCATAATTCCACTAAACGTGTTTGGAGGAAGAAGAATGATGAGTACCATCCCAAGAACACCATCCCTACTGTGAAGCATGGGGGTGGTAGCATCATGCTTTGGGGGTGTTTTTCTGCACATGGGACAGGGCGACTGCACTGTATTAAGGAGAGGATGACCGGGGCCATGTATTGCGAGATTTTGGGGAACAACCTCCTTCCCTCAGTTAGAGCATTGAAGATGGGTCGAGGCTGGGTCTTCCAACATGACAATGACCCGAAGCACACAGCCAGGATAACCAAGGAGTGGCTCTGTAAGAGGCATATCAAGGTTCTGGCGTGGCCTAGCCAGTCTCCAGACCTAAACCCAATAGAGAATCTTTGGAGGGAGCTCAAACTCTGTGTTTCTCAGCGACAGCCCAGAAACCTGACTGATCTAGAGAAGATCTGTGTGGAGGAGTGGGCCAAAATCCCTCCTGCAGTGTGTGCAAACCTGGTGAAAAACTACAGGAAACGTTTGACCTCTGTAATTGCAAACAAAGGCTACTGTACCAAATATTAACATTGATTTTCTCAGGTGTTCAAATACTTATTTGCAGCTGTATCATACAAATAAATAGTTAAAAAATCATGCATTGTGATTTCTGGATTTTTTTTTTTAGATTATGTCTCTCACAGTGGACATGCACCTACGATGACAATTTCAGACCCCTCCATGATTTCTAAGTGGGAGAACTTGCAAAATAGCAGGGTGTTCAAATACTTATTTTCCTCACTGTAAATATATATGTGTGTGTGTTAATAAATATATTATTTATAATTAAGTTGTACAGTATTTATTTATTCAAATGATATACAGTATATTAAACAATAGCATTAATTATATTTAATAAATATATTAATAGATATATTTATTACCTTCATTATTATTTCATTTAATAAACACCTTATATGTATATTTCACCAAGCTTGTAATTTCACGGAAGGTAGTGCATTCTGTGTCTGCCTTCTTTGTGAATACAATTCTGCTTTAAAATTTGGCCAAATTGTATATTATGTGGCAGCATAATTACGTTGCCTACTTATTATACCAGCTTTAATGTCATTAGTGTGCCTTAGATACCTTTAAATTGTGTCTCCATTGGCATCTCACTAGGTTATGTAATCACATTCTATCAGAATAATTCCTTTAAAAGTATAAACAGTTTTTTTTTTCCCACCTTGTTTTGCCTTAATTGCTTTGCTGTTTTTGAACAGAATATAAGAGACCAATTATCACAGGTGAGGTTCATGTTGTGAATGATTGTGAGAGATAAATGCATAGAGATAAGTCTAATTACAAGGTCACACCGGCTCAGCCCCAGCTGGCTGATTCTGCCCTCTGGGTACTCGAACGCTCAGAACCCAGCATTGAACTGTGGACCTGGGGCTTCCTCTGTGTCCTGTGAAAGCTGATCCAGCCGGACAGGAGGGAGGGACCGCTGCCTGTCTCCCAGGCCTGAGTGCTCTTTGCTGGGAAGCAGGAGCGCAGGAGCCAGGGGGCTTGGGTCATTCTGCCAGCTGGTGCTATGGCAGAGACTCTCTCTGGACACAAACCCCCTGCTATTTGTTATCGAGATCATTGAAGCTGACATGCTGCTTTCAATGATATGTCACCACTGGTCCCTAACTATGCTCTCTATTCGATATAAGAGGCATCACCTTCAATGCCAGAGAACATTACAGGCCCACATGGCTTGTTTTTCCTGTTGACTCCCCTCCCTAAGGACAGCATTTGATGGAGCCTTTGACTGACAGGCCAGACATTGTCATTTTTCTGAGGTGAAACACACACACAGATTTACATGTATTCACATACCCTTAAAATATGTGGGTACACTTCTTCATGATCTATTTTGTCTCACCACAATCCACAACAAGGAATTCCTCAAGATTCTGGTCACGTAAATGCATTACTCAACACTTTTCACCCACACATATTGCCCATTTCCTCTTTATGGGAGCAAGGATTTATTTTTACTTACACACATCCCCATTTGCTTTGATTCACTGGTATCTTGAAATTCTAAGAAGCCACAATACCCAGCGGTATACAAGTCAGCCCAGTGCGCTGCCAGCAGAAAGAGGACAGACTGAAAAGTAAGAGATACAACATGGAAGAGATGATGGCAGAGCAGAATTAGTACCCCAGTAACTACCTGATATGCTGAAAAAGTTGTGAAAAGGTCAGCATTCTTATTCCTGCTGTACAATTAGATGAGAAATGCTAATATAATTACTGGATGGCTGGGATAGAATGACCTTATCAAAGACTGCCACAAGTTGGAGGGAACAAAGGGAAGTTTGGAGCACAAAACATGACTCATAACATTACTTCCTCAAACTTTAGTTACTGTGGGTGCTGTGTTGAAGTGCTCCAAATATCTGTTTGTGGGATTATTCTTACCAATATATTTTTGTGTTGACATTCTTTATATTGTATTTATATTTATGACTACTATTAGGGTTGCTCGATATGGGGAAAAATTCTAACTGCAATTTTTCTAATAAAAGGTTTGCTGCGTTTCTTTGTAGGTCTGCACAGTTTGGCCCAAAATTGTGTCTCAAAATTGTGGAGTAGTTAAGAAAAAAATTAATTATAATAATAAAAAATAACTTCTGTTAATTATTATTAAAAATATGTCTGTATTCATTTCTTCATTTTTGAATGCAAAACTATTGAGCTTTTATTTTGGCAAAAAGCTTCTCTTTTGTTGACAACAGCTGGTTTATAAGCACTTTTCATTACAACAATGGGAAGATGGTGGCACATGTTGCATTCCCAAAACGCACGTTATAAACAACCGAAACTCAGAGCAGATGCATAGATGAGTTTGTGTGGAGCAGCATTTGATGTGAACCGAGCTACTCTTTGACATTGAAAACACTGGATCATGAGCTGCCTATGTGTAAAAAAGCACAGTGCCGCACTTCACTCTGAAACTTGTTGTGTATATGTACTTAATTAAATCGCAGACTTTCAGACTTTAAATCAGTAAATTACAGTCTGAAATCAGTCAACTACTGTGTGAGTGTGTTTCTCTGTGAGCTGGTGGGGAAAAAAGCACCAATGACCTCCCACATGACCCTAGATTTCTCAATGGCTTTCCACCGGAGTGACCCGGGAGACTGGGGTTGTTTTTTGGGGACTCACCCAAAAGGCCTTGCTGCAGCTAGAGCGCTTATTTGTGGCGTTCTTAAACTGTGGCTAGTTGACTGTACTTACCGTAAAGATGACAACTGCGTTTGTCATCACTGCCATCACAGGCGTGCATTGTGCTGCCCAAGGCTGAGAAAAGTATAATTGCTCTTTTTATAATAAGAAGTTAAACATGAGTTAAAAGCTCTTGTTTGCATGCGGATGGTTTTATGCATGTCTATGCGAGTGTGTGTGTGACAGTGTCCTGCACTGCAGCTGGAATAAATCGTTACTCTGGGTCAGCAAGAAACTACTCTGAATGCCCTTAACAGCAATGGAGTGGAACAATGTCACAGAACACACCATACAGCAGGGCCTGTCCCATACTAAAGGAGACATTTTCTTCTGCTGCCTCAGAGGTCAACTCCAACCTGAACTATGCCACCTACTTTGGCTATAGTTCCATCTCTTTTTTTCACTATTAAGTTGTACAATTAAATCTGCCATTTATGGTAGGAGGGAGCATTTAATAATGATATATACCTGGAAAAGGCTTGTCCAGAGAGATTTTGGAGGCTGCTTTGCCTGTGTTTGCTCTGCAAGAGAGGCAAGAGGAGTCTAATGACAGCTGGAGGGAGTTGCTCTTTGTGGCTCTGGGAATTCACACTGCTGTCTGCCTGAGCTCAGCTTACTACTCTCTCTAGACTGCTCAAGTATATAGTCCTGCTCCTCAGCACACTCCATTCGCTTCCTGTTTATTGATAATGAAAGCCGCTGTGTGTCATTGCCTCATGTCATTGGAGGTTGAATGGATTTAGATTAATGTGTTATGTATGGCCTGTGCAGATTTGATTTGGTTCAAAAGTTACTTGGGTAGCTGACATGGAATTTTAAGCAGTGTTGTGAAGTGTGGTATGCTTGTATAATTATCTGAAGGAATTTGTTCATACATACATGCATGCATGCATATATATATATATTAGGGTGGTCCTTATTTTTAAAGTCTCCAATTGTCATGCTCTTAACCCTTCAAATTGTTCCTTTATATAAGAAAATACAGCATGCCAATTTTTATGGCAGTAACATAATAATTACTGGTAGCTCAATAGCTTTAAACTTTCTGAGATTTTGATGATTTTCGTAAAAACAGATCATTTGAATTGGTAGTAAAATTCCCAAAAAATCTCCATAAAAGCATCTAATGCACCATTATATTCCTAAATATGTATTTTAGATACATATTTTAGATACATATCTCAGTTTACTTATTGTAGAAACTAAATCCAAATTAATCCATCCATGACCCGGTTTAGCAGATTTACCTTTCCTGGTGGAATCAATACATATTTCTATTGATGATCACCTTGGTTATTGTTTGGGTGTAGAGCACATTTTTTTATTTAAAAAATTACATTACGTTCCTTGAAATTGACCCGGAACTTTGGCCGAATCAAGCAGATTATCAGGAGGCACAGGCAACCATACATGCAATGAAAGTAGTCAATGATCACGCCGAGAGAGGAGTGGCTCTGATTCAAGAATACAATGGCTATCTCACACACTCTGAAGAACAATTGCAGTTTCTCCTTCATGTGGTGGAAGATCAATATATATATCATTCTAATATACTGTATATATATATATATATATATATATATATGATATATATATATATATATATATATATATATATATATACAGTATATTAGAATGATTTCTGAAGGATCATTTGACACTGAGGGCTGAGTAATGGCTGCTG